>NW_028270169.1:78081360-78384490 GCF_037043375.1 Chiloscyllium plagiosum | reverse complement strand
CAGCATGGATAGATACCTGCAACTTTGATGTTGTGACCAATTCGGAGACATGGAGAGAGCAGGCTGCAGGTTTGAGGGTTCAGATCTTTCATTAATTTCACGGCAAGTGTTACAAGGAGGGGTGGGAGGAGGTGCGGCTTTGTTTCTAAAGGACATTCTAACGGTGCCTGAAAGACCTTTTGACTCGTCTACTGAGGTGAGATGGGCTGATTTTAGAAACAAGAGAGATCACAGTATTGGAAGTTATTCATAAGCCTCCACAAAGTTCCAGGGATGTGGAGGAGAGGATTTGAAAACGATTCTGGGTTGGAGTGAAAGGAACGAAGTTGTCATTATTGGGGACAAGATAGACTAGAAATGGACTTACGCTAGGAAGTCGGATGGATCGGCAGGAGGGTTGCATGACACAGTATGTCGAAGGGCCGAGAAAAGGGGAAGCCAGATTGGATTTGGTGCTTGGTAATAAACGAGGCCAGATGTTTGATTTAGTGGAAGGTGAACTCTTTGGAATGAGTTAAGATCATTCGGTTGTGTTTAGTTTAGCGATGGAAAGGGATAGGTACATGCCACAGGGCAGGAGTTATTGACGGGAAGGGGGAATACTAATATGATGAGGCAAGACTTAGGAGGCCTAGAGTGCTGTAGAAAAATTCAGGGGATGGGGACAATAGAAAAGTGGAGCTGGTTCAAAGAAGGGATATTATGTGTTCTTGATAGGTATGTCCCTGTCAGACAGGGAGGAAGTGACATGGTAAGGGAACCGTGGTTTACTGAAGAAATTTATCTCTTTTTAAGCGGAAGAGGGAGGTTCATGTGATGTTGAGACATGATGATTCAGATGAGGCGATGGCGAGTTACATATTAGATGGAAGGATTCAAAGAGAGAGAGTTAAGAAGAAGAAGAGGGGACAAAATATACCTTAGCAGGTACAAAGCGAACACTAAAGCATTATATTGATATGTGAGGAATAAAAGGATGACTGGGGTAGAAATAGGACCAGTCATAAACAGAAGTGGGAAGTTCTGTGTGGACTCTGTGGGGAGCATAGATGTACGAAACGAATACTTCTCAACAGCTTTCACTCAGGAATAGAAGGATATTGTGGCGCAGAAGACTGAGATACGAGCTATTAGACGGTAAGGGATTGAGGTTTGAAAGGAGGAGGTGTTGCCAATCCAGAACGTGTGAAAGTAGGTCAGTCATCTGGGTCAGATTGGTTTTATCCGAGGGTTCTCTGAGAAGTTGTTGTGGCGAATGCCAAGCCTTTGGCCTTGATCTTTTAGTCGTCATTGTCTACAGGATTAGTACCAGAGGACGGGAGGATTGCAAATATTGTGCCCTTGTTCAAGAAGGGCAGAAGAGATGACCAACTTAATTATAGACCAATGAGCTTTATGTATGTTATCGGAAAAGTGTTGTAAAGGATTATAAGAGACAGGATTTATTACCATCACGCAATCAACAATTTGATTGGAGATAGTCAACGTGGCTTCGTCAAAGGTAGGTTGTGTTTCACAAACCTCACTGACTTTTATGAGAAGGTGACCAAGCATGTAGATGAGGGTAGGGCATTTGACATGCTGTACATGGACATCAGTAACACCTTTCATAAGCTTCCACATTGTAGGCTGATGGAGAAAATGCAGAGGCATGGGATTGAGCGCGATTTAGAGTTCTGGATTAGAAATTCACTTTCTGGAAGAAAGCAGCGAGTGGTGGTTGATGGAAAATATTCAGACTGGAAATCAGTTACTAGAATGTGACACAATGATTTGTTTTCGGACCACAGTTGCTTGTCATTTTTATAAGTGACTTGGACACAGACATCAGTGGATGGCTTAGTAAGATTACAGATGACGCTAAAGTCGGTGGAGTGGTGGACAGTTTGGAAGAATGTTGCAGATAGCAGAGGGACTTGGATAAACTGCAGAATTGGGCTGAGACGTGGCAAATGGAGATCAATGCAGATAAATGTGAGGTGACTGATTTTGGGAATAATAACAGGAAGGCAGACTACTGTGTCAATGGTAAGTTTCTCGGTTGTGTGGATGTGCAGATGGGTCTTGGTTTCAATGAACATAAATCGCTTAAAGTTGTCACCAATGTTGATAGTACAGTTAAGAAAGCATACTGTGTGTTAGGTTTTATTGGTAGATGGATTGAGTTCTGGGGTCGTGATGTCATGCTGCAACTCTACACTTGTAATATTGAGTACAGTTTCTGCTCGGCCCATTACAGGAAACGTGTGGAAGCATTGGAAAAGTTGCAGAGGAGAATTACCAGGATGTTGCCTAGACTGGAGCAAAGGTCTTTTGAGGAAAAGCTGATGGACTTGGTTCTGTTCAAATTGGAGAAAAGAAGACTAAGAATGGATTTAATTGAGACATTTCAAATTGTCAGAGGATTACATAGGGTGGACAGTGATAGTGTTTTCCCTAGGATGATGTCATCATCATTTACGAGGGGGCATAGCTGCAACTTGAAGTGTGGTAGATTTAAGATAGATGTCAGAGGCAGATTCTTTACTCACACCATGGTAAAATCGTGAAATATCATGCCAGCCAATTCAGTTAACTCAGCTTCACTAGGGGCATTTAAACAGTCCTTGGATAAACATATGGACGATGATTGAATCATGTCGGGAGATGGGCTTCGATTAGTTGACAGTTCAGTACAACATTGAGGGCCGAAGGGACTGTTGAGCACTCTATTGTTCTATGTTTTATGTTTTATTGTGATGTTGCTTGGGACGTAATTCTGTTCACAAAATCCTGCTTTAAGGACAATGACTGACTGCTGCTTGATTAGTTTGTGGGAAATTTATGAAAGGGCACTTTTACTTTTTGTATATTTTGTACAATGAAAAGTTAATAAAAGTTTATTTCTTACATGTATTAAAATAAACCAAACACTATTGTTTTTCATTTGATAGCAACTGAAGTGGACACATCTAAATATTACGCAGTTCGATGACAGTAGTGAACAGCGGATTCATGTTCAGATGAGAAAACACACCGTTAGCAAATCTGTTGAAAATGGCTTTTAAAAAAATGTCTGAATTCAGGCACACTATTACTGGGACTCACCACTACGTCCACAATACTGCACATCTATAAAGTCTGTCCATTGAGATTCAAAACTGGGACTGGACAGTTATTCACACAATCCATCAGAAAAGACCAGCTCAAGTCATAAATGAGCAACAGGGAAATGTGTGGGCAAGACTAAACAATGGACGAGCACAGGCCTCATTGCTGGTCCAAACGCAGTTAAACGTTTGTAAGTATCAACTGACAACAAGTTTGTCCTGTAAATTTATCTCTTCTGGCGTGCCACCTCAACTCTAATTCTGCATCTTGGATCCGATCCTGAATAAAGGAGGTATAAATACAATGGTCTCCTGCAGTACACGGCGCCATACATTGAATCGCTCATAAACCATATTCAGTGCATGACAGCTCCATATCGTCAGTATCCAACCTGAATTGTGCAGCTCCATTGATGGCCAAAATGATCCCAGCCCAACATCCTCGCATGTGTTTTGAGCTGGAATTTTCTATGTAACTATTTTCAGCATTTATCTGAAGATTAAGAATATTGGTCTTTACCGAAGGTTCAACATTCTTTGACAATACATACTTTTCGATTTTCCAAGGAGCACAAAGTCAACCCATTTATTCAGTTCACTTTTCTGAAAACAGTATGATGAAAACAGTGCACAACTAACAGTGAGGGGCTTTGAAACGATGAGTCACGTTACCGCATCCAAAATCAAACTATTATTTAGTACAAGAACTTTGAAAATGTAGTTATATTCCTTCGTATTAATATTGTGTGCTAGTATTCACACATAATCATTTTCATGGCCAAAATAATACTTTGTGTGCAAAAATTCTGTAGTCAGATGTGAGTATATTTTCAATTGCCTCTAACTATCCCACAGCTCAATAATGTGGTATGTGAATATCAGTGTCTGTATGATGCTTGGTATGTAGGCCAGACCTCTGAAAGACTGACAGATTGTTGCAAACAGCAAATCCCTTCAGCTGTTCACAACAGGAAAGGTACTGATTCGTCCGAAACAGCCTGAGCTAAAAAAAAACTCAGTGCCCAGTGTTGGGCACGTTTGGATAATGCTTTTTCATTTTAATATATTCATGCAAAGTGGTTAGCCCGTCCGTTGTTGCCCTTCAACAGTTGGGGGTGAGCTGCCACATTGAACCGCTGCCATCTATGTGACGTAGGTAGACGTACAATGCCGTTAGGGAGGGAACTCGAAACAGTGACGCAGAAGGAACACCAATATATTTCCAAATCAGTATGGTAGATAGCTTGGAATTGAATTTGAACATATATCTGTTGCATTTGTCCTTCTTGATGATCGTGGTTACAGACATACTCTGTCAGGAGCCTTGGCAAATTTCTACAGAGAACTCTGTAGATGGCAGGCATTGCTGCTCATTAGTGTCAGTGAATAGTTTGAATCTGCAGTCGGAGAAATGAAGTCGCACACACATTCAACTTGTATCTTATAGATGGTGCGCAAGAATTCAGAAATCTTGAAGTGAGTTATTACTCTACAATTCCGAGCGGTTGACATATTCTTGTAGCCAGTGAACTTATATGGGTCGAAACGTGTGGCCCTGGAAAAGCACATCAAGTCAAGCAGCATCCGAGACGCAGGAGAGCAGACGTTTCAGGCATGAGCTATTTACAGGATTGGCAATGGATTTATATGGTCTGTTCAGTTAGGGTTAATGTTAATCTCTGGGATATTGAAAGTTTGCGAGTTCGGTGATGGTGATGTCATTAAATGTTGGAGGATATGGTCCAATTCTGTTATGGTAAACGTGATCTGTTTCCGTCCCGTGCATACTGCAAACGTTATTTGCCCCTTTTAAGCACACATGCATATTTGGCATATCTGTGTAATCGCGAACATTGTCAAATTGTGAATATTGTCCAATCATTGGCGATCACCTCCACTTGTGACTTTATGACACAGCTGACGATTGTTGGGCCTCGGGCAGAGAACACTCTTATAACTTTTTGACAGTGTCTTTCTCATGGAGTCAGGAAACTTGCTTCAAGTTCCATCTGCTCCAAAGGTGTGTAACAACAGATCTGAACAGATTAATATTAAAATATCTGCCCGAAGGAGTTCAGTGCGGACTTGTTTTAATCAATCATTGGGACTGCTAGTTTGTACTATAGAATAATGCCAACAACGTTGGTTCAATTCCTGCACTGACTGTAGTGACTGTGAACGACTGTCCTACTCAATCTTGCCCCAAACTGAGGAATGATGACTGCCCAGTTAAACTACCACCAATCGTCTCTGTCGAACGACAAACAACCCTATCATCCCGTAGGAGTATGCTGCCTTACGTTTCCATTTCTGTTCGACAGACTTACCCAGAAACACCTCCTCGAGGAACTGCTGTCCTGGAACTGTCCTGTAGCTGAGAGAACAGCTCTACACTCATTCCAACAATCTTCCTTTATAACAGGTGTAACTTCAACGAGTGCACAGGTATCCCTGATGCCCATTTGCTTCAGTTTTGCTATTAATTCTTGATACCACACTTAGTCAAACGTAGTTATGATGATGCTAACTGAAGTCACTCTCGCCCAATCTCTAGAATTCAGTTATTTGTTTATATTTGTTTTCCATCTTTAAACCAAAGATACAATTATGTCACTGAATGAATGGCTCTGGCAGGGCCCAAACTGAGCTTTAGTCAGCAGGTTGGTGCTGAGGAAATGCTGCTTGATGCCAATGTATATGACATCGTTCCACAATTTTTTATCCATCACGTCATTCTGGAATTATGTTTTTTTAACTGGCCCTCTGTATCCCTGCCATCACCACCAGCCATAACCATCTTTGTCGCCGTGACCCACCTTACCGCCATAATTTTCATCATCTATGACAGCCCTATCCGTCATTGTAAACTCATCCAGTATTTATACCTCTCCCTAATTCCCCTACCACTTCCTTTGTGCGACGCTCTTACGAGTCTGTTTAACCTTGTCCGACTCCTTCAGCCGTCCTATCTCTTAAACAACCCCCAGGCCCTTCAGCTTTCTTTATCAATCTAACCACTTCAAGCCCGACACCCATTCTACCTCTTCAACTCCTCCAGATCCTACGTCCCTCTTTATCTCACTAACCTCCTTCAGGCCCTACACCACTCGTTATCTCTGTAAAATATTCCAGCCCCTTCAATCTTCCTATCTTTCCATCCTCCAGATGCCACATCACTCCCTGTCTCTCTAAACCCCAGTCCTACATCCTTCCCTATCCCTCTAACTTCCTCAAGACCCTACCACCCTCCCTATCTCTTTAACCTCCCACAGCCCCTTCACCCTCGCTGTGTCTGTAACCTCTTCACGCCGCCTTCACTTTCCCTATCTCTCTAATCGACAGACACGACTGCCCTCCCAATCTGACTAACCTACTCCAGACCCTACAACTCTCACTATCCCTGCAACATCCATATCCCGGCATCCCTAGCTATTTAACAGATCTCCACCAGCCCCGTCATCTCTCCCGGTCTATGTAACCCCCGCCAGACCCAACATCCCTCCGTATTTTAATAACCTCCTCCAGCCCCTACACGCATCCTAATTTCTGTTTTCTCCCTCAGTCTCTGCAACCCACCCCACAACTCTGTGAAATGCTCCAACCCTGTATCAATAACCTCTGCCAGCCTCCCTTTCGCTTTAAACTTCAGCAGCCACTGCATAACTCCTCCAGCTCCTACCTTGTTCCCTATCTCTGTAAGTTCCACCTGCCTCTAAATCCCTCACAATCTGTGTAAACTCCACCAACCCCGCCACTCCTCCGTATCTCTGTAACACTCCCGAGCCTCGACATCCTTTGTACCTCTCTAACATTCTATCCGCACACACCTCCCTATCTCTGTAAACTCAATCCACCCCTCCTACCCTGCCTATCTCCTCCAGCCTCTGCATCTGTCCTTATCTTTGTAACCTTCTCCCATACAGTCATCTCTATCTCTGTAACCTCCTCCATATCCAATGCATCTCCCTATGCCTCTAAACACCCTCTTCCCCAGTACTCCGCCTTATCTCTATCACCTCCTCCAAACCCAACAACTTTCTGTATATCTGTAAGCTGATCAAGTCCGACATACATTCCTCTCTCAATAGTTTCCACACACTTCCATATCTCTGTAGCCTCCTCCAGCCGCTACTCATTCCCTACCTCTGTAACGTACTTCAAAACCTGCAATGCTATCTTTCTCTGTAATCTCCAACAGACCCTACACCCCTCCGTATGTCGTTAACCTCTAACAGTCCCGAAAACTTTCCTAAATCTGTAATCTCCACCAGTCCCGGCAGATCTCCCTACCTCTTTAACCTCCAACAACTTCCAAATGTGCGGCAGTGGTTAGCACTGCTGTCTCACAGCGCCAGAGACCCGTGTTCAATTCCCGCCTCAGGCGACTGACTGTGTGGAGTTTGCACATTCTCTCCGTGTCTACTTGGGTTTCCTCCGGGTGCTCCGGTTTCCTCCCACAGTCCAAAAATATGCAGGTTAGGTAAATTGGCTATGCAAAATTGCCCGTAGTGTTAGGTGAAGGGGTATATGTAGGGAAATGGGTCTGGGTAGGTTGCGCTTCGGCGGGTTGCTGTAGACTTGTTCGGCCGAAAGGCCTGCTTTCAGACTGTATGCAATCTAATCTAATTAAACCCCGAAATCCCTCTCTATCTGTGTAATCTCCGCCAGCCCCGACACACGTCCTCATATCTGTAAACTCCCCCCGTCCCTACACTCTTCCCTATCTTTGTGTCCTCCTCCAGTTCATACAATCTTCCCTACATTTGTATCGTCCTCCAGCCCCTACACCCCTTTATCTCTGTAACCTCCAACAGCACCTGCAGCCCTCCCTCTCTCTTTAAACTCCTCCAGCTCCTACGCCCTCCCTATCTCAGTAGCCTCCTGCAGCCCCTACACACCTTGCTATCTCTGACACCTCCACCAGGCCATTCATATTCGCTTCCTCATTATGTTAATCCCGACCCTAAAACCCTCCATATGACTGCACACTCCTGCAGCACCTCTATACACCCGACACAGCTCTGTACTTCACTTCAGTCAAAGAGAGTCTACAAGTGTATTAATGACAAAACTGGAAATGTGTTGCTGGAAAAGCGCAGCAGGTCAGGCAGCATCTAGGGAACAGGAGAATCGACGTTTCGGGCATAAGCCCTTCTTCAGGAATGGGGAAAGTTTGTCCAGCAGGCTAAGATAAAAGGTAGGGAGGAGGGACTTGGGGGAGGGGCGTCGGAAATGTGATAGGTGGAAAGAGGTCAAGGTGAGGGTGATAGGTCAGACTGGGGTGGGGGCGGAGAGGTCGGGAAGAAGATCTCAGGTTAGGAAGGCGGTGCTGAATTTGATGGATTTGACTGAGACAGGGTGGGGGGAGGGGAAATGAGGAAACTGGTGAAATCCGAAACCTTGTGGTTGGAGGGTTCCTAGCCGGAAGATGAGGCGTTCTTCCTCCAACCGTCGTTTTGTTGTGGTCTGTGCAGAGGAGATGACCTGGGGGGTGCAGTGAGAGAGGGACTCACTGAAATCTTTGTATAGGGAGGAAGAGAGCTTCTTCAAGGAAGGCATCCTTGTAAGAGGATTCGACTATTAATGACAAAAGACGAAATCAGGAGTCGATTGGGCCCCTTAAAACTCAAAGAGCCATCTATGTGAGAATACAGGGATGAAGGGTTGGGTTTATTAGGTTTATCAGTTTAATCGTCCTCACGTGCATAAATTTAGCAGTTTACAATTCACCTCTTATGCCACCTTCTTAGATGCAAAATTACAGAGGGTTGGAATCTTGGTTCAAAGCAAAGAAAAACAGAATACAAAGTCAAAATGTAAAACATTACAGTCCTTCTATAACAGTGGGAAAAAAAACAGAGAAATGCAGTTAACTGTTCTACAATACAGTACAAAAGCGCCTCGCCAAGCGAGGTTATCACTCTTCACAAGGACTCAACCTCCGTCTGCTAATGCAATACAGTTCGCTTCTGCTCAATGAGTCATATCCGGTACGAATATTTTGCATCAGTATTTGCCGTGTAGAAAGACAGGGATGCTAGGGAACTTAACAGGGATGTTTTGATGAGAGGCTACTTTACCGAAGAAGTGCTGGTGGTCTTAGAGGTTATAAACACGAATAAATACCAGAGATTTGATCAACTGTATCCCAGGACATCTTTGGAAGCGAGGGACAAAATTGTGATGGCCCAAGTGGTGCACCTGCAGCATTTGCAAGGGAAGCGGTGTTGGAGCTGTGGAATCGGGTGTCTGTTAGGAGTAAAAGAAGAGTGCACCAGGGAGTCCCGGTGGGAATAGTCTCTGAAAAAAGTGGACAAAAGAGGGGAGGGCAATATGTGTGTGGTGATGGCATTTCGCTGGAGGTAATGTAATTGGCGGCTGATGGTCTTCTGAAAGTGGATACTGGTGAAATGGTAAAGACTTCCAAGGGGAATCCTATCGCTATTGCCGGAGGGAAGAGAATGGTTGAGCGTGAAAGTGCAGGAGATGGGTCGGAACCCTGCTGAGGACACTAACGGCAATGGATCTGGGGAATCCTCAGTTGAGGATGAGATTAGAGGTACTCAGAATGGATAATGTGGAAAATCATGCCTCATAAACCTGATTGCGTATTTGTGGATGTTACCAAGAAAATAGGTGAAGGTGGAGCATTAGAGGTTGTCCACATGGACTTCAGCAAGGCTTTCAACAGGTATTGTATAGTAGACGAATTCATATGTACTAGGAGCAAGTTGTCAACAGCTACACATGTTTAGCAGATTGGAGGGGACGAATAGACGCGAGGGACATTATGACTGAGGAGTAGACACTCTTTGATTTAGTTTCACCAGCACTGAGATTTCGGCTGAAATGATTGTTGTCTCAGCCAAACATTCCTGCCTGTACCACATTACACACAGACACAGACACACAGGCAGGCACAGAGTATCATTATGCATGACCTTTGTCCAAATAATCGTTCAACTCAAGACAAAGGTAAAAAAAAAATGAAGCATGAGTTTGCCGACATATTAGTCTGCTCCAGGAAGTTATTCTGCATCCTCAAGCTGTTAGGAATGGAATTTCTTCCTCGAACAGGTGGATTTGGCTGGATATATTTTGCTTCAGACAATGGCGAAATTCCAACGACTCATTGACAGGAATCCTCCACCAGTGGTAAAAATGACTTCAGAGCTTTGAGTATTCACGTTTTGCTGTGAAGAGGAATAAACAACGAAAGTTCGAGTAATATACCATTCCTTCTCAGGAAGATTCCATTTGATCCTTTTCTAAGCTGAAGCATAAAATAATGTTACCTCAGCCCAAATTGGACCCCATGAGGTCTCCTTGAAAATTCTTCAGACTATATCTCCAGCACAATTCCCTACTACATGTAAGTGCATCATTGTCCTGTTGCACTCTCTGCCTTTTCCTTAAAGATATCCTCACTTTAAAATTTGAAGACGTGTATGTGTGTCCATGTATTTTCGAGAAAAAAAAAACAGGTTGTTCATAATTTCGAAATATTTGTTTTAAAATGAATGCACTGCATTCTTAAAATTGATTCCCCAGTTTTAGTCCCTTGTGCAAATAGAGACATCCATTGTGGGCCTCCATTTTTTTGTGGTGGCATCGTTATTCAATTGTTAGAACTGCTGCTTCTTGGCCCCCGGGGCCTTGGCTGTATTCCAGCCGCGGGTGACTGTCTGCGATAAGCTTGCATTTTCTCCCTATGTCTGCATGCGTTTCCTGCAGGTGCTCCAGTTTCCTTCCAAAATTTCAATATGCGCGGGTTAGTTGGATTAGTCATGATAAAGGCAGGGTTTCAGTAGTTATTTTCATTGGGATGCTCCGTAAAGATTTCATTTGAATTGTTTGTGCTGAATGGCCTATTTCCACATTATAGCAACTCAATGAAACATCGAGGAAAACAATTCTGTTTTCTGTTTCAATATGTAGGATAAAAACTACATGCAGTATATCAGGTGTACTCTCAGCAGTGCACTTCTTAGGTGCAGCAAAAATGTTTCCATGGCAAAAAGCACATCATTCTATATATCTTTCTAATCACCTGCTGCAACTACCGATTAATTTCATGTGAATCATGTTCCAGGACACTCTATAAGCTTTCTGTCCTAAAATTCTGCGATCTCTCTCCATGTATTATTATTTTGTCATTACATCAAAGCATAAGCTTCCCTGAAACAACATTGCCCGGACACTGTTTCAGATGAAAGTTGGCTTACCTCCCATGTCTAGATCCTATTGCAAACCCTCTATCTCCATTTGACAATGTATTGGATGACGGTCTTGGTTGATGAGCTAACTGAACGGCGAATCAATCAGCACCCACAACCAAATCATCAACAAAGATTCCGGACAGCAGTTTAGCATGTTTGAATTGTTTTGAAATGTGCTGTGTAATGACAATACGGGCTGAATTACCTCATTCTATTCCTGTATAACTCATTAGAGTGGAATGATAGTCGGCTCCTGATTCATTGTAATGATCCTGCGTGGTTGAAAAGGACCTTTCTCTCCTCTGAAAAAGCGTTGAGGGGTTGAGTGAGAGAACAACACATGGATTAGAAGCAGCAGATGACCATTTGGTCCCTCGAGCCTGTTGCACCATTCAGAATGATCATTGTTTATCTGATTGTCGCTAAGCAAATCTTCCCAATAATTATTGACCCCAAGTCCAAAGGTAAGTTGAAGTCAGTCTTCAATCTCCTCAATGGCACAATCTTCACTCTTTCCTGGGGATGGGAGCACCACAGACAGCACAGTCCAAAGGAGAAATGGACATCCTTATCTCAGTGCAAGACCCGTTATTTTTAAAGTGTGTTAACCTCAAAGCAAATCACGAACTTTTTTGAAAAAAGAAAGGCAACAATTAGGAACAGACAGAGAACACTCAGGCCTTCAAACGTGTCCCACGTAAACATTGACACTCCAATCAAAATTGTAGCAGCTCGAATTAACATTGGAATCTCAGGGCACCTTTAGGAACCCATATCGACATCAGAGTATAAAAAAAGAGAGAATTCGGTTACTTGTCCAACTAAGTCCGCTCTGTTGTCCAGAAATGGCTGATATGTTTCTCAGCAACATTCTCGAGCATTTTCTGCATAATATCTGATCCCCATATAAATCAACAAATCAATATGCAAATGTCTATCTCTGTCTTAAAAACATCGCGGTTTCTGTGTGTGTGTGTGTGTGTGTGTGTGCGCTGAGGCTGAGTCTGTGTAGTTATGGATGCATGTATGTTTATCTGCATCTGTGTTTGCATGTATCTTTGGTTATGTATCGGTATTTTAATAACAGAAAATCTTCCGTTTGCCTTCATAATTATCTGCTGCACCAGTAAACCAACTTTTTGTGATTCAGGAAGAAGAAACCACATTTTGGTGTTCATCCTACCAAAAGATTACATCGCAAAGAGTAAGTACAATAAACTTCATCTCCATCCTCTTTCAAAGTGCTTCACTCAGTGGGTCGAGATGCAATTGCAGTGGAAATACACTTTCATATGTAAAATCTGTTTCCGGAATACTGCCTAAAGACAGAACAATCAAAAACTGCAGAGAAACCATAAACATTACTCCACACAATCAATTTCCATGCTGAGGGACTTCAGTAAAATTACATTCTTCTCTACAAAACCGACTCTATGATTGTATGCGAGTGAACTGTTGGTACTGTCAGATTAATTGGTGCTGTGAGCTGCTACCCTCCCACTCTCGCTCTGTGACTGAGTCCTTGATGATTTCTAACCTCTGCCACTTCCACTACAGAAGCGTTGGGGGGCTAGCAGTGGGGGACATTACATCTCCCTAAGCAGAGACAACACATACCACGCTAACACACAAAAACACTGCCTTTTAATACGACATAGAGTCATAGAGTCATAGAGATGTACAGCATGGAAACAGTCTGTCGGAATTACTCTTGCTCCGTGATTAGTTTGTTTCGATTACACGCATTCTGTCTGAAGTGAGTAAAAAAGTATGTTAGTTGGTTGAAAGTGTGTCATTATTTGACTGGTTACATGGAAGCGTGTGTCAGTTTTTCTCTTGCTGATACGCTTGAGTGTGTCATTATTTCAGTTGTTACTTTGAAGTATGAGTCTCGTGCAATTTCAATGCTTGTAGATACCAAACCTGGAAGAATTGTTACGTTTTTGGTGGACAGTGTGGAACAAAAACAGGACAGTGACAAGTTGGTGCAGTGTTCAGGTTTATGGCAGATGAGAGCCAATGCAAAGCAGCGTGAGACGATTACTTTGATAAGAGGAATGTTGAAATACATTATAAAGCAGGCTGTTACGTTATAAAGGGTGTGCAAGAGCAGAGGTTCTTGTGTGTATAAGAGCACATATGACTGAAGTTGCCAGGACCAGTGGAGATATCAGTAATTAACCCAGATTAATTTCAGTATCTGTGCTGATTACAGGAGCAAGTGCAGGAAGGAGCCTCCATGCTGCTTCCGGGAAGTGTTGGTCCGATGAGTTGTGAGCCCACTCTCCTGCCACCGACAACATGGAGATTCCATTTGTACCAGCTCGACAAAAAAGGGAGATGACATCAGGGCCATGTTTCTAAGTTCTGCCGGGTGAAACGGAACTGACAGTGGGTTTAAATTGAGAATTGCACTTCACTGAGCATTCCTCCTTATCAGTTGGTTGGACGTGGATATTTCAGAATCTCTGCACGAGTCGTCCCTGTCTTCTCCGGCTCATGCCAGTGTCACGTCCACATGACGGAGAAGCGTGGTGGTGAGGGAACAGATATTCACTTCACCACCTGGCGTCACAATTTCTGTTCAATTATAGGCTGTTTCTGCTGGAATAAGAGAAAGGGAGGGACTGAGGGTGGGAGTGCTTGTCGCTGCCTATAGCGCTGATGTCGTTGGGGAGGCGAAATGATGAGGTTTCCAGGGGAGTCACTCCACAGTGTGGAAACCCATGTGGTGTTATTAGTGTGAGGGGTATAGATGAAGGTGCAAAAAGGGGTGGGGTAAGTTGCTAATGCAGTAATGACAGTAATGGAGCATGCGCCTTTTTCAGGGATATGTTCTATAACAGATATACAGTGAGTGTGAGGGAGTAGAGAGTATACAGTGTTATGTATTCTCGCAAAACATGAAAGGGTAATAATTCTTGTCGTGCATTGCTGTACATTTCTTCAGCCCGCAGATACTGCACTGAATTGGATGGTGAGCTTTGAACATGCTTGGTGGGTCTGGTGGCGTGACCCATTCTCGGAAGAGAATGGTCCCCCTCTGCTGTAGACCCCATCAATACAGAACATCATGCCCCGTCGTGATACAATTGCGTCTTATTTGCCATGCTAAATTTAAAATATGCACGACAGCTCCAATCTGAGAAAGGTCAAACTTGTGCCCATTGGTCTTTTTAAAGATGGCACCAGTGCCAGGATCACGGTATATCCAGGTGTATCCAGGCAATGATAAGTCCCTCCAGCCATGATGGTTGTGAGCATCGGGCTGGCATTGAATGAGTGGGAAGCAATGACGTAGGGTAGGTCGTTAATGAAGTGACTTCAATAAGATCGCAATACCAAAGTAGCTCGGCGTCGTGCTGACAATCCCTGTGTCAAACCCAATGAAAATGACACTGATATAAATTATTGTTAGATTCAGCCCAGTGAGGTGACGACTCTGCTGAACCCACTCCCTGTTACAAAGCTGCAGAACAAAACTGTCCATCATTTGAACTTAAACCAAAATCCCGACCACCCATCATTCCTGGGAATACTGTGTCATGTTGCAGGATGCTGTTGAAGTGTCTTCATTTCAGGGTTCAGAAATCTGTGAATACATTCTCCGAAGACGCTGTCTCTCAGACCCCCTCATTTCCATATCCCAGACCCCTCCCATCTGTTGGTATTTAAACTGACTCCCCGATCATCTCTGTCTGGCAGTTGCAAACCCACAGTATCCTTTATCGTAGCACAATTGAGAAATTGAGCTGTAAATGGATGGGAGCCGCACATCCTGCCACTTGCAGCATGGGCTGAAAGTTTCTCCACGCAGGGCCCTGATCTTACACAGTGTTAACGAGCAATGCACTGACGTATTTACCTGCTGGGAAGGTAATTTATCCAGGTTTACAGATCAATTCATTAGTGTTCATAAGAACATAAGAACCAGGAGCAGGATTAGACCATCTAACATTTCGAGCCTGCTTCGCCAATCGATAAGATCATGGCTAATCATTTCATGGACTCAGCTCCACTTATCCACACTTTCACTGCAACCTATAATTAGTATAATGTTCAAAAAATCTATATTCCCTCTAAAAACTGTTCACTGAATTAGTGTCAACTACTTGGCTGGGCAAGGAATTCTGTTTGATCACAACTCTCTGAGTGAAGAAGTTCCTTCTCAATTCAGTCCGAAATCTCTTCCATGTAATCTTGAGGCGATGCCTTCCGGTCCTCGTTTTACTTGCCAATGAAACATCATCTTGACTTATATCCTACCTATTCCCTCGTAATTTCACATGTTTCCGTAAGATCCCCCTCATTCTTCTGGATTCCAATGGTCTACTCAGTCTGTCCTCATAAGCCAAACCCCTCAACTTCGGTATAAAACTAGTGAACCTCGACTGCACCTCCGACACGGCCCCTATGTTGTTTCTCAATTCAGGAGAACAAAACTGAATGCAATACTCCAAGTGTGGCCTCACTAGCACCCTGTACAGCTGCAACATGACCACTTTACATTTTACTCAATGCCTTTAACATTGAAGAACAAAATTCCATTTGATTTCTGATTTACTTGTCATCCCGGCAGAACAACCCACTGTGACTTATGCACAAGGTCACCCAGGGCCCTCTGCACAGCAGCATGCTGCAACATTTTTACCAGTCAAGTAAAGTTTTCGTACTGTTACTTTGCCAAAATGGATGACTTCACATTTATTACTATTTACTCCATCTACCAGATGTTTGCCCATTCACTTAAATTGTCCATATTCCTCTGTAAAGTTTCACAGTCCTCTGCACACTTTGGTCTGCCTCTCAGCTCAGTGTCGTCAGTAAAATTTGACAGCCTACACGTGTTCCCAACTCCAAATCATCTCTGTAAATTGTAAATGATTGTGGCCACCACACTGATTGCTGAGGGACACCACTAGTTACTCATTGCAAAACACAGTGGACTCTTTATCCACACACTTTTCTTCTTGTCAGTCAACCAATCCTCTGGCCATGCCACTACTCTATTCGTAATGTCATGCATCTTTTTTCTTACACAGCAGCCTCTTGTGTGGCACCTTGTTGAAAGCCGTGTGGGAAACCAGGTACACCACATTCAATGGTCCCCGGTTGTCCACATTTCTCATAATGGCTTCATAGAATTGCAAAAGTTCCGTTGAGCATTACCTGCCCTTCATAAACCCACGTTGTGTCTGCAAAACGGGCCAATTTCTACCGAGATACTTGACTATTTCTTCGTTGACGACAGACTTAAGCATCTTCCCCACTGCAGGGGTTAAGCTAACTGATCTATAATTCCCCATCTTTTGGCGGCCTCTCACTTCAAATAGTGGTATCAGATTTCCTGCTTTCCAATCTGCTGTGACTGCCCTGGTGTCTAGTTAGTTTTGGAGAATTACCGCCAGTGCACTTGATAATTTTTCCGCCATCTCTTTTTGGAGCCTGGTCGGCATTCTGTCAGGGCCAGCAGCCTTGTCTATTCTTGGATCCATTAGCTTGGCCTCTTAATACCTCTTCCGTAATAATGATTGTTTCCAGGTCATGACATACCTTTGTCCTTTGTCAGTTACTGGTATGTTATTAATCTACTCCACTGTGAAGACCAGCACAAATTATTTGTTCAACGCCTTGGGCCATTTCATCAAATGCCCTTACTAAATGCCCGTTATCATCCTAAAAGAACTCACGTTTACTGTAGCCACCTTTGTTTTCGATTCATAGAAACATTTGCTTTTGTCTTTGCAATATGTGCTATTTTATTCCTCATGTCCCTTACAGCTCTTTTTGTGGCTTATTGTTGACTTTTAAAGTTTTCCAAATCTGCTAATTTCCTGCTGTTCTTGGACACTTTGTGTGCCTTCTCATTCAATGTGATAGCGTCTCTTGTTTCCTTGGGTATTCTTGGCAGATTATCCATTTTCGTACAGTTCTTTCAAATTGCTTTGAAAGTCCTTCACTCCTCGTCAACTGACCACCATAAAATCTTTGTTTCCAATCTACGCCGTCCAAATCCTCCCACATCCTTTTGTAATCTCCCTTGTTTAATTTCAGGACTCTGGTACTGGATATTATCTTTACATTCTCCATCTGTATTCTAAATTCAATCATACTGTACTCACAGCTTCAAGAGCGTCCCTCTGTGAGTTAATTAATAACTCCTGCCTCATTACGCAGGTCCAGATCTCGGATAGCTTGCTACTTGATCGGTTCCATTACATACTATTCAAGAAAACTATGAAGGGTGCACTCAACACTCTCGTCCTCAAGACGACCCTGACTGAGCTGGTAGGACTAATAGACTTGCATATGAAAATCCCCAATGATAATTGCCGTATCATTTTACAGGCATGAGTTATTTCTTTGTTTGTAGCCTGCCCCACTGTGATGTCATGATTTGGTAGCCAATAGACTACGCCTATCAGTGATTTTTTTCTTCTCAGAAATTCTAATTTCCAGGCAAATCGATTCAGCCCTATCCTCCATAGAATATGCATCACCTCTCAGAACTGCCCTGATATCGTCCTTGAATATCAGATTTATATCACCTTCCTTCACTTCCTATCTGTCCTTCCGACTAGTTTGATACCCCTGGATATTTAACTCCTAGTCGTAAACATCCTGCAACCATGTTTGTGTAATGGCGACTAAATCATATTAATTTGCGATAATTTGTGCTGTTAACTCATTGACCTTGTTATGAATGCTGCGAGCCTGCATGTAGTCTCCTTCTGTTAGCTGTCATACGATCGTGATTTCTAACAATTCAAAGAATATCTCCTAAGTTATCCTTTCTTTTCACTTATTTCATACTTTGCCTTGTACTTAAATATTCTTGCAAACATGCTTACCTGCTGCTTCCCTTTTGATTTCACATCATAGTTCCCGTGGTTTCCCTTCCTCTCCCCCGCCGCCAAATTATTATGTTAAAGTAATACTGACCACCCAATTTACCGTCTCTGCCAGAAAACTCGTCTCAGATCTGCTCAGGTGGAAACTGCCCCATCAGTATAGATTCCCCGGTTAAAAAAACTGATGCCAATGCCCCATGAAATGGAATCCCTCTTTTCCACTTCACTCCCTTAGCCACGTGTTTAGTTCGCTCAATTTCTTAACCCTAAGACAACTTGCCCATGTCACGGGCTGTAAAATGACGATTACTGCCCTCATGGACCTGTTGCTTAATTTCATTCCTAGCGCTTGATAATCATCAAACAGGTCTTCCATCCTTGCCTTGCTCATGTTGTTAGTCCCAACTTGGGGCATAACAACTGGATCCTCCCATTCCCGCGCCAATATGCTTTCAGTCAGAGATGTCCAGCACCCTTGCACCGGGCAGGCAACAGACCATGCAGGACTCTCCATCCAGCTTGCAAAGTATCCTGTCTATTCCCCAAATTATCGCATCCCATATAACGACCACTTATCTTTTTGCTCTCCCCTCAAGAATGGCTTCTGGACCATGGTGCCTTGGTCAGCTGGCTCATCCTCCCCCTAGCCCTTTTCTTCATTCACACAGGAAGCATTCGTCTCATATCTGTTGAATAAGGTCAAAAGCCGAGGCACATCCAATCTTGAACTCAGAATCACCCGAACTTCATTAATTGCAGTCACATTCTGTTGTCCCTGAGAATTAACTGAATTTGAATTACTTAATCTGCCAGGTGTGACGGCCTTCTGAAACAAATTTTCCGTGCAACTGTCCCCCTCCCGGATGTGCCACAGTGTTTGAATCTAAGATTCCAGATCATCAACTCGGAGCTGGAGTTGCTCCAGCAACTAACACGTGCTGCAAATGTGGTCACTGCAGTCACAAATCGACTAGTCCGCTCCCACATCTTATAGCGACCGCACATTAACTGCCTAGCCATTTCTACTTAGTTAATTACCTTAGTTGTATAAATTTATGGGTTAATTAATTGCTCATGTTTCTCTACTATGCTTTTCCTCAAATAATCAAATAAATGCGAAAGGAAAAATAAAGTATTTTTAACCACTCACACAATAAAAAAGAAAGAGAAAAACCTCCGGACACCGCAGCCTCTTTGTTCCGCGGCATAGGGCCGGTGAAAGACAGTTCACGCGTATTGTCTCAGGTTCAACCACAGCCCAAATATAGCAGTTCATTTATGTTCCCGGCAGACCCCTGGTTCTCACTCTCACCGCTCCCGCTGCTGTAGCAAAATGAAGCCCTGTTCACTGCTCAGCTCCCATACTGAACAGATACTTTGTCCGCGTTTACAGAGTGAAGCACTGGTGTAGCCAGCACAGTTCCCCGTGCGTCACAGACCCTTTCGTCCTGCTCCATAAATCAACGTACCAGTGTGATATGTACTAATCCCTATGTTGGACAAATAACTAATGAACTGGTGAGCCCTGCAGAGTCTTCCATCCTGTACAGATTGCTGCGTTGTACTGTGCGTGGTCTGCACAATACTCCACGCTGCGTAGAAACCTCATCTAGGATTATACGTGTCTGAGCTGATCGGTGACGTGGGTTGAGTGTCCGATATAACTTCTGATATAACTCCTACTCTTCCAAATCGGACCATTCAGCTGTCAAACCCGTATTTCTGCAGCACACTGTGCAGGAAGTAATTATCCCATTAAAATGTGAATATGTGTCCCTCTTGTTATGAACTCGAACAGACTCCCTCACTATACATGGAGAAGGTAGCCTCCACCCGAACATTTTCATATTTTAAAAGTAAATGTGAGGTGCTGTGTTTCAGATGCAATTTATTTGCTCAAAATATTCGACATTAAGCAAAACACTATTTCATACAAACATTATAGATAAGATACAACAAAAGTAAGAGTTGTAAGTGACAATATGGTAAATACCATCCCATAAACACACAATTACCAAAAAGCAAAATCAGAAAACAGTTTGTCTCACATGCAGTTCTGCACTCCAGGAAAAAAAGAACATCAAAAGACAATTCTGAGAGAAATATTAGAGAGAATGTTTAGAAGCTGGGAGAGGTTTGCTGACTTCCAACCCAACTGACACCCCATCGACATTTTGCAAAAGGTAAAGCGAAGTATCCTGGTTCTGTTAGAAAATGAACATCCTTCCACTGACGCAGACCACCACTATACATGACCAGGAGGGGGCAACAATGCCAACAAGGAACAGACTGTATGTGCACGACTCGGCCATTGTGTAGCCGCTTAAAAAAGGCCTCTGCCCTCCTAAGGCGTTGAATGATTTCGAGTGAAATGTTGAAGTTAAACATAAGAAATAAAACAAAAGGAATTAGCAGGCCTGGTGATCAGACGTAGAAGGCCGCGGTAGCCCAACACTTCCTACTCTGCTAAAACGCCATGGAATGTGGGCGGCATGGTGGCACAGTGGTCAGCACTGCTGTCTCCCAGCGCGACAGACCCAGGTTCAATTCCCGGCTCAAGCAACTGACTGAGTGGAGTTTGCACATTCTCCTCCGCGTCAGCGTGGGTTTCCTCCAGGTGCTCCTGTTTCCTCCCACATTCCAAAAATGTGAAAAAACGCTAAATTGCCCATAGTGTTAGATGCAGGCGTCTGGGTGGGTGCGCTTCGGCTGGTTGGTGTCCACATTAAAGGTAATTATAGACCTAGTGAACAGAAAGCATCATCTTTCTCCCTCACATGTAAATTTACAATTGGAAATGTGCCATTTGTCCAATTATCCGTGATGTCAACATTTCACCCAGACCAAGTATTCTTGTGATATATAAGGGTTGTCATGAAAGGGGTTAACAGGTGCTGTTTACTTAGTGACTGTGATTGATGTCAGTCTCTATGGATTCTAAATGTGTCACTGGAAGATTTCCTCATTTCTTAAACAAGGGGTTTCCTTCAACATGTTACCCCTTAGTATCAGTGGTAGTGTCATCCTCAACACGATTGGGTCAGCAGCTGCAGAGACAGGGAGAGAAACACGGTCTTAGAACGGAATGTACCAAGAATTCATCAGAAGCTGAGAGCATTAGAATGGAATGTTTCAACAATGGATAAGAATGCGAGAACAATAGATTGGAAGGATACAAAAAATTATTGTTCTCTGAATCAGAGAACAATAGACTCGAATGTTCCAACAATGGATCAGAATCTGAGAACATTAGACTGGAATGTTGCAACAACGGACAGTAGTTTATCCTTGGCTCTTCACTATCTTTCGCTGAATGTGACCTTGTCCGAGTTCCAGATAGATTCTGTACTGATGACCATTCAGCTGGGTTATTATCCCATGCTGGCTATTGTTCGTGTTCCTGGTAAGTCTATCTCGCCTATTCTATAAACGATGGTGAAGGTTATTCCTATTTCGGTAATTTAGATTTAGCAAATATAAACTGCATTTCAAACTCCTCAATCATAATCATCTTCGAAGGAACAAGACTGTTCAGAACTTTGAGTCTGTCTTTCTCACTGAACTGTTTTATTTCTCTGTAAACTCTCTGTCATTGATCTGCCCCCACCACCTCCATCATATCTCCAGACTCTACCTCTGTCTCTGTGTTGTTGATGAATTAGCTAGCATCTACCCGTTTGTTCATTTCTGATTTTACGTGTCCAGTTCTCTTCTGACTACACTTTCAGTTACAAGTATTTTGATTACAAACTTATCCTTCCCTCTCCAGTTATTTCACAACAGGGGTCCTGCATCAGAGTAATAATGTCAATGAATGTACAATTCTGAGGCACAGGTTATGACTTTAACGGCATTGTTTCAAATTCTACCACAGCCGATGACCACAGCCGATGAATCCATGTAAGTTCATGTAAATACTGTTTTTTTTTGAGCAATAGAATCAGTCTGAACGTTGGGACACATATCACTTCAAGACATTATCGGAACTGACTTGGCACTCAGTGTTAAAGTTCACTTGAGAATCTAAGTTTAAAGAAATCGTCCTGGGATTCATATCAAATAACTGAACGCAACACGTGTATTCTAAAAGGGGAGAGGTTTAACAAAAAATATCCAGGTCTTTATCAATACATCATTTCAGTTGCATCACACGATACACCTTTGCTATAAATTCTGTGTCTTACGATCTTCTGTTCCACAACCACCTGATGAAGGAACAGGTCTCGGAAATCTAGTGCTTCCAAATAAATCTGTTAAACTATAACCTGGTGTTGAATGACATCCCAGTACAACATCGATCTCCAAATCAGAACGTAAATTCTAATGGCAAAAATTCGACTGAGGTCTAATTTCACTCATGGCAAACATAAAGCAAGCATATTTCTTTTATTATTTCACTGATAAACTTTGGAAAAGAAACTTGCCATTATATCCCAGTCTGGACTAATTATGACCTCAGATCCACATCAGTATGTTTGGCTCCGTATTGCCTTGACAAATGGTCTCACTGTCAAGAGCAATTAGGATCAAGACAAATGCTCCTTTTGCGAGTGATGTTGACATCCCGTGAATCAACAAAATTAAAGGTGAAATAAACCAAGGAACTATCAATGCTGGAGATATGAAATAACTTTTTTAAGCGTCTAAAAGTGTTGGGGAATCCCAACCAGTATGGCAGCCTCTGTCACGAGAAATGCAAATAGCGTTTCATGTCCAATGATCGTACATCAGAACTGCAAGCAACTGGGAAATAATGTTATATATGCTGATATCAGGGATGGTTGAGTTGGAGGGGGCTGGGGTCATGGAGGGGCGTGTTTGAATTGAATAGATGGATAAATGGCCGGCGGGAGAGAGAGCGAGAGAGAGAGGAAACATACACAAACGAATTGCTGTTGATGAACTGCAAGGAATATAAAATCGGAAGTTATTTGCTTTTCCCATATACCTGAACATCACATCCATTTAGGTAAGTCGCTCTTTCAAGTGAGTTAAACTCGCTTTCTGTATCTTCTCAGAATGTGGTGATAACTCCATCGACAAGATTGTTACTGTCGTTATAGTTGCTGTGATACAGAGGAAGGAGGTGTTATGTTGTGAACTGCTTCTTTGGAGAAAGGAACAGTTCCTGTGGGACTGTTCGGAGATGGAATGGCTTTCTCAGTCACGAAGGGAAACTCAGGAGAGGGAGCATTATTAACACTGACTATGCGCAACATATCTATGGGGATTTGACCTGGTCCTCTCATTGGAAAATCAGTGGAATTTCTGTGGATGGCGTTTTCGTATTTGTCTTGTCAACTGCTGGGTTAATTCAAGGAGACCCGAGGATCTGGTGACCCCACTCTGGACACTCTATTACAGAGTAGGAGAAGAGATTCGATTCCTTGCAGAGTGGAAGCAGGTCCTTTGGCCTAAGAAGTCTGTACCGAAAAGCAACCCACCCAGACCCATTTCCCTCTGACGAATGCACCTAACTTTATGGGCAAATTAGCATGGCCAATTCACCTAATCTGCACAGATTTAGTCTGTGGGAGGAAACCAGAGCACCCGCAGGAAACCCGCACAGAGAGAACGTGCAAACCCCACATAGATAGTTGCCCAAGACTGGAATTGAACCCCGGTCCCTAGAGCTGTGAGGCTGCAGTGCGAACTACTGAGCCACTGTGCCGCCCCATCTGCGTCCATAATTAAGCTGAGACTACACAGAAGGGGCAAGCTCTCTACACAGGCAGCGAATGGGCACTGTTGTTTTTTTTTCCTTGAGGTTCCCAGGAACATTTTTCTGAGCTGGACCCATTCTACTTTGAAACTTTCAAGGTACGAGTGGGGAACATATCCATCATCTCCAAAGTACAGTCCTGGATGTATTCATGAGCTGAGACAAACCATCTACCCGCTAAGCTAAATATATTGTTTCTATCTCCCCCAAGGAAGGGACAGAAGGTAACTTCTCGAAAAATCTAGGGAATAGGAGAAATGGTAAAAATGAGAAACTGCAGGAAATTAAAATTATGGAAGAGTATGTTTTGAAAATCTCATGGAATTGAAGCTTGGTAAGTTGCTGCATCTGAAGCGCTGAATTCCATAGTATTGAGGATTAGGCGATAGAACTAGTGAAAGAATTACGGATTATTCGTCAAAGCTTGTTAGATACTGGAAAGGAACTCGCACGCTGGAAAGCAGCTATTGTAAACCCAGATATTTAAAACAGGACAAGGAAGTAAAACAAAATCTAAATACCTTGATGTCAGTTGTGAGAAACATATTGGAACATTTTATGAGCAATGGGACATTAATGCTATGATTTGCAAGATTTGGCCGCGATTCAGCAAAGGGAAATGTTCTTTGATAAACATGCTGGAGTTTGTGGAGAATTCCCATCGACAACTGAGGACCAGTGGGAATGAAGTATCTAAATTTTCAGAAGAAGTTTGATATGGTTGAATACAGGTGAGTGGAAAATGTTAACGTCCATGCATATTTTGGAATGGAATATATACAGAATGGATTAAAAAGTGGATAATGGGCAAAATGAATAGAGTACTGGAGTTTTTTCTCCAGATACCAGGCTTGTGGAATAACAGAAGGAACTGTGCTTGGGCAAATATCTGTTCGCAAGGTATACAAATATTCAGACGTTAGCAACAAACTTTAGAAATCTCGTTTGTGTTTATTACATGGTGAGAGGTTGGGAAGTGCTGTTGTTGAAAAGGACCTGGAATTCCTTAGTGAAACGTTACGAACAGAATTCAGACGGGGCAGCAAATAATTGTAAGTGCAAATGATATGCTAAAATTGCACGTATTTACGAAGCCACGGTGAGCAACGTGAAATAGTCCATCTGTGCAGTCCCTGCTCCATTTGTTGGTGAAATTGGAGCATATCTAAAAACTTCCTGTTCCTGATGTACTGACTTGTGACGCTGAATGATCTTCTCCAGTTCCTTTGTCAGTGACTCCAGATGTGAAATGGTCTCTTTCAGATCCAGTGTAAATGATTTGTGGGGCTGAGCAGACTTCTTTTCTTCAAGTATAATAGACATGAGGGATTGAATAGGTAAAAACAATGACTGCAGATGCTGGAAACCAGATTCTGGATCAGTGGTGCTGGAAGAGCACAGCAATTCAGGCAGCATCCGAAAAGCTTCGAAATCGACGTTTCGGGCAAAAGCCCTTCATCAGGAATAAAGGCAGAGAGCCTGAAGCGTGGAGAGATAAGCTAGAGGAGGGTGGGGGTGGGGATAGAGTAGCATAGAGTACAATAGGTCAGTGGGGGAGGAGATGAAGGTGATAGGTCAGGGAGGAGAGGGTGGAGTGGATAGGTGGAAAAGGAGCTGGGCAGGTCGGACAAGTCCGGACAAGTCAAGGGGATCGTGTTGCTGGAGGTTAGAAACTAGGATGAGGTGGGGGAAGGGGAAATGAGGAAGCTGTTGAAGTCCACATTGATGCCCTGGGTTTGAAGTGTTCCGAGGCGGAAGATGAGGCGTTCTTCTTCCATGCGTCTGGTGGTGAGGGAGCGGCGGTGGAGGAGGCCCAGCACCTCCATATCCTCGGCAGTTCAAACTCCCCCTCCCACTCTGCCGAGGATATGGAGTTCCTGGGCCTCCTTCACCGCCGCTCCCTCACCACCAGACGCCTGGAGGAAGAACGCCTCATCTTCCGCCTCGGAACACTTCAACCCCAGGGCATCAATGTGGACTTCAATAGTTTCCTCATTTCCCCTTCCCCTACCTCATCCTAGTTTCTAACCTCCAGCAACACGATCCCCTTGACTTGTCCGGACTTTTCCGACCTGCCCAGCTCCTTTTCCACCTATCCACTCCACCCTCTCCTCCCTGACCTATCACCTTCATCTCCTCCCCCACTGACCTATTGTATTCTATGCTACTCTATCCCCACCCCCACCCTCCTCTCGCTTATCTCTCCACGCTTCAGGCTCTCTCCCTTTATTCCTGATGAAGGGCTTTTGCCCGAAACGTCGATTTCGAAGCTTTTTGGATGCTGCCTGAATTGCTGTGCTCTTCCAGCACCACTGATCCAGAATGAGGGATTGAATAGGCTGTTCCTTTTCTTGTCCAATAGTTTTGATGCGCTGAATGATTTCTTCATATTCTTGTGAACCATGATTGAGGTACTGAATGAACTCCGCCGTTTAGAGTGAATATGTGCAGTGCTGTTACCTAAATGTTACCGACACTTAAACAGCACAAGCGTGAATGGTGTCCAGGATTTCGTGCACATGGAAACAGACTGAATCAGGAGCTGGGTGGTGAAAAATTATTCTGAACATTGTGTGATCTTCAGTGACTATCGCCACTTCTGATCAGTGTGTACTCAGTGGGCTGAATTGCCTGCTTCCACACTGCAGGGAGTCCCCAACGACAAACTGGATATGCCTGGACTGATGAAACAACCCTGACGATCTCCTGCAGCGATGTCCAACGACTGAGATGATTGATGTCGACCGATGATAAATATATTCCCTTGTGCCAACAGTGGAAAGGACACAACCAATTCTCATTAAGTGTAATTTTGCTCTGGCTCCTTGATGTCATGCTCAGTTAAATCTGCCTTGATGTCTGTGCCAGTCGCACTTAGCTAAGCAATTGTATTCATCGCTATTGGCCGTCTGGTTGGCAGTGAGGACTAAGGCACTGTGTTACAGGACGATATAGATAGCATGGTCAGATGGGCAGGTCAATGCCAGATGGAATGTAAGCCTGATAAACATGAGTTGATTCACTTTGGAAGAAGGAAACAGACAGCGGTGTACTCAATGAATGGCAGTAAACTAGGAAGCTCAGGGGTTGCTTCACCATCCCTCCCAGAAAGTGGTACACGTTAATAGGTTATTTAAGAAATTACATGCGATTGTCCGCACAAACTTTGTTAATCGAGACACAGATTATAAGAGGACTTTGGTTTGACCAGCTTTTCCCAACACGTCAAACATTTGGTTGTGGAAATCAAATGCCAACATATCGCAATCTGCTGACAGATGTGAGATTGTAAGTGGGTGAGAAGGACGAAAGAAAGTTACAAGATGTTTGAGACAAGTGGAGTGAATAGGCATATACATGGCAGATGGATAGCAATGTGGGTTGTGCGCTGTACGGGGGAAATAGAGTATGGCAGCCTCCCATTTGAAAAGGGAATGTTTGGGAAAAGTGGATCTCTCAAGGAACTGATGCTCCTTCTTTCTGTTTCCGTTTGCGCAGGCCTGAAGCCAGAAGTCAATACTGGGAATGGCTTTGGCATACTGGCCAGTGTGCACCGACCCACCATGTGGGTAACTGTTACATTGAAAATGAATACAATCCCAGTCGACCCAAACTCTGCTCAATCAATAAGCAATATTGTAAGAGCAGAAAACAATTCGGAACACAAATGATGTGTTGATCTGCATTTCAGGGAGGTGCCTTTATGTAGCTGTACAGGGATGAGGAGAGAAGTTATCTCGAACATTGTGTATTATTGTGTGCAGTTTTTAGTTTCCTTATCGAATAAAGGACAAACCTGACACTGAGAGAGAGTAGCGAAGGGTGGACAGACTGATATCTGGGCTGACCGGCTTGATGTTTGAGCAGAGCTTGTGTCGACTGGGAATGTATTTCATGAGAATTGGGAAAATTAGTTTATATCTCGGTGCAATATAAAAAGCAATGACAGGGTGAAACAGATTTGATGCAGGGATGATAATTGCCCCTGGCTGGGACTTCTGAAACAAGGGCCCACAGTATGAGGTACAGGCAGGAGACTCTGCATTGAGATAAGAAAAAAAAGTCTGCAATCAGAGACAGTTGAACCTGGGGAATTCTCTCCCACATAAGGTTATGGAAGCCATGGCACTCAGCTTAAATATGTATTTCTAGTTACTAAAGGGATAAGGAGATTGCAGCAGTACGTTATGGAGAGAGAGGATGAGACATCATAATATTGTGCTACGTAGAAAACTCTATGGACCGAAGGGATGACTGCATTTCTCATTTTATATTTTGGCAATGTCAATCACATCCACGCATGTGGACATACTATGGGAAAAGTGCATTGAGGTGGTTTTAGGCCATGAACTATCATGGGTAAGGCTCAGTTTGTTCAATGACCTACTCATTTTTCAATGTTTCTGTGAAATCTGTGGGAAAGCTCTGTAAATGTTGTCACAAGCTCTCAGATGTTTGGAAGGAGGTCTCTGTAGGTCGACAGGACTGTGTTTCCCGTTCCATTTTATGATACCGAGGCTGGTGCCATGTGTTCTGTCCAGTTTCATCATTTGAGACATCGGAGCAGATTGATATAATTGAGTGTCTTGTTTGGCCTCTTCGGAAACCATTTGAAGAGTTCATCACATGTCTGTGTGACTGGGAATACTTTTGGACAGGACCCGGAAAGCAGGGGAATTTTGCTTCCTGAAAGTTCATTGGGACAGGAAATTGGTGTTGACAATCAGAATAAGCTTCACCAATTTAATGACACCAAATTTTGCACCTCGATATATTATCCATTGTTTTTTACTTCCACTGTCTGGCACACAATTAGCCTGGTCTGGATAAGCAATCAAGTGATATTTGCACAACAGCACCATCTCCATATGGGACCTATAGGAACCCAGACTGAGCTGGTTATCTCTGTGCTGCTTACAGCTCTGTCAAAAGGAGTTCCCACCAATTTGACTATCATAATAGGACTGAAGAGGAGGTACTTAGTCAGATTGCAATTATTCTCCTCTTCGGGGACAGGACCTAGTTGAGTAATTTTCCATATTGCCAGGCAAATGTTCAAGTTGGAGCTGGATTGATGCAGCTGACTCAGGGACACGGCTTGTTGTGCCGCATAATGTTTTCATTCCGAAAGTCAAGAGGTATGGGATTCAGGGAGTTTTGGCTGTCCGGATTCGGAACTGGTTGGCTCACAGAAGGCAGAGAGTGGTTCTGAATGGAAATTACTCTGCCTGGAGATCAGTGGTGAGTGGTGTCATGCAGGCACCTGTTCTTGGACCACTGCTCTTTGTAGTTTTTATAAATAACTTTGATGAGGAGTTTGAGGGGTGGGTTAGTAAATTTGCTGATGACACAAAGGTTGCAGGTTACGTTGATAGCATCAAGCGCTATTGTAGTTTGCAGCGCGAGATTTACTGAATGCAGAGCTCGGCTGAGAAATAGCAAATGGAGTTCAAGTGGATAAATGGGAGGTGATGCATGTTGGAAGGTCGAAATTGAATGCTGAATACAACTTTAAAGAAAGGATTCTTGGCAGTGTGAAGGAACAGCCAGATCTTGGTGTTCTCCCGCAAAGATCCCACAAGATGGCTACCCAACTGGATAGGTTTGTTAAGAAAGCATGCGGTGTTTTGATTTTCATTAACAAGGGGATCAATTTAAAGAGCGGCGAGGTTTTGCTGCACCTCTACAAAATGACCACACTTTAAATATTGTGTCCAGTTATGGTCGCCCTATGATAGGAAATATACATAGGCTTTGGATAAGGTACAAAGAAGGTTTACCAGGATGCTGCATGGACTGGAAGGCTTGTCATACGAAGAGAGGCTGACTAAGCTCGGACTTTTCTGTCGGGAGAGAAGGAGCAAGAGAGGTGATCTGATCGAAGTATAAAAGGAAATGACAGCTATGAATAGACTCAATAGCCAAAAGGTTTTTCCCCTTTGACTGGCACGAGAGGACATACTTTTAAGTTTTCAGGAGGAAGGTATCGAGGAGACGACAGTGTTAGAATTTTTACGGTGAGAGTTGGAATGTGCAACGAGCGGTCGTGGTGGAAGCAAAATCATTCGGGACATTTAAGCGATTGCTGAACATGCACATGGACAGCAGTCAACTGAGGCGTGCACACGTTTGTTTCATTTATTTTAGATTAGGAATAATCTTCGGAACAACATCGTGGGTCGAAGGCCTGTTCTGTTCTGTACTTTCCTCTGTTCTATTCTCTATGTTCCTTTTGCAGGAATAGTGTCAGGGCCCATTGCCTTTTTTATATATTTTCTGTTCAGCTGTTTCTTGATTCCGCGTGCAGCAAACCGAATTTATTGAAGACGGGCATCTGTGATTCTGTGGACATCATGAGGAGGGTAATGTGTGTCATCGATTCAACAGTTCGAGCTGAGGATGTTGCAGATACTACACCCTTGTCTTTTGCACTGATGTATAGGCTGTTCCATTTTTTGAATGTGAATGTATGTGAAACCCTCTCCCCCATATGAACTGTGCAATCATCTATCACAATTTATGATCAGATGTCGAAGGACTGCAGAGCCTAAAACATTGCTATTGCTCTTCGGATAATTTCTCCTTCTCTATCATATGATTTGATTTCATCAGCTTTGATTTAATAAATCACGTTTATTTAAGCAGAGCGAAATGCGTTTCTTAAAAGCAGCACTGCCATACAAAGGTGAATGCTGGAGCTGCCTGTTTTTGAGAGACATCGAATTGCCGGAATACAGAATAGATTGTTTCAGCATAAGTGAAAACAAAATCGGCCTTTGGAAGGGAATTCTTCTCAGACTCAAGAAACCATTATCTGGTTTGCAAAATTCCAGCGAATGCAAACACAGCAATAAAGAAGTTTTTTTTTGACAAAATTGGTGATTTGTGAAAAAATACGGAACAAATAATGAAATTGCACCCAAACAATTTTGAAAACTCACCTGATCAAGTCACTAATTCTAATGTCATTAAGGATGCGTCCAACCATTAAAGAAAAACAGCAGCTCAACTTATCAAGCAGAAAGTAGCTATGTTTTGAAACTACTTATAATACTAATAAGTTTTGTAAAAGATTATTTAAATAGTCACGGAGACAGAAAGCAACGTAATTATCAAACAAGAAAGAAATGCCGGGCATATCTTGACTTATTAACTAAAATTATTAGTTAATAAGATGAAGAGATGCACCGAAAACATTGACTTTACTACCTCCTGATTCTGCCTGGCTTGCTGTGTACTTCCAGCCTCCTGCCTGCCTACTTTGGATTAAAGCATCTGCGTTTTTATGTTTTCTAGCAAATATAAGTTCGTGATCGAAATAATTATAAATATTATGATTATTATTACTGCGGTTTTGTAAATAACAGAATTAACTGTTTTTGTATGTTAGAAGGGCTAATGGAATTTGATAAGAGACAGGCAGTAGAATGGGGAATAAAATTCAAGCAGTCTTTTGAGATAAAATTGAGGAATTGAGCAAATACCGTACAGCCAGTAACTTTGGAATGCAACATAAAGATTCGAAGTCCTAGAGCATACAAAAATCGTTAACATCTTGAGTAACTAAGAACCTAGGCCTGTCCATAGAAATATACATTAATAATCAGATGTATTACAAGGTTGTTCCAACAGAAAGGAAGGTGACGGTATAGCACCATGGTGTGTATGATCATTGCAACACAAAATGTACAAAAATGCTGTTTATTACTGTAAGAACAGAGTGTATCATTGATGTCTCTTCTGATCTGAGCTGAATATTGTGTAAACGATTGTCTTCTCACGTCAAAGCCAGATTCGAGGAAGATCCTTAGGCCCTCTCCCTGCATTAACTGGTTTTTGCTTGAATAAAAGTCCACTCCGTGCCTACACCCTGTCTGCCTCCAGAGTCTTTGTCCATGATCGGGGAGGTCTCGCTCCCACAGTCAGCAAGGACATGAGGATCAGAGGGTGTAGGAAACATTTATGTCGACGCATCCAGGTGACACCACATAGCGCATGCGCTAGGCCAGATCCAAGTCAGCAAGATCAGCATTACCTGAAGTTAGTCATCATTTTAATAACCACAGAGACGAAGCTATTCCAGAACAGCTGATGAGTTTGTTCAAGTTTCTGTACCGTCTGCCTGACAGAAGACGTTGTTGGAGATCATTACCGGGGGGGAGAGGTCTTTGTTGATGCTGACAGCCTTTCAGCGGCAACGAGCCGTGTAACTGGAATCCATGGTTCGAAGGTTCGCTTCCGTGGTTGTCTGGGCTGTACATTCTCCAGTTTCTTGTTGTCCAGATGTTCCAGCGATTAGTGTAGGGTGAAGAATGCCGTGTCTGCTGTGGGCCAGTAATGTTGGTAACTCAATTGTCGAGGAAGGAGACATACTGGGAGACTGGAGCTGATGTTGGTGAATACCAGCCTGTTGCAGCACATCATGATTATTGATGTCAGAGATACTGAGCAGTAGTCACTGAGGAACATTACATGAGCTTTCTGACTGATGTGGCTGATAATGGTGTTCTTGAAGCAGCTTGGGGCTCCGACCTGTGGGAAAGAGCGGTTAGAGATGTCAGTGAATATCTTCACCAGCTGGTCCACATTCGAGTGAAGTGCTCAGCTGTGGTCACTGTCCGGGCCAATCACTTTAATTGGCGTGATTCCTAGGAAAACTGATCTGACCTTTGCACGGTGAGGGGACATGAAACCATGCTGTTTTAGTCTAAGCTGCATGCCACCATATTTTACCCAAGTTCTTGTCTTCTTTCTGTCCAGGGAAGTCCAGGGGAGACTATGATGCGATTCGACAACTTCAGGATTTGCGTGAGAAATGTCTTTACAGACTAAATCTTCCCCAGGGTGGAACACCCTGAGGTTGGAGTTCACGACAGTGTTGGTTATTTAGATTATGTCACTGCGTTCTCGCGGTAGTGTCTCTGTGTGTCCGGGTATTTTCAGGGTGGGCTTTCTGTGGATCCGTGTCTTTTCGGGGTTGGCTTTCTATGGGTCCACGTCTCCTCAGGGTTGAGTATTGGTGAGTCCGGATCTTCTCAGGGTGAGTCGCTGTGGGTCGAGGCCTGGTTCGGATTGTGTCTCTGTAGTACCGGGCCTTCTCAGGGATGTGTTGCTGTGGGACCGGGCATTCTCAGGTTGTGTCTCTGTCGGCCCAGTCCTTATCAGGTTTATGCCTCTGTACATTTGAATCTTCTCAGGGCTATGTCCCATTTTCTGTCCGGACCTACTTAGGATTGTCTCTGTGTCACCGGGCCGTCTCATGGATATAACACTATTTGTCTGGCCATCTCAGGGTTGGCTTTCTTGGTACGGGACTAAACAGGGTTAAGTGTCTGTGAGTCTGATCTGTCTCAGAGTTATGTCTCTGTGGGTCATTGCCTTCGCAACGTTTATCGTTGTGGTTCTGGGCTTTCTCGGGTTTGTCTCTATGTATCTGGGCCTTCTTTTGATTGTGTCTCTCTGGATCAGGCCCTTATCGGGATTGTGTATCTGTGAGTATGGCTATTCTTAGGATTGGATTTTCATGTGTCCGAGCCATCTCTATGTGTTTGATTCTTCTCGGGGCTGTATCTTTGTGTGTCCAGGCCTTCTTAGTGTTGTGTCTCTGTGTGTCCAAGCCTTCTCAGTTTGGTGTCTCTGCGGTTTTGGGAATTCTCAGGCTTGTGACTCTGTGGGACGGGCATTCTCAACTTGTATCTCTGTTGGTCCTGTCCTTGTCAGGCCTGTGATCTATTGTGTGTCCGAGCCTCCACAGGATTGTGTCCTTGTGTAACCAGGCCTCTTCAGGTGTTTCTCGCTGGGTGTCCTGGCCATATCAGGGCTCTCTGTCTGTTGGTCTGGGACATATCAAGCTTCTGTCTCTGTCGGTCTGGCCGTTCGCAGGTTGTGCCTCTGTGGGTTTTGGTCTTCTTAGAGGATTTCTCTGTTGGTCCGTGTCTACTCAGGGATGTGTATCTGTGGGTCTTGGTCTCCGTAGGGTTGTATCTCTCTGTGTCTGACCCTTCTCAACGTTGTGTCTCTGAGCTTCTGGGCCTTCTCGTTGTTGCGTCTGTGTGTCTGAGTCTTCTCAGAAATGTGTCACTGCGAGTATTTGCCTTTTCAGTGTCGTGTCTCCTTGAGTCTGGGTTTGTCAGACGTATGCCTCTGTGGATCCTTGAATTCTTAGGGATCTGTCTCTGTGTGTATTAGCCTTTTTTTGGGTGGTGTGTGTGTGAGTCCGAACCTTTTCAGGGTAGTGTCTCAGGGCTCTGGGTATTCTCAGATTTGTGTCTCTGTTGTTACAAGCCTTCACAGGGTTCTGTTTCTATTTGACCTTGCGTTCTCATGATTGTGTCTCTGTGGATCCAGTCATTCGCAAAGTTGGATTTCTTCTCGGAGTTGTTTCTCTGTGCGTCCAGGTCTTCTCTGTGATATGTCTCGGTGGGTCACTGCCTCCTATTGACAGTGTCTTTGTGGATGAGGGCGCGTTCAGGGGTGTGTCTCTGTGGGTATGGGACTCTCACAGTTGTCTCCATGCATCTGCGCCTTCTCAAGTTTGTGTTTATTTTGTCCGGGCCTCCTCAGCGTTGTGTCTTTGTGGGTCTGGGACTTCTCATAGTTGTGCCTCTGTATATCCGGGCCTTCTTGGTCTACATCTGAACCAGAACCGGTCTACATCTGAACCACACCAGAACCAATGTCCTTGGGGGAGTTTTTGCTACTGCTGTTGGGGAGGTTTTAACTAATGTGGCAGGGGACGGGAAACAAGAAGGGAAAGCAAGTAGGCAGCGATGTGGAGACTGGTGACTGTAAGAATCATGAATATAGCACTAATAAAGGGAAAAATAGGCAGAGAGCAGGTGAGTGCAAAACAACTGGTGGCCTGAAATGCATCTACTTTAATGCACGGAGTATAATGTGTAAGGCAGATGAATTAGGGCTTGGATTGGTGCATGGGAGTATGACATTACTGCCCTCACAGAGACTTGGATGAAGGAAGGGCATGATGATTGGCAACTAAATGTTCCACGATGCAGAGGTTTCAGGCAAGACAGGGAGGGAAGTAAAAGTGGGGTGTGTGGTGGAGTTGCATTGCTGGTCAGGGACGATATCACGGCTGTGCTAAAGGATGACACTACGGCGGTCTTGGGTAGTGCGGCATTATGGGTGGAGCTGAGCAATAAGAAGGGTGCAGTTACATTGTTGTGGCTGTATTACAGACCTCCCAAAAGTGAGCGTGAGGGAGAAGAACAATTAGGTAAACAGATTATGAATAGATGTAGAGGCAATACAGTAGTAGTGATGGGAGATTTTAATTTTCCAAACATTGACTGGGATACATTTAGCATCAGAGGCCTGGATGGAGTAGAATTTGTACGAATCATGCAGGAGAGTTTTCTAGAGCAGTATGTCAATAATCCGATGAGGGAAGAGACAATATTGGACCTGGTACTAGGGAACGAGCCACGACAGGTGGTGAAAGTTGCGGTGGGAGATTTCTTTGGACACAGTGACCACAATTCTGTTAGTTTTATAATAATCATAGATAAAGAAGAAGGTGGTCTTAAGGGAAGGGTGCTAAACTAGGCCAAGGCCCATTATATCAAAGTTAGGCAGAAGCTGGGAAATGTCGATTGGACACAGCTATTTGAAGGGAAGTCCAAATTTGTGATGTGGGAGTCTTTCAAAGGTAGGTTTACGGCACTGCTGGAAAGGCATGTCCCTTTGAAGGCAAGGGATAGGAAGGGCAAGATTCGTGAACAGTGGATGACAGGATGAATTGTACGACTAGCAAAGAGGAAAAGGGAAGAGTACATAAGAAGACGGCAGATAAGAACAGAACGGCCCCTGGAGGAATTTCGGAAGAGTAGGACAAGTCTTAAACAAGGAACAAAGCGGGCTAAAAGGGGTCATGAATCAGCTTTAGCAAGCAGAATTAAAGAAATCTCAAAGAATTTTATTCTTATATAAGAAGCAAGCGGGTAACTAAAGAAAGGATTGGTCCACTAAAAGATAATGAAGGAAGGCTGTGTGCTGAACCTGAGAGAATGGGTGAGATTCTGAATGATTACTTTGCATCAGTGTTCACTGAGGAGAGGAACATGATGAATCTTGTGATTAGGGATGGAACTTTGATTAGTCTTGATCACGTTGGCATAAGTAGGGAAGGTGTGTAAGGTATGCTAGAGGTTATTAATGTGACCAAATTTCCATGACCGGATAGAATCTATCCAAGGTCGCTGAGGGAGGCGAGAGAGAAAATAGCTCGGCACTGACAGATATCTTTTTGGCATCCTTAAATGCAGGTGAGGTGCCGGACGACTGGAGGGTTGCTCATTTTGTCCCCCTGTACAAGAATGGTAGTAGGGATATTCCGGGTAACTTCAGACCAGTGAGCCTGACGTCGGTGGTGGGGAAGTTGCTGGAGAGGGTACTGAGAGATAGGATCTATTTATATTTGGAAAGGAATTAACTTATCGGTGATGGGAAACATGGTTTTGTGCCTTACCAACTTGATAGAGTTCTTCGAGGAAGTGACCAAGTTGTTAGATGAAGGAAGGGCTGTTGATGTCATATACACGGACTTTAGGAAGACATTTGATAAGGTCCCCATTGTAGACTAATAGAGAAAGTGAAGCCACATGGTGTGTCTGGGGTGTTCTGGCTTGGTGGATAAAGAACTGATTGAGCAACAGAAGACAGAGAGTAGTAGTTGAAGGGAGTTTCTCGAAATGAAGGAAGGGGGCCAGTGGTGTTCTACAGGGGTCAGTATTGGGACCACTGTTGTTTATAATATACATAAATGATCGAGAAACGGCACTGTTGGCATGATCAGGAAGTTTGCAGATGACACAATGTTTCGTGGAGTGGCAGAAATCAAAAGGGACTGTCAGAGAATACAGGAGGATATAGATAGACTGAAGAGTTAGGCGGAAAAGTGGCACATGGCGTTCAATCCAGACAAATGTGAGGTGATGCATTTACGCAAGTTTAATTCGAGAGCGAATTATAGATTGAATGGAAGAGCTTTGGGAAAAGTTGATGGGCAGAGATATCTGGGAGTGCAGGTCCATTGTACCCTGACGGTTGCTGCACAGGTGGATAGAATGGTCAAGAATGCATATAGTCTGCTGGCCTTCATTGGACGGTGTATTGAGTATAAGAGTTGGCAAGTCATGATAAAATTGTACAAGACATTGGTTCAGCAGCATTTAGAATACAGTGCACAATTCTGATCGCCACTTTACCAAAAGGATGTGGACGCTTTGGAGAGGGTGCAGATAAGGTTTACGAGGATGTGTGTCTGGTTTGGAAGGTGCTTGCTATGTAGAGGGGTTGAGTAGGTTATGTTCATTTTTACTCGTAAAAAGGAGATTGAGGGTGACCTGACTGAGGTTTAAAATATCATGAAGCGTATAGGCAGGGTGGACAGAGACAAGTTTTGTTCCCATGGTGAACAATTCAATTAAGAGAGGTCATGCTTTCGAGGTGATAGGTGAAAAGTTTAAAGGGCATTCACGCGGCAAGTGCTTAACACAGATGGTGGTGGGCGTTTGGGACACGTTGCCAGCATACATGGTAGAGGCAATCACGGGAGATTAATGTAAGATGCGTCTGGACAGATGCATGGGGAGCAGATGGATACCAATGCTTCGGAATTGACAGCACATTTGGATCGGCTGAGGCTTGGAGAGCCGAATGGCCTGTTCCTGGGCTGTAAGTTTTCTTTGTTCTTTGTTCTTTGTCCTCAGAAATGTGTCACTCTGTGTATTGACTTCTCACTGTAGTGTCTCCTTGCGTCTGAGCCTTATGTCTATGTGGGTCTTTGCCTTCTTAGGGTGTGTCTTTGTGCGTCCAGGCCTTCTCAGGTTTGTGTTTCTATGTGACTGGGCGTTCTCAGGGTGTGTCTCTGTGTGTCTGCGCCTTCTCAGTGTTCTGTCTCTGTGTGTCCGGGCCTTCACAGGCTTATGTCTCTGTTAGTCCAGTCCATCTCAGGGTTGTGTCTGTGTGAGCCCCTGGCTTTTCAGGATTATGGATCTGTGGGTCATGTGCTTCTGAGGGATGTGTTTTTTTGTGTCCGGTCTATCTCAGGGTTGTGCCTAGGTTGTTCCTGGCCATCTCCGTGTTATGTTTCTGTGTGTCTGGACCTTCTCAGGGTTGTATCTCCGCTGGTCTGGGCCTTCTCAGGGTACTGTCTCTGTCCTTCTTATCAGTATTTCTTTATGGACCCTGGACATTTCAGTATTGTGTCTCCGTTTGCCTGGGCGTGCTCTGGATGGTTTCGATGTGGTCTGACCCTTCTCAGGGTTGTCTGGGTATTTCCCCTTTTGTGACTGTCTGCGTTTGGGTCTTCTCAGGGTTGTATGTCGGTGAGTGTGGCCATTTTCAGGGTTTGTCTCTGTGCATCAGGGCCCCCTCAGGGCTGTGTGTCTGTGGATCCCTGCCTTCTCGGGCTTGGATATCTGTGTGTGCATACCTTCTCATAGTTCTGCTTCTTAAGGTTTGGCCATTCTCAGGATAGTTTCTGTATGTGTCCTTGCCTTCTCAGGATTGTGTCTAGTGAGTCTGTCCCTCCTCAGAGGTGTGTCTCTCTGTGTCCGGGTCTTCTCTGGGTTGCGTCTCTGTCGTTCTGGATCTTCTCAGGGTTATCTCTCTGAGGGTCTGGGCGATCTCAGTTTTCTGTTTCTGTGGGAGCAGGCTTTCTCAGGGATGTGTCTCTGTGGGCCCCTGCCTTTTTAGCATTATGTCTCTGTGGATTTATTCCTTCTCAGAGTTGTGTCTCAGTCTGTCTGGGTCTTCTCAGCGTTGAGTCTGTGTGTGTCATTGCCTTCTTGGGTTGTTTCACTGAATGTTTTAGCATTATAAAGGTTGTCTTTCTACGTTTGCAGGGTTTCTCAGATTTGTCTCTCTGTGGGTCCGGGCCTTCTCAGGAATGTGTCCTTTGTGTTAGACCTTGTCAGGTTTGAGTTTCTATGGTCTAGGCCTTCTCAGGATTTTGTCTGAGTGGTTCCCTCTCTTCTCCGGTTTATGTGTCCGTGGGTCCAGGCCTTCTCAGGGTTGTGTCTCTCTGCATCCACTAAGATTGGCAGAGATGTGGAGAATGCTACAGGGTGTTGCAGGTCACATAGGGACATAGATAAGCTGCAGAGCTGTTTTGAGCTGTTGAAAATCTAGTTTAATGTGCAATAGTGTGGAAAGATTCCCTTTGGCAGTAGCAACGGGAATACAGAGTACTGGGATGATGATAGGATTTTTTGTAGTGAGAATGAACAGAGATCTCGGTGCCTATATACGTAGATCCCTAAAAGGTACCACCCAGATTAATAGGATTGTTAGGAAGTCATTTGGCGTATTGATTTTATTGGTAGAGAGGTTGAGTTTGGGAACCATGAGGTTATATTGCAGCTGTGCAAAACTCTAGTGCAGCTGCACTTGGAGGATTACATACAGTTCTGGTCACCACATTCTAGGAAGGATGTGTAATCAGTGCAAAGGTCGCAGAGGAGATTTACCAGGATGTAACTTAGTATGAAGGGAGTGTCTTATACGGAGAGGCTGTGGGATGTAAGGTCACATTCGTTCGAAAGACGAAGGTTGAGATTTCTGTTAACAGAGACATACAAGATGATCAAAGGATTAGTTAGGGTTAATAGTGATAGAGATTTTCCTCTGATGGTGACGTCTAGCACGAGTGGACATCGATTTAAATTTAGGGATGAAAGATATGGAACGGGTTTCAGAAGTAGTTTCTTTTCTCAGAAAGTCGGCAGGGAGTGGAGCGTTCTCCCTGCAACAGTAGTACACACGCCCACCTTAAGGGCTTTTAAAAGTTCAGTCGAAAAACATTTGCATCACAATAGAAGAGATGGGCTTCAGATTTGCATCACAGGTCGTTGCAACATTGTGGGCTGAAAGGCGAGCACTGCGCTGTAATTTTCAATGTTTTATGTTCTCAAGGTTTTGAATCTGTGTGACTGGGCCTTCCCAGGCTTGTGACCATTCGGCTTCAAGCCTTCTCACGATTGTGTCTGTAGGCCCCTGAATTTTCACGATTCTTTTCCTGTCGGTCATTGCCTTCTCAGAATTGTGTTTCCAGGGTATGGACACTCGCCAGTTTGCGTGTCTGTCTGCGTGAGCTTTTTCAGGTTTATGTCATTGTGGACACAGGCCTTATCAGGGCTGCGTAGCTATGGGTCTGGACCTTCTCAGATTTGTGTCTCTGAGGGTTTATTTTTCCACTGTGTGTTCAGGCCTTCTCAGGGTTGTCTCTCTATGGATACGTGCCTTCACAGTGATGTGTCCACGTGGGTCTGGGGTTTCTCAGTGTTGTGTCTCCCTGGGTCCAGGCCTTCACCAAATTGTTTCTCTGCATGTCCTGCGGGATGTTCGTAGTTTTGCCCTGAACCTGCAAATTCAGTGTCGTTAATTTTGCAATCTGGATATCTATGGGATCCACAGCAATGTAATCAGATTTAAAAACACATCAGTCATAACTTTTACACAGTTGGAATTATGGTTTGAAAGTACAGAATGTTTATAAGAAATGTGTTATGAATCTAGGTAACCCCGCGTGCTTAATTTAAACCTGCAATAAAAAAAAAACCCGTGCAGTAATCTGTGAAAATTCGACAGGTCAAGAACTATTTAAAGTAAAAATAAACAACTCTATTTCTTAATGTAGAATAAAGAATAATTAAGTAACAAGAATTTACAACTCCTTCCTCTGACTTATCTTTTTCTTGCATTTTTATAATACTATTCCAATAAAAACCCCGATTAAGATTTATCAAAATGACAAATTTTCAAAATCAGCCAGCTGTCATATTATCTATCACTTCCTCAGTCTTCATTTCTTCTTCTTTGGGTTTTCTGTTTCACAATTACCTTTAGGAGAGATATTCTCTGAGCAGTCTGCAGATGCTGGTGGCTTGGCAGTTCTTCTCCAAAGTTTCATTTCTTTGTCGGTCTTATGTTCCCAAAGCATCGGATTGTGCCAGTCGCTTGTATGATATTATATAATAAATTCAAACTTGAATTCAGTTTGCTATTTTCAGGGTATAATGTAAACTGTTGGGACTAGTTTGCATTTATATTGTGGTCTACAGGCAACCAGCTCGTTGATAAACACCACACACAAAGAAAACACACCCACACACAACGCTACATTAATACACCTCCTCAAACAGACACTCCCACACAGAAGGCTCCCCCACTTAAACAGCCCCCCTCACAGCTCCCACATTAACATTTTGCCACAAACATAATCCCACAAAATCCCCCTCAAACACAGCTCCCACATCAGCTCACCACATCTGACAGACCACTCACACTCACAGCCACACAGCCCCCACAATAACACACATCTTCAAGCATTTGATAACACACACAGACCCCACAACACACTGCACCCCCACACACCATCTCTCATACAGTCTCGACACATACATAGCACCCTCACACTCAGTTCCCCACATATACATTCACAGCACCTCACTGTACACACAGCCCCCGCGCACACAGCTCCAGTACACACATATGCAGTACCCACACACAAACACCCACAAACACACAGCCCCCCCACACATACAAATTCCCCCTTACACAGCCTCCCCATAAAAACACAGACGTCCGACACACACAGACCCCTCAAACACACAGCCCCCCCACACACACATTGTGCCCCTGCACACAGTCGGACTCAAAATTACATCTCCCACACACACAGCCCCGCCACACATGCAGCTCGCCTTCACACAGAGTGCCGCCACACACACAGACCACACTCACACAGATCCCCCCCACACAGACCCCCAGACACTCATGCACAGCATTCGCTGCCCCCCCCACACACAGGACCTCCAGACTCTCAGTGACTCCCCACCTCCCGCCACCCCCACACATTAAGACATTAATTAGGAACTCACTCTTCTCTGCACTGCACCCAGTTCAATGTCCACTCCCTGGATAAGGATTTTGACTCGTTGAGACTTCAGCCCTCATTCCGCTCAAAGTCCACAGGTTTGGCTATTGCAACTTCTGATGCTGTCCATGCCATAAGATAAGTGTTGGAACACGGTGGTAAACTCGTCTCACAATTATACTAAACACGCATTAAAGCACACTTCGCCTCGTAATCTGTTAAGGTATGAATGATGGAGCACTCCCCAAATTCCACTACTTAAATAAAATAAATTACAGTTTCATTATTTTACTTCGAAAAAGTGAACATTACAGAACAATTATTTACAACTCTAAGCCTCCTTTCTATTAAATATTTGTTATCCCTCTCTCACTCTATAGCAATATACTGGTCCAATAAAGACCCGTGTAAATCTGAAGAAAAACAATTTTCTAAACCAGACACTGGCTGTCGTCTGCAGTGGCGAATTCCCTCTGTGTTTCGATCTCCCTGGGTCGTCTTTGGTCTTCTGCTGTAAAGCTATTTCATAAGGAAGAATGTACCTTTTCGAGGGAGGGTTTGTGGGCAGTCTGTCTGACTGTGGGAGGGAGTGCTCTTTCTCTGCCTAACTGTCCAAAATATCTGTTTTTTTATATCCCAAACCTTTGGATCGTCTCATTGGTTCGATGTTGTTCGAACAGTTAAATACAAATTCGATCAAGGTTGTTGTACTTTGGGGCATAACGTAAACTGCTTAAGCAAGTTTAACGGCTATGAGAACATCGGGGTGTCTAAGTTACAGTCACAATGTTACATCTTTCAATTTTCCAGCACATGTTGTGAAATGACAGGTGCTTGTCAGCTTTCACTTTCTTAAAGGTACATTAAACACCTTCAAATTCACGACGTCAGTACGTTTAGTGAAGGAAAAGGACGGTGTGAAATTGAGAAAAAAATAAAAGAAGTTGGAGCCGGCAAGTTCCAGCACTGAAGGCCTTGGATTGGAAACAATGGAATAAAAGGATCCTTTTATTGTAGACAAAGGCTCATGGAGTATTAGAGGTATTGGGGCTTTGACCCCAGCAATAGGCAATACACCTCAATCACTTAGTTAAGGGAAACAAATGCAATATTTGCAAACCTGCTGATGGTGCGAACCAATGTCGGATTGTGAATGGGTGAGGAAGATGTGAAAAAAGTTCCAAGGTGATTGAGATAAGTGGATTGAATAGACAAATACTTGGCAGATGAAGTACGATGTGGGTAGAAGTGACATTGCGCACTTTCGTGCAAAAAGTAGAATACCAAGCTACCACTTGAAAAGGGATTAAGTGAAAACTATTGATCTATAAAGAGAGTGATACTGTATTCTTGTTCAATTCATCACAGATGTGTGAGGTCCCCTTTAGGGCGGTGAGTTCTGAAGCCATGCGTTAATACTGGGAATGTCATTGCCAAGATGTCCAGTTTACATAGATCCCCTAAGTGGGGAGCTGCAACAGTAAACATTATCTTGTTCTCCTTCACAATAGTCACTAAAAGCAATATTTCAGGACCAGTAAGCAGTTAGGAAGGTAAATGGTGTGTTGACCTTCATTTCAAGGGGATTTGAGTACAGAGTAAGTCTGATGAAGGGCTTATGCAGGCAACATCGTGTCTCCTGCTTTGCAGATGCTGCCTGACCTGATGTGCTTTTCCAGGACCTCACTCTTGACTCTGATCTCGAGCATCTGCAGTCCTCACTTTCTCTCAAGGGTAGGAGTGACTTACCACAGCTGTACAGGGTCTCGGTGCGACCTGATTTCGGACATATTGCGGTCTTGTGTGCAACATTGTTCTATTCACGAAGTAAAGGATAAATCTGACATTGAGGGAGCAGAGTGCGCGTTGACCAGACTGATCTCTGGGATTACAGCCCTGTTGTGGGATTGGAGTTTTGGTCGAAAGGGTCTGTATTTGATGGGGTTTAGGAAATTGATAATAGATCTCAGTGAAATGCATGAAACACCGACAGGTTGAGACAAATTTGAGCAGGGATGATAATTTCCCTGACTGCGACTTTTAAAACAAGGGGGGAAAGTATTAGGTACAGACAGGCCACTCTCCATTGAGATGAGAATGATTTTTAGTATTCAGTGAAATATGGCAGTAAATGTAACACTGTAAACTACAATCACTGACTACAGCACTGTCCCTTTCATGAAGCTCTTCACCAGAAAGCGCGCAAGCCAACTGACCAAGTGAAGATGACGTTGAAATTCCAATCCTCATCAAGATTCCACACCCCGTTTGAAATATAGATCGCTCCAAATGTGCACCACGATTCCCAGTTTTAGGCCTCAGTTTCAAGGCTTGCAAAGCGGATGGTATTCCTGAGTTAGCTGAACACACTGAATGCGTGTTTTGCATACATAGGATCCTGAGGGTGTGTTTTGCCGTTCAGCTGGCACCGGGGATGGAATCACATAACAGTGAAAGGATGATTTCTTTACAAAGAACAGGTGCACAATTCGCTAATCTATTTACAGCCAAATTCTGTTTAACCGACACACATTACATGAGAATTGCCTGTATATTGAAAGGGGTGCAAAATCGAATTGCCGAAGGGAGTACTGCAGATGTTGCTTTACATTTCGCAACGGTTAAGCACATTAAGTGTTATGTATATTGTGTGGGAAAAGGGAATTGAGTAGATATTCGGCCATGAGCTAGAATGGGGGAAGCCCACATTGTTGTGTGGCCTACTCCTGCCGCGATTTTTCTGTGCAGTCTGTGGAAGGCTCTGCAAATGACACAACCTCTCAGATGTTAGGAAAGTAGTCACCGCGAGGTCGAAAGGACTGTGTTTCCGGTTCCCTTTTCCGCTACAGATGCTGGTAACAGGTATTCTCTCTGGTTTTATACTTAATTGAGTCTCTTGCTTGAATGTTAAGAGACAAATGAAGAGTTTTATCACATGTCTGTGTGTCTCGAGTCACTTTTAGGCAAGACAAGGAAAGCATGGGAGATATACTTTCTGAAAGTTTATTGAGGAAGGAAATTAGTGTTTAGAATCGACATTGGCTTCCAGGTCACTGCTACTGACACCAGATTTTGCATGTCGATATTTTGAGAATTGCTTTTGACTTCCTGGAGCTGCCGGAGCTTTAGCCTGGTCTGGATTCTTATTCTGGTGTCATTTCAACAACAAATCATCTCCACATGGGGCCAAATCTGAAACCAGCGTGAGCAGGTTACTCCTTTGCTGTCAAAAAGTACTCCCACCAATGTAACTATCGTGATGTGACTGAGGGGGTGGGAATTGGTCTGATTGTAATTATTGTCTTCTGAGAGGAATAGACATAGTTGACCAATTTCTAACATTGCCAGGGTGATGTCAGATTTGGTGCTGGGTGAAATGGCTTCACCAGGGACTGAACCACAAGTATTCAGTCTTATTGCAGGAATGGCATAAGGGACAGTTGCCGTTGTCGTATCTACTGTGTTCAGCTGCTTCTTCTTATCACGTACAGCGAATTAGTTGTCGACTGACATCTGTGATTCGGTGGGCATCATGACCAGCGTAAGATGAATCATAAACGTAGTACTTCTGGCTGAGGATGGTGCAAATGCTAAATCCTTGTCTTTTGCAATGATATGCAGGGCTGTTCAAATAATTTGGATGGCTCAATTTTGAATTGAGCCATCTATACCAGTGAATGTTTTAATCGTCCATCACCATTTGTGATGGAGCAGGACTGCAGAGATTCGATCTGTTCTGTGAATATTTGGACAATTTCGCCCTCTCTGTCAGATGTTAGTTCTCCTGTTTGCAATGTAAGCAGTCAGTTTCCATAGCTTTAAAGGGCTTTCATCAGGTTTCAGTTCATATGGGTCTGACGCTGGCATGTTCACCCACACTTGACACTGAACCACATATCAGCTTGGGGATAATGGTGGACAGGCGGATTATCACAGGCAAAAAGTGACAGATCGTGGTTTAATACAAATTTTTCCTTTTGATGTGGTCTACAACCCCACATCAATGTTCGGAATGCGCTATTCATAATTATTGAAGAGTATTTTGGAATTGGAAATGATTTGAGGGCAACATGGAATTGGTGATAAAAGAGGAGTGCCTTACATTCATATATTATGCAAGCAGATTGTTCAGCCGTCATTGTCCATGCTATCCGAGAATCATAAACTGAACTTGTCCTACTTGGCTGAGTTTGGCGAATGCCCCACTAAAATATTCCAAGAATAATGCATTTTAAATGTTGCAAATGCACTCGCCTTTGCCACTTGCTCTGACAAATCGTTACATCGACACACCACCCCCTGTGAGGAACAGCTGTTTCTGAGATCTCTATTAAATCTTTCCACTCTCACCTTAAACCTACACTGTCAATTTTTGTCACGCACACACTGGGAAAAAGACTTTGGCTAAGCTTCCTATCCGTGTCCCTCATGAAGTTATAAACCTATGTAAGGTCACCGCTCAAACTCCTACAAAATGGAACAAAATCCCAGTCTATCCTTATATCTCAAAATCTCTACTCGACATCACATAATTTCAAATATTTTCGTCCCTTTTAGCAGTTGCAACGTGCTTTCTTTAGCAGGGTGATAAGAATTGTACTCCGTATACAAAATGTGGCCTTATCATTATCTTTAAAGCCACAACATGATGTCCCATCTCCTATTATCAATGCTCTCACTGATGAAAGCAAGTGTGCCTAACGCCTTCTTCACTGCTCTGTCTGTGATTCCACTTTCAAGGAATTATGCACCAGTACCTTTTGGTCTCTCTGTTTGATAAGGCTCTCCAGGGACCTACTGTTAACTGTGTAAAACAAAACAAAACACCTCAAATTTATCTGCCATCTGCCATTCATCGGTCCACCGACCCAGTTCATCAACATCTCCTTGTCCTGTTTGATGACCTTCTTTATTGTCCACTGCACTGCGAATTTTAGTGTCATCGACAAACTTACTATCCAAGATTTCCATATTCTCAGCTAAATATTCTCTAAAAGTAAAGAACATTACTTGAGCCACCATTGGTCCTTGTGGAACAGGCATCTAGTTTGAACAACAAATCTATCTTCGCATCCTCTATCTCCTACTGTCAAAACAATCTTATATCTCATTGGGTCGCTCACCCTGATCCCCTGTGAGCTAATCTTATTATCCAGTGTACCAAGCGGAATTTTTAGGTCTCTCTAAGATCCACACAAACAACGTATGCTACTTTATCTTATCTACCTTCTTGATCACCATTTCATAAATTGCAATCAAGTTTATGAGACACGTTTTTCCATACACAAATCTATGTTTATTGTGAAAAAAATCAGTTCTTGCCTTTCCGAATGTATATAAATGCTCTCTCTCCAAATCTCCTCCAAACACTTAATCAGCCCTGAAATGAGACACACTAACCTGTACTTCCCTGGCATTTCCTTGCAGCCTTTGTTAAAATAATATCACAATAGTAGCTGTCTTCTCGTCGTGAAACGTCCCGCCCATGGCTGTCAATGACGCAAATAAAAACCGAGAAAACTGTGGATGCTGTCAATCAGAGACAAAGATAGAGGTTGCCGGAAAAGCTCAGCAGGTGTGGCAACATCTGTGCAAATAAATCAATGTTAATGCTTCAGGTCCAGTAAACCTTCCTCAGAATTCTGAGCAATGACACAAATGCCTCAGCTAGCGGCCCCGCAATTTATTCCCCAGTTTCCCACAATGACTTGGAACAGGTCCTGGGTATTTATCTACAGTTATGCATTTCAAGACGTCCAACACTTCCTCTTCTCTAATGTGACCACGTTTTAAATTAACATTACATGTACTCATTTCCCCGAGTTCCCTCCTTTCCATATCTTTTTCCCGAATAGATACAGGTCCTATACATTTGCGGAAGACCTCACCCGTCACGTAGCAGCAGGCTGTAAGGCACCGGAGTGGGGAAGGTAGAGTACTTCTGAGGAGTGTGAACGCAGCTTGGGAGGCACTTATGCACTATGTTGTTGAACTACTGCGTTTCTTTTTTTTTCCACTTTTACAGGAATGAATACGATGTTTTAGATTTTAAAATTGTTTTCTTTATTGTTCTGCTTTAGACCGTGAATTCTGTACCTGAGGGGGAGGGGAACTTTATACCTAAGTTTGCGACACATGTAGCGACTTGAAAACTTTTCACTGTCCTCAGGTGAGTTAATGTGACAATCAACCTAGTCAATCTAACTCACCTTCTGTAGGCCCACACATTTGTTTGATTTTTGAGGGGCCTTATTCGCGACCTAGTTTTTCTTTTGCCCTCAATATACTTGTAGAATATCTTTCAGTTCTCCTAAAGCTAATTTGTCAAAGCTATCTCATGTCCCATTTTGCCTTCCTGAATTCCCTGGTAAGTGTACTCCAACACCCCAGATGCTCCACTAGTGATTCAAATGATATAGGCTGTGTATACCGAGCATATTCTCCCTTTTTCCCTTCACCAGAGCCTAAAAACCCGACATTCCTGTGCCCTATTCGTTTTAGCGTTGCCCTTCAAACAAATAGGATCCCGCTGACCCTGAACTCTCAATACCTCGCTTTTGAAAGACTCCCACTTGCCAGACGTCATTTTATCTGTGAACAGTTTCCCCCAACAGAAATTGCACATTTCCTGCCTAATAGCATCAAAATCGGCCTTCCCCAAATTTATAACGTTAACTTGTGGACGAGGCCTATCGTTTTCAAGAACCATTTTCAAATTAATAGAATTATGGTCACTGGTCCCAGTGTGCTCCCACACCAAAAGCACAGTCAAATGCACTAGCTTATTTTACAAGATTAAATCAGCCATGATCTTATTGAGTGGCAAAATAGGCTTGAGAGGCTGAATGTCGCCATGTGTCTGTGTGATTATGGTTGTTTGTTTGTGTGTGTGTGTGTGTGTGTGTGTGTGTGTGTGTGTGTGTGTGTGTGTGTGTGTGTGTGTGTGTGTGTGTGTGTCTCTGTGTTTGCCTCTGTCACTGTGTGTGTTCATGTGTGTATCTCTGCATCTGCATCTCTGAGCATTTGGTTTACTGTAGTTTTGGAAGTGAATCAATTGAAATGGGGATCAAGATGTCTCCCCTCACGTTCTCACTCTCTCTCCATCTTTCTCTCCCTCTTGTGTTTAAAGTGATGTAATAGCGGCCTCTGCCCCCCCCCCCCCCCCAACCCCCCGCAAGCCGATGCACCAGCATCAGTTTTGTTTGGAAAAGTCATCAAACGCAGTGACTCGCTCACATTTGAACTGAATAAGTTTCATTGTCGCATGCACTCGAATGAATGCAGTGGACATTTTGTAATGTCCTCGATTATGGCTCCATGTTAGGTGCAAGAAAGCGATGTACAGACCTCAAGTATTTGGTACAAAATGGAAAGAATAATAAATGAAAGTCCAGCAGATGAATTAAAATTAATTTAAAAATTACCTGGTATTTACAATCCCTTCAGGCCAGTGTGTGCCAGCATGAAGTCTCCCAGCCGCCCTGGGCGCAGTCTCCAAACTGCAACAGTCCCAGTGCGCATACCTCAGCGAGCCCAGTCTCCGGACAGCACTAGGCCCAGTTTCCAGACAGCACCCGGCCCAGGTGACAGGCCGCACTGGGCGTAGACTACAGATCGCACGAGTCCCAGTCTCCAGGTTGTACGGTCATTGAAGTCTCGCGACCTGGCCTCCCCTTTGCAGCCTCCACTCTTGGACTGACCTCCTTGATACCCAACTGAGTAACTAATATATTAAACATTTGTGAAGAAACAAACTCTCCAGAAAGCAGAATAAAAAAGAGAGACACAAAGAACGGACGGATCAGACGAGCTCCAACTGGAATATTCCGACTCTGCCGCTATTTTCTGAATATTTCACGGCTATTTCATAGAACATAGAACATAGAAGAATACAGCGCAGTACAGGCCCTTTGGCCCTCGATGTTGCGCCGATCCAAGCCCACCTTCCTTCGTCAATGAATGACTTTGGAGACTCAGTGCAGCTTTTGCCCAATCCGTGCAATGCTATCGCTGAGATATTAACCGAAGAAGATGGTACATGCCTATTACCGGCCTATATGCTGCCATTGGGTTTGTTTCAGGACTTTGCAGTCCATTCTCGGTGTAATTTGGCAAAGTGCATTCGTAAATAATGAAAATTAGAGAAAGCACAATCATACTCATGTTTACCTCTTCCAAAGTGTTTCACACAAATTGGACTGAATACAGTTGTACAGCTGTGGTCTGCATAGCTCCCCGTGCTGGACAGATATCTCGTCCGGGATTATTTATATCAATTCACTGCTGTGGTCTGAACAGCTCCCGGTGCTGTACAGATATCTAGTATTGGTTTATATATCAATGCACCGCTGTGGTCTGCATAGCTCCGTGCTGCACAAATAACAAATCTGGGTTCCCCTCACGTTCTCACTCTCTCTCCATCTTTCTCTCCCTCTTGTGTTTAAAGTGATGTAATAGCGGCCTCTGCCCCACCCCCCCCCCAACCCCCCGCAAGCCGATGCACCAGCATCAGTTTTGTTTGGAAAAGTCATCAAACGCAGTGACTCGCTCACATTTGAACTGAATAAGTTTCATTGTCGCATGCACTCGAATGAATGCAGTGGACATTTTGTAATGTCCTCGATTATGGCTCCATGTTAGGTGCAAGAAAGCGATGTACAGACCTCAAGTATTTGGTACAAAATGGAAAGAATAATAAATGAAAGTCCAGCAGATGAAATAAAATTAATTTAAAAATTACCTGGTATTTACAATCCCTTCAGGCCAGTGTGTGCCAGCACGAAGTCTCCCAGCCGCCCTGGGCGCAGTCTCCAAACTGCAACAGTCCCAGTGCGCATACCTCAGCGAGCCCAGTCTCCGGACAGCACTAGGCCCAGTTTCCAGACAGCACCCGGCCCAGGTGACAGGCCGCACTGGGCGTAGACTACAGATCGCACGAGTCCCAGTCTCCAGGTTGTACGGTCATTGAAGTCTCGCGACCTGGCCTCCCCTTTGCAGCCTCCACTCTTGGACTGACCTCCTTGATACCCAACTGAGTAACTAATATATTAAACATTTGTGAAGAAACAAACTCTCCAGAAAGCAGAATAAAAAAGAGAGACACAAAGAACGGACGGATCAGACGAGCTCCAACTGGAATATTCCGACTCTGCCGCTATTTTCTGAATATTTCACGGCTATTTCATAGAACATAGAACATAGAAGAATACAGCGCAGTACAGGCCCTTTGGCCCTCGATGTTGCGCCGATCCAAGCCCACCTTCCTTCGTCAATGAATGACTTTGGAGACTCAGTGCAGCTTTTGCCCAATCCGTGCAATGCTATCGCTGAGATATTAACCGAAGAAGATGGTACATGCCTATTACCGGCCTATATGCTGCCATTGGGTTTGTTTCAGGACTTTGCAGTCCATTCTCGGTGTAATTTGGCAAAGTGCATTCGTAAATAATGAAAATTAGAGAAAGCACAATCATACTCATGTTTACCTCTTCCAAAGTGTTTCACACAAATTGGACTGAATACAGTTGTACAGCTGTGGTCTGCATAGCTCCCCGTGCTGGACAGATATCTCGTCCGGGATTATTTATATCAATTCACTGCTGTGGTCTGAACAGCTCCCGGTGCTGTACAGATATCTAGTATTGGTTTATATATCAATGCACCGCTGTGGTCTGCATAGCTCCGTGCTGCACAAATAACAAATCTGGGTTCCCCTCACGTTCTCACTCTCTCTCCATCTTTCTCTCCCTCTTGTGTTTAAAGTGATGTAATAGCGGCCTCTGCCCCACCCCCCCCCCAACCCCCCGCAAGCCGATGCACCAGCATCAGTTTTGTTTGGAAAAGTCATCAAACGCAGTGACTCGCTCACATTTGAACTGAATAAGTTTCATTGTCGCATGCACTCGAATGAATGCAGTGGACATTTTGTAATGTCCTCGATTATGGCTCCATGTTAGGTGCAAGAAAGCGATGTACAGACCTCAAGTATTTGGTACAAAATGGAAAGAATAATAAATGAAAGTCCAGCAGATGAAATAAAATTAATTTAAAAATTACCTGGTATTTACAATCCCTTCAGGCCAGTGTGTGCCAGCACGAAGTCTCCCAGCCGCCCTGGGCGCAGTCTCCAAACTGCAACAGTCCCAGTGCGCATACCTCAGCGAGCCCAGTCTCCGGACAGCACTAGGCCCAGTTTCCAGACAGCACCCGGCCCAGGTGACAGGCCGCACTGGGCGTAGACTACAGATCGCACGAGTCCCAGTCTCCAGGTTGTACGGTCATTGAAGTCTCGCGACCTGGCCTCCCCTTTGCAGCCTCCACTCTTGGACTGACCTCCTTGATACCCAACTGAGTAACTAATATATTAAACATTTGTGAAGAAACAAACTCTCCAGAAAGCAGAATAAAAAAGAGAGACACAAAGAACGGACGGATCAGACGAGCTCCAACTGGAATATTCCGACTCTGCCGCTATTTTCTGAATATTTCACGGCTATTTCATAGAACATAGAACATAGAAGAATACAGCGCAGTACAGGCCCTTTGGCCCTCGATGTTGCGCCGATCCAAGCCCACCTTCCTTCGTCAATGAATGACTTTGGAGACTCAGTGCAGCTTTTGCCCAATCCGTGCAATGCTATCGCTGAGATATTAACCGAAGAAGATGGTACATGCCTATTACCGGCCTATATGCTGCCATTGGGTTTGTTTCAGGACTTTGCAGTCCATTCTCGGTGTAATTTGGCAAAGTGCATTCGTAAATAATGAAAATTAGAGAAAGCACAATCATACTCATGTTTACCTCTTCCAAAGTGTTTCACACAAATTGGACTGAATACAGTTGTACAGCTGTGGTCTGCATAGCTCCCCGTGCTGGACAGATATCTCGTCCGGGATTATTTATATCAATTCACTGCTGTGGTCTGAACAGCTCCCGGTGCTGTACAGATATCTAGTATTGGTTTATATATCAATGCACCGCTGTGGTCTGCATAGCTCCGTGCTGCACAAATAACAAATCTGGGTTCCCCTCACGTTCTCACTCTCTCTCCATCTTTCTCTCCCTCTTGTGTTTAAAGTGATGTAATAGCGGCCTCTGCCCCACCCCCCCCCCCAACCCCCCGCAAGCCGATGCACCAGCATCAGTTTTGTTTGGAAAAGTCATCAAACGCAGTGACTCGCTCACATTTGAACTGAATAAGTTTCATTGTCGCATGCACTCGAATGAATGCAGTGGACATTTTGTAATGTCCTCGATTATGGCTCCATGTTAGGTGCAAGAAAGCGATGTACAGACCTCAAGTATTTGGTACAAAATGGAAAGAATAATAAATGAAAGTCCAGCAGATGAAATAAAATTAATTTAAAAATTACCTGGTATTTACAATCCCTTCAGGCCAGTGTGTGCCAGCACGAAGTCTCCCAGCCGCCCTGGGCGCAGTCTCCAAACTGCAACAGTCCCAGTGCGCATACCTCAGCGAGCCCAGTCTCCGGACAGCACTAGGCCCAGTTTCCAGACAGCACCCGGCCCAGGTGACAGGCCGCACTGGGCGTAGACTACAGATCGCACGAGTCCCAGTCTCCAGGTTGTACGGTCATTGAAGTCTCGCGACCTGGCCTCCCCTTTGCAGCCTCCACTCTTGGACTGACCTCCTTGATACCCAACTGAGTAACTAATATATTAAACATTTGTGAAGAAACAAACTCTCCAGAAAGCAGAATAAAAAAGAGAGACACAAAGAACGGACGGATCAGACGAGCTCCAACTGGAATATTCCGACTCTGCCGCTATTTTCTGAATATTTCACGGCTATTTCATAGAACATAGAACATAGAAGAATACAGCGCAGTACAGGCCCTTTGGCCCTCGATGTTGCGCCGATCCAAGCCCACCTTCCTTCGTCAATGAATGACTTTGGAGACTCAGTGCAGCTTTTGCCCAATCCGTGCAATGCTATCGCTGAGATATTAACCGAAGAAGATGGTACATGCCTATTACCGGCCTATATGCTGCCATTGGGTTTGTTTCAGGACTTTGCAGTCCATTCTCGGTGTAATTTGGCAAAGTGCATTCGTAAATAATGAAAATTAGAGAAAGCACAATCATACTCATGTTTACCTCTTCCAAAGTGTTTCACACAAATTGGACTGAATACAGTTGTACAACTGTGGTCTGCATAGCTCCCCGTGCTGGACAGATATCTCGTCCGGGATTATTTATATCAATTCACTGCTGTGGTCTGAACAGCTCCCGGTGCTGTACAGATATCTAGTATTGGTTTATATATCAATGCACCGCTGTGGTCTGCATAGCTCCGTGCTGCACAAATAACAAATCTGGGTTTATGGATCAATGGACTGCTTTGCTCTGGACATATCCGAAGGCTGGGTCTAGTCCGGGTTTATGGATGAATGCACTGCTGCGGTCTGCACAGTCTTCTGCACTTCGCAGATTGCGACGGTGGATCGAACAGAACATCATCTACACAGTGGTCTGGGCTGAGTATAGAATTCCTCTGGGTTAACAGTTCATTCAGAATGTTGTGCATTCAGAATGTGATGCAACTAACCATTTCTGCTTATCTGGCAAGGCCTTTATTTTACGTTCTCATTCTTGTGATTGTATCCTTCGCCTCTCACTTCATTTATGTTGCAGTGAATACCCACTGTCTTGGCAGCTACCACACCCTCTTCAATCAGAAGCAGTCAGCCATTCCCATCGTCATCGGACCTCCACATAGAAAGAAAGGATGTCCACATGAAGCACAGCTCAAAATACCCTCCTCCTCATCACACGCTATCGTCAACCAAAAACATCAAAATATCGTGTCCTGAAGGCAATGGGACATTGGAATATCAGGAAGCAGACCGTGAGGGAGATGGAGCAACTCTTCCTATTTCTGAATTGGTCAGAGTGAACTCTCCAAAACGCACTGCATCACTAAGCCCTGTAATCCCTCCCCTTTTATGCAATATACAGCCTTTTATTCCTCCAGAAAAAAAAAAATGACAGGTTCTTGGTTACCCACTTTATATTCCAGCTGCCAAGTTGTTGTCCATTGATAATCCAATGAGAGATCCTTTCCCACGTCTTGATAACTTCAGTTCCTGCTGAAAGTAGTTAGAATGCATTTGTTCCATTTATCTAAAGAGTTGATATAGTTTGCAAATAGATGAGGCCCCAGCTCTTGTCGCTCTGTCACGGCAGTTGCTAATTTGTGTTAAACTGATAAAGACTAATTTATCCCAGATTTATCTCTGCTCTCGACTCAGTAACCAGTCAGTAACCCCATATTGCTGTGCAGCAGTTTTAAAAGACTGAACATCCCCTTCCATTTCCTGTGTAACGGACATGAGAAATTAAACATCAGCTCCAATTAGTGAGTAACAGTCTTGAATGTCTGAATGGCCTCATGTTGTTGCTGTTTAAAACTCTTGATGGATTGAATAGCCTGCTCCAGTACAGGTGATATTGTGAATGGTGCTGAATTTTTTGGAACCATCAGTGAACAGCCCACTTCTGGCTTTCTGATGGTAGGAAGGCGATTGATGCTGCAGCTGCTGATAGCCCACAGTGCCTCATGGACCACAAGTTTCCATACTCGGGCATTTAGGAGTATGTTCCGCCTCCCAGGCGGTAGTTACACGTGACACAGTGGGCAGTATCTTCAATATGAAGCTGAGACATTACATCCGCCAGGACTGTGTGCTAGCTCCTACTACAGATACTGTCAGGGACAGATCCATCTGTGACTAATCAATTTGGTGTGAATGTTTCCCTCTTGGTGGTTCCCCCATCACTTCCCACCGTCTGGCTATTGTGCATTTGAGGCCTCTCTCTGCTCAGACAATGCTGGACATGTGGAGATACTCTTGTTGATGGACATACCCAGAATACGTTCTGTGTCCTTATCACCCACAGTGCTGCTTCCGATTTGTTTTCAACATCGAGGAGAACTAAGCAGTGTGGAGGGCAGTAGATGTCCATCATCAGGAGATTTCCTTGACTATCTTTGACCTTTTACCATGAGTTTTCCCGGTTTCTGGAATTCCAGGGTAAGTCTTTTTTTCCTGACTGTATCCTACGATGCCCTCATCACTGGAGGGTCTGTCCTACCTGTGGAGTGATCGGGTTTCATATGAGTATGGCGGTGTCAGACTGTTTCCTGACTGGTCAAAATGACGTAAAAAGTTGATAATGGAGCAACGAATAATGGGTCACAATTCTGAATGAAAATCACTCTGTCTGATTGTGTGTTATGTTCTCAAAACAGACTGAGAAAATCACAACATATAATTGGGAAATGCGTATCATTTATGACATTAGAGAGACTTGGCTACAGGTTGACTGATATTGAGAACTGAACTTCCAGAGCATTTTACAGCTGGAAGCGTTACACAGAACTGAAAAGGAGGTGCGAGGAAATAGGTGAATAAGGGATGACGTGAGCGTTTTCATTAAAGCGGATTTACATCAAATCCTTGAGCTGTTCCCTTTATCTTATTCATTTCGTGTACAAAGTGCCAGTTTAGTTGAATTTCGGGGGAGACTCCCCCCGTGAGGCAGAGTGGGCCTCTCCACGCTGAATGGGCTGAAGGCTTCATGTGGGTCTTTAAGATGCTATCATATTTTATACCCGACATTACCTTCAACATTCTATACACGTAAATCCCCAGAACATTTTATACCCGGCATTCCCCAGACCGTTGTTTACCTATCATTATTCGTGAACGGCGGGATGTCAGGGAACTGAAGAAAAGAAAAAGTTCTGAGAGAAGAGATCACGTTCTAGGCAGAAGGTGACACTACTCTGAAGTCCGCTCAGGGCAGTTAACGGGGTGATTAAGTTTTCCCTGCATTTAAATTTCTTCACGATTCAGGATCGACCTCAACTGAAATTAAAATACAGAAATTTACAACTTCCGTTGGTCTTTAAGAAACTGGGGGGAATCTTTCAGGACAGCAACGTTTTCACCTTCCGTATTAGGAACTGCAAAGAAGTGACATGTGTTTGCTTTCGAGTGATCGAGTGTGTGGGAATGTTCTGTCAGCCATCTGTTCTTATTGAAGTGTCTCTGTGTGTTTGGGGAGGGAGGGTTTCTTGTATCATTAAGTCAGAACTTCCCATTTGTCCTTTAAGCGCCAATTATTTTAACGAATCTCTGAATACAGAGACACATTTGAAAATCTCAGTGGGTCCTGAATCAAACTGATCAGTTTACCTTCAGGCTGATGTTTAATGTGTGTGTTTTCCTTCCTCGCAGTTAACATGGTAACCATCTACGTCCTGCTTTATAAAGATTGTGGATTGTCTCCATGTGTCAGTCGTTACGTATGGGCTATGGCAGTGGCGGATCTATTGGTCATTTTCTTTGACCTGATATTGAGACACATTGCCATTGTTTATCAAGACCAGTTTTATTTCCTGAGAGACTCCGTCCCTGTGTGTAATATTCACGCCGTCCTGCTTTATGCAGCCACTGACTGTTCTGTCTGGTTCACCGTCACTTTCACCTTTGATCGGTTTGTGGCCATTTGTTGTCAGAAGCTGAAAAGTAAATATTGCAGTGAGAAAACAGCGGCTGTGGTTCTGGGAGCAGTGACTATGCTGAGCTGTTTAAAGAACATTTTCTGGTATTTTATGCTCAAAGCTCGGTACGTGTTGTGCAACGAGCACTGGTTTTGTGATGCAACGTTTGCTGTTCGTTACTTCAGTGTCTGGGTCACAATTGAGTTCCTCAACCACGTTCTAAATCCGGCTCTCCCATTTGTCCTGATTCTGCTGCTTAATGTTTTCACCGTCAGACACATTGTAGTGACCAGCAGGGCCCGCAGGAGATTCCGGGTTCACACGACTGGGGACTCTCAGTCTGACACAGAAATGAGAAATCGAAAGAAATGCATCATTTTACTGTTTGTGATCTCGGGTAACTTCATCCTTTTATGGTCAACGTTAATGTTGTATTCTTTATGGTACCGGATATATTGGATTGTTGATACCCCTGTTTCTCTGGATTCCTTTGTGCAGGATTTGGGCATCATGCTGCAGCTTCTCAATTGCTGCACAAATTTATTTATGCCGTGACCCAAACAACTTTCTGACAGCATCTGAAGAATGTGCTGAAATATCCCTTCACCCAAATTCATCAATCATTCAAATTCACTCATTAAAAAAAATCCATCCGGAATTTTCCCATTTCAGCTCAATGTTTCAGCGATGAAACAGCCTGTCGCTATGATAACAAACTGAGAGTAGCGCTGGCTTGTCCAACCTTGTCCCATAGGGTGGTTACAGTGACATATTTCAATGTTTCTCTCGACTTTGGGCCCAATGAGAAAAGGCACCATCCCACTGATTGTATCGATGACTTCCATTTGTAAGCAATAAAATTGTTCATTTAAAACTGCCGAGCAGCATTGTGAAAGATATTGTTGTGTTTCTTTGTGTTGAAGAAGCTGAGCTGGAGAAAGACAGACTCAGCCCCAGGTCTTCAGGGAAGGGGAGGGCACCTGCCTCAGTACTTGATTTCACCTCTCGGTCCCCTACTCTGACACATCTTCGGCACATTTCATCTCTCTACACCATTCCCCAATCTCCACTCAACTGCATGTCTCTCTATCCGAATCCTTCACTCTCCATTTTACCCACACACCCTCTGTCCAGATTTCCTCTCCTCCACTCTTCCTCCTAATTTTACTTTCTCTGTCTCCCTCTGCACACTCTCTCTTTCTATAGCTCCTCCATTTCACTCGGTCTATTCAGCCCCCGCCTTTCTCTCTCTCAGACACAACCCCCGGTTTCGTCACCCGCCTTCACTCATCTCCCTCACTCCCATTCTTTCTCACTCACCTGCCGTTTTTGTCTCTTTCCCGACTTTCTATTCCTCCCCCAATTTCTTCGAACTCCCACCCCGCCCCTATCTCTCTGCCCTCTATCTCTCACCCCGCCTTCCATAGCCTGTCCAAAATCTCTCCCGTGTCTTTGTCAGATGGAGACTGAAGGATGAGGACGAGAGAGCGATTCAGATGGAGAGGTATGAACCCAGAGAGATTCAGTCAACAGGAGAGTGAGTGAGAGAGGGGGAAGGCAGTGAGAGATAGAGAGAGTCAGCGGGAGATGCAGAGAAGGAGAGACAAACTCAGACAGGGAGAGACGTAGAGACAGACTCAGAGGGAGGGGCAAAGAGTGAAACAGGGCGAAAGACAGAGGTGGAATCAGACAGAGGGGGAGGGAGGGATGGAGATGGGGAGAGAAAAAGAGGCAGACACAGGTTGACGGAGGGAGAGAGATTCAGACGGAAGGAGGGAGACGATCAAACAGTAGGTGGGATTGGGGCGAAGACACAAATGGTTCAGACAGAGAGCGAGGGAATTTGTGTGCGAGACAGGGAGAGATTCAACCGGAGAGACATGAAGGGAGTTGGAAGGGTGCGACAGAGATTGGGAAGGGGGAGATAGAGAGAGTGAGATGGGAGAGACGAAGAGGGAGGGAATGGTGACTGAGAGAGGGATGGGTAGAGAGAGTGGGAGTGGGAGAGAGGGCGACGGATGGGGAGGAGAGAGAGAGGAGGGATGGGAGAGCGAAAGGAGAATATAGAGAGGGAGGACTGGGGAGAGAGAGGTGTGAGAGAGGAGTGACAGAGGGGGAAGAGAGGAGGGAGTGAGACAGAAGAGAGAGAGAAGAGGGGAGGGAGAGAGAGATGAGAGAGGAGAAAAGACGGAAAGAGTGGTGAGAGAAAGGGCGGAGGGTGAGACGGGCGGAGAGAGGGAGAGGTTGACGAGAGGGAGAGGTGGGAGAGAGGGAGGGGACTGACGGGTGTTGAATAGAGAGAGGGAGGGGAGGAGAGGGCGAGAGTTCAGAACGGAAAGTCAAAGGGGGAGGAGAGTGGGGGATGGGGTAGAAAGGGGGAATGTATTTGGAGAGAGATTGGGGAGAGAGAGGCGACAGAGTCAGATAAAGTGGGAGGAGAGACAGCAAGTTGGGGAGGGCGAGAGCGTGTGAGTTGGGAGAGAGGGAAGAAAGAATAAGCAGTAGGATGAAGAGCGAGAATGGGGAGGGAGAGAGTGAGGTTGTGAGAGAGCGGTTTGGTGGGCGAGATAGGAAGTGAGGGCAGAGGGGGCACAGTGCATAGAAGAATGGGGAAGTGACAGAGTATGTGTGAGAGAAAGATTGGAAGAGAGATTGCAGGGATGAGAGAGAGAAGGTGTGAGATAGAGAGAGGGTGGATGGGAGAGAGTGATTGGGGCAGACAGAGTGGCATGACAGACAGAAAGAGAGTGGTGTGGTCAGAGAGAGTGGGTGGGAGAGGGGAGAGAGATAGTGTGTGTGTGTGGAGAGTCTGAGCGGGGCAAAGTGAGAGGGGGTAGAGAAAGTGTGTGCGTGTAAGAGAGTGTGTGGGGAGAGAAAAGAATCTGTGAGTGGGAGAGAGCGAGGGAACGAGTGATCCCAGGAGGGTGGGTGCGAGCCATTCTGAGTGTGAGAGAATGAGTGAATAATTGCACCGGTGAGTGAGAGTGTGACTCATTCTGGATGGGAGAGAGCAAGCGAACGAGTGAGACTGGGATGAAGGCATCGAGCAAGATGGGGTGGGAGCCAACACGTGAACGAGTGAGACCGGGCTGGCGGGAGCAAGCAGAGCCTGGGTGAGAGAGAGAGCGAGCAAGCAAGTAAGATCAGGAAGAAGGACGTGACTTAGATGGGCGGAAGTGAGCAAGCAAAAGACTAAGACCAGGATGGAGTGAACGAGGCAGCCTGGGTGGGAGGGAGGCAGTGAAAGAGCGAGACGATGAGGGAAGGAGTGAGCCTTGGTTCAATAGAGTGAGCGAGATCAGGCATAAGGGAGTGAGTGAGCCTGGGTGGGAGAGAGTGATCAAATCAGTGAGATCTGAAGGGATAGACTGGGAGAGGCTGGGAGGGAGAGTATACTGGATGAGTGACCTCAGGAAGGAGGGAGTAAGACACTGAACGAGCTTGACAGTGCGGTAGGTTCGGACCGACCCTGCATGGGACTGAGTAAGTGAATTAATGATATGTGGAGAGAGGGATCGAGCAATCCTGCGTGGGAGAGAGCAAGCAACCAAGTGGCACTGTGAGGAACGGGGTGAGTGGCCTGACTGCGAAAGAGAGTGCGAACGAGTTATATCTGGAAGGAGGGAGCAAGCGAGGGAGCAAGTGTGCCCGGGGGAGGGATAGACCGAGCCTGGTTTGGAGAGCACGAGTGATGCGTGGGACCGGGCGGGAGGGAGCAAGTGAGCCTTGGTGGGAGAGAGTGAGTGAACAAGTTCGACCGTGATGGAGGTAGTATGGAATTCTGGGTGGGAAATTGAGAGTGAAAGAGCAAGACATGAGAGGAGAGAGTAAGTGAATCTGGATGGAAGAGTGCGAGTGAATAAGCGAGACATGGAGGGCTGGAGTGTGCATGGAGCAAAAGGGCCTAGATGGGAGAGATCGATCAAACAATTGAGGCCTGAAAGTTAGGAGCAGGCTGGCCTTGGTGGGAGAGCTGGGTGGAGCATATGCGACCAGGAGGGAGGAACCATGCAAGCCTTGCTGGGAGAATGGGAGCGAACGACTGAGACTGGATGGGAGACAGCAAGTCATGGTGTGGCACGGGGTGGGAGTGACCGTGCGAAAAAGAGAGACTGGGAGGCATGAAGCAAGTAAGCCTGAGTGGGGGACAGCAAGTGAACAAGTGAGACTGGGATGAAGGCTGTAAGTGAGGCTGGCTTGGGAGAGAATGAGCAAATCATTGAGACAGGGAGGGAGGTAATGGGCGATCCTGGATGGGAGAGAGCTAGCGAACGAGGGAGACTGGAAAGTAAGGAGCAAGCAAGTCGATGTGTCAAGAATAAGATCGAGAAGGAGGAAGCGATCCTTGGTGAGAGAAAGCGAGTGAGACCAGGTGGGAGGGGGCGAGTGAGACTGGGTGTGACCGAGCGTGCGAACTAATGAGATCTGGAAGGAGGAAGCAAGCTATCCTGGGTGGGAGAGAGCAAGCGAATTAATGAGACAATGAGACAGGAAATCAGCAATCCTGGGTGAGAGAGAGCGAGTGAACGAGAGAGATGAGGAGGGACGAAGCGAGACTTTCTGGGGCAGAGCGAGCAAACGAGCGAGACGAGTGGAATGGAATGAGTGAGCATGCGTTGGAGGGAGCGAGTGAAAGCGTGAGACGAAGAGAGAGGAAGCAATCCTTGGTAGGAGAGAGCGAGCGAGACCAGGCGGGAGAGGATGAGTCAGTTTGGATGGTACCAAGCGTGCAAACGAGCGAGACCTGGAGGGAGGAAGCAGCGTGGCTGTGCAGGAGAGGGTATGCAGACGAGTGAGATCTGGAGGGAGGGAGCAATCGATCCGGTTTGGGAGTGAATGAGCAAATGAGTGAGACAGGAGGGAAGGGAGTGGGAGAATGGTTGAGAGTGCGAGAGAAGGAGTGAGCGAGCAAGTGAGCTTTGGAAGGAGGGCGTGATTATCTGATAGAGGAGAGAGAGCGAAACTGGGCATGACACCACGAGCGAATGACTGAGATTGGCAGGGAGCAGTGAGTGAGCGAGCCTGAGTGGAAGACTTCGAGCGAACGTGTGCGACAGGGAGGAAGAGAGCAATTGTGCCAGTGTTGGAGAGACAAGCGAGCGAGCGAGACCTGGAGGGCTGGAGCGAGCAGGCCTGATTGGGAGAGAGTCTGCAAATGAGTGAGATCAGGAGGGAGGGGACGCGTGAAGAACTGAGACCGGCAGAATGGCAGCGAGTGAGCCTTGTTGGGAGAGAACGAGTGAACGAAAGTGACCATGAGGGAGCGAGTGAGCGAGCTTACGTGAGAGACAGCAAGTGAACGAGTGATAATAGGAGGGAGGAAGCCACGAACACAGGGTGGGAGCAGGCGAGTGACCGAGTGGCACTGTGATGGAACGAGTCCGGTTGGGAGGGAGCGAGTAAAAGAGAGAGACTGGTAGGGAGGATGCGAGCGAGCTTGTGCAGGAGAGTACGAGCGAATGACTGAGCATAGGAGGGAGGGTACGAGCCATCGGGAGGAGAGATAGCGAGTGAACCAATGACACCAGGAGGGAGCGAGTGAGTGAAACCATGTGGGAGTGAGGGATAGAACGAGTGATATCGGGAAGTGAGGGCGTGAGTGAGTGTGGGTGGGAGAGAGCAAGAAAATGATTGAGACCGGATATGAAGCAGGAAGTGAGTCTGGGTGGGAGAGAACAACAAAATGATTGAGACCGGATGTGAGGTAGGGAGTGAGTCTGGTTGGGAGAGAGCAACAAAATGATTGAGACCGGATGTGAGGTAGGGAGTGAGTCTGGGTGGGAAGAAGCAACAAAATTATTGAGACCGGATGTAAGCTCGGGAGTGAGCCTGGGTGGGAGAATGCAAGTCAACAGTGACATCAGAAGAGAAGGAGCGAGCAAAACTTGGTGGGAGAGATCGAGCGACTGAGAAAGACATGGAGGGAGGGAGTAATTGAGCCAGATTGGGAAAGAGAGAAAAATTAAGTTAGACCAAGATGGATGGAGAAATGAGCTTACATGGGACAGAGCAAGCGAACGAGTGTGAATGGGAGGGTTGAAGCGAGCGAGCGTGGGTTTGGAGAAAGCGAGAGGAAAAACGAAACTGGAGGGAGGGGAGTGAGTGAGCCTGATTGGCAGACAGCTAGCGAACGAGCAAGAATGGGCGGCAAAGAGCGAGCAAGTCAAGGTGGGAGAGAGCGACAGAACAAATGCACCTGAGTGGGTAAAAATAGAAACCAAAAAAGGGATCAGGAGGTGGAAATACTGAAACGTTTCAGTAAAGAGAGTGAGGAACTGAATGTAGCTTGTCAGACACCTGTGGTGACGAGGAAAGCTGCAAAAGAACAAGCTGAGCAGTTACGGGAAACAGGAAAGCAGAAATCAGCTCCCCCTCTCTATACCCCGATGTGGAGGGGTTGAATAGGCCTCATCCCTAATCGAACGAAAAGACATTAAAGCAGTGTCCAGTAATAAAGGGAACAGTAGAAATAGAGAGACAGTTAGAATGGGATGAAAATGCGGAAGACAAAAATAAACTGAGGGAAAGAAGAGAAAGAGAGAAAGGGGACAGGCAGGAGCAAATAGAAGCTATACGACGAGAGCAAGAAAAGCTGAAGCATTGGATTTGTGTGCGGCGTGGGCTAAGGGAACAAAAGCCAATTGAAAAATACTCATGGCGATGTGAAAGAAGAGCTGAAAAGAAAAGCAATGAAAGTGAAGGACAGCAAGCAAAAGCATGATGAGAGACAAGAAAAGAAAAACGCCCCAGTACCAAAAATTTGGGTTAATTAGAAATAGCATCTGATTCAGAGGCCGGGGATGGGGGTGGGGGGGTAATGAGAAGTACTGTCAATAAAGCGAAAAAGTGCCAACAGTGGAGGCTGCTACCGCTCATTTTTAAAGAGGGGAGAAAGCCAAAATACATTCCTTGGGGAACCCATGATCTGGAAGAGATGAAGAATGCGCTGCCCAGTTTACACGAGGGAGCGGGAAAGTGGATGAGGGATTTTGAAGATGAAAGCACAGGGTGATTTCTAGCTATAGGAGACTTGAAGGCACTGCTGCCGAGTTTGGAAGGACTCCCGAAATTAAAAGAAATAATGGTCCAAGCCCGTTAGAAAAGTGCGGCAGACAATCCAATGATTGATGGAGTCGGGTTTGATCGAGTGATACAGAACGTATGGCAGGCCTTAAGAGACTGTTATCCTCCCAAAATGGACCCCCAGGCTCTGAGAGTGGATCCACTGGGAGAAAGTGAAAACCGGCTGCCGAAAGGGAGAAACAGTTAAGGAAGTGGAGACTGGAAACGGAACAAGGCATAGAGACAACAGTTGCTGACCACAACGTTCTGAAATTCCATCATTGGGGTAAAGCCCTCTCAAGTCAGGTCAGGACCGGAGGGGATGGTGCGTCTGACATCATCAATGATCCACCAGGCACTTACAGATCATGTAGATCATGCAGTTGAAAGGCTTCAAAAAGACAAAGAGAAACTGAACAGCAGAAGGAGGTCCAAAGGAAGCTGGCGCAAATGCAGCTCGAAGAGCTTAAAAAGAAAGAAAAAGAGAAGGCGAGAATGGTGTTTCCAGTACAAACCGACACAGTAATCGACACTGGCGTGAACCAACTGTCGGCGCAAGGTGGGCTCCTATCCCATAGCCAGACGGGCGGCAGAAAGTCCCATTCCAGCAATGGAGGTATTTAGAGAAGCTTTCCAGCAGGTTACATATTCGGGGCCGGGCAGATTTAAACAACAGCTTAAACAGAACTGCAGTCCCCAAGGGTTAACATAGAACATAGAACATAGAACAATACAGCACAGAACAGGCCCTTCGGCCCACGAAGTTGTGCCGAACATTTGTCCTAGCTTCAGCACCCATCCATGTACCTATCCAATTGCCACTTAAAGGACACCAAAGATTCTGACTCTTCCACTCCCACAGGCAGCGCATTCCATGCCCCCACCGCTCTCTGGGTAAAGAACCCACCCCTGACATCTCCCCTATATCTTCCACCCTTCACCTTAAAATTACTCTGTTGTACCCGGGGAAAAAGTTTCTGACTGTCTACTCTATGTATTCCTCTGATCATCTCATAAACCTCTATCAAGTCACCCCTCATCCTTCGCCGTTCCAACGAGAAAAGGCCGAGCACTCTCAACCTATCCTCGTACGACCTATTCTCCATTCCAGGCAACGTACTGGTAAATCTTCTCTGCACCCTCTCCAAAGCTTCCACATCTTTCCTAAAGTGAGGCGACCAGAACTGCACACAATACTCCAAATGTGGCCTAACCAAAGTCCTGTACAGTTGCACCATCACTTCACGACTCTTGAATTCAATCCCTCTGCTAATGGACGCTAATACACCATAGGCCTTCTTACAAGCTCTATCCACCTGAGTGGCAACTTTCAAAGATCTATGAACATAGACCGCAAGATCCCTCTGTTCCTCCACCTCACTAAGAACCCTACCGTTAACCCTGTATTCCGCATTCTTATTTGTCTTTCCAAAATGGACAACCTCGCACTTGGAAGGGTTGAACTCCTTCTGCCACTCCTCAGCCCAGCTCTGCATCATATCTAAGTTCCTTTGCAGCTGACAACAGCCCTCCTCACTATCCACAACTCCACCAATCTTCGTATCATCTGCAAATTAACTGACCCACCCTTCGACTACCTCATCCAAGTCATTAATAAAAATTACAAACTGCAGAGGACCCAGAACTGATCCCTGCGGAACTCCACTTATAACTGGGCTCAAGGCTGAATATTTACCATCTACCACCACTCTCTGACTTCGACCGGTTAGCCAGTTTTCTATCCAATTGGCCAAGTTTCCCTCTATCCCATGCCTCCTGACTTTCCGCATAAGCCTACCATGGGGAACCTTATCAAATGCCTGACTAAAATCCATGTATACTACATCCACTGCTCTCCCCTCACCCACATGCTTGGTCACCTCCTCAAAGAATTCAATGAGACTTGTAAGGCAAGACCTACCCTTCACAAATCCGTTCTGGCTGTCCCTAATCAAGCAGTGTCTTTCCAGATACTCATAAATCCTATCCCTCAGTACACTTTCCATTACTTTTCCTACCACCGAAGTAAGACTAACTGGCCTGTAATTCCCGGGGTTATCCAGCAACCAGGCCACTTTTCATGGAATTGCCCTTATTGGACCGGGCCCTCTCTGCCCTACAGCGGGCCTAGACTGCGGGAATCCCCAGTGGTCAGTTCCCAGACATCTACCGGCCCAGCAGGAGCTGCTTACCCGTATGGGATGTGTTAGGGATGGCCTGAGAACCTGGGTGGGAAGGGGCACGACCCTGTATAGCATGGGATGCTGTTCAAAAATCAGTAATACAAGTTAATATAGTCGGGCGGCAGTCACCGGTGATGGATACTGGAGCTACATACGCTTGTTAACAGCCGCGGTATGCCTCTCAACTTCCTGCGTCATGTAAATTTGTTAAAACTGTAGGATCGCAGGGAAATCACAGATAACACGAATTACAGCCCCAGTAAGATTAGAAATGGAAGTTAGGGAGACAGATCTGCCAATATAAGTGTCTAAAGAGACGCCAATTAACTTGTTAGATAGGGATGCTTTAGTACAGTTAGACATAAGATTGGAATGCACACAGCAGGGCTTGGTCATAAAAAAGGCCAATTCACAATTAGTGGTGCAAGAAGTTAAAGATGTTAATGTTTATTTGACAGGGGATGTAGCAAGTGATATTCAAGACATTCGGCCGACGTGGGAAGCAGAAGTGTTGACGATGTTAACTATAGCAAGATAACCTAAGTGTGAGCCGTACTGTAGAGTGATATTTGATGAGACTCAGTATGAGGTATTGGAGAAGCAGTGGCAACAGAAGTCACTGCTCCGCAACACTTGAGAAGTGAAGCAATAGTATTAGGGGAGCCAGGGAGTGATCCTGCAAATAGATAGAAATGCGTTCCAGGAAAAGTGGTATAGATTACCAGCTGCTGCACCACATGTAATGTTACTGGTAAATAAAGGATATCAATCTAAAGACTTCTGACATATGGCGAGGCATGTAGAAACCTCACGAAGGGCATATCCTCACGAAAGGGTTTTGGAATCTAGGGATTGGAGCTATATTAGAACCCTAGATGCAGCACCTTGACAGGGAATCTGGAAGGAAGTCAAGGTAACACCCCAGCGGAGCATGCCAGTGATAGTGGAGGAAGGTGATCAATATGGTAATGAGCAACTGGATGCATTATCAACCACATTGTGGTCACAACATGATACAGATGTGGGGAGTGTGAAATCAGCTAACCGAGTAGAAATAAGGTTGAAAGCACGAGCTGGGACAGTAGAGATATTTCTGACGAATGAAGTTATCCGAAAGTTTGGTAAACCGTCGGAAGTTAGATTAGTCATTGGGTCTGCCTTCATTCAGAAAGTAGTTAATTTAGTGCTGCAGTCTTTGAGAATCAACCACAGGTTTGGGTGTGTGTGTTATCCCTCGTCAAAGGGTATGGTGGAAAGGATTAATGGGGCAATGAAAACAAAATTAAACATGATCTGCACAAACAGCAAACTTAATTTGGCGCTAATGAGATATTTCATGCTGACTAATCGCATGACCAACGTAATACTGCATGAGATGCTCACATGTGGACCTATGCGAGTGCCCAGGCGGAGAGGCCCATACGAAGGGCCGAATTGAAGCGGTTGAGCTTGGAATTAAAGCAAGAAATGCAGCAGCTAACTGACACATGAGACTATCCACCAGCAGCTGACACAAAGGGAATCGGAACCTGTCAGCGAGAAAGGACGAAATAAACGTAGGGATTGGGTATACGTGCGGGTTTACAAAGACGCTGGAATGAGCAGAGCAAAGGTAGAGACCTTTCGTAGAGACTGAGGCATCACCTACTGCCATCGAGGTGGAAGGAGTACACATATGATACAACCTTTATCATTGGACTGAAGCTCTCCCACAAGCACATACTGACTTTAACACTGAGGTAGGTGGAGCTGACGCCGAGGTACTTGGACACGGGCAGGGAAAACTGGAGGCTAGTACTCCTCAGTAGGGTTCCGAACAAGGTACAGGTCAAGTTCGTGGGGATACTGATCATTCTAGAAATGATTGTAATGGAGATGTGAAGCTCAGTTCTCCTGGCAGCGAGGATGGGGAAGACATGATAACCCCCACTCTGATGCCAGGCGTGCATACTCAGATTAGAGACCATTACTTTGGCAGACCAGGACTGGTAATGCCAGGGTCACTTATGCTGGGACGCAAAGACGTATTAGCAGTGCAGACCTTGCTACCCTAACATGGGTACGCACCAGTGACAATCACTTGTATCAATGGGCAAACGATACGGCCATAATGATGGCTAGACAGGATTGTTTCTTGTGTACAAAGGCAACCCCTTCACACTATATTGTCCCTATCTCTTATAACTCGAGCACCTGTACTCAATGGCGTTTGCAGCACTCTCGCCGAGCCCTAAACCTCGATGATTCATCAACTTAGAGGCAATCCTATTGCCCGTTTTGGTGTCTCCTACTTCAGGCCTCTACGTTCTATCAGAAGGATGATGTGGGCAGGCAGCAACTCCAACGATGGTGTGTCCACCAGTAAGACGAATTACACGTTCCTTATGGTTACTATCAGGTTACAGTTGAGTTTTGAATGCTTGAAACGAAATGGGTATTTTAAGGGTATTTGCGAGAATCCGATTGAATTAGAGATGGGCACCACATTTGGGGCTGTTTTAAATTCTCAACAAGTCCCACTGGCAGATACTTGGTGGCTGTTTGGTAAGAAAGGAGGGTTGCACCCGACGCTGGCCGCTGACTGGAGTGGCAACTGTGCCCGTGTAATGCTCCTACACGAGGTCATTATATCTGCACACGCGCAGTTTGATGCTACATCACAGTCAGCTTTGCGCCAAACTAAGCGACGGTATGTTCCTGATTCGACGACTCCAATTGATAGCAAACGAAACCAAGAGGTATTTCTAATGAGTTTAAGGCCCGGAATGAGATTGCCCCGGGCTCGAAAGCTCTCATCCCTGTGATAGGGGTTAGCAAGAATACTGACTGGATTAACTACATTTATTACAAACAGCAGAGATTTATCAATTATACTGATTATGCAGTTGTGGTCTTGGGAGAACAATTGGAAACTACGACCAAAATGATATGGCAAAGCAGACAGGCCTTAGATTGGATACTGGCAGACAAAGGCGGAGTTTGTGTGATGTGTGGGGAACATCGCTGCACCTTTATACCCAACAACATTCGCCCAGCGGGAGCTTTTACTAAAGCAATGGTAAAAAAAGAATCTAAGACGGGGGGTAAAAGACGATGTGGGGCTTGGTCATCAGGTTTTTGAGCGGCTAAATAATAAATTAGTCTTGGGGAGCATGGTTTGTCAGGATTGGTCTTATTGTAGCTGCGGCTTTGCTTGTTGTTGTCTTGATTCTTTGTTGTGCTTTACCTTTTATTAAGCCCTTTTTAGTTTGCGTCACCAGACGGCAACTTGTGGTCATTTCAGCTACTCCAGGAAGTGCTTGCTTCTCTGATGGAACATCACCGCTCTATTATTGTGATCTAACCACCGCCACAGTGCAAGGAATATGTTCACGTGAGGATGTCGATGATATTTCAGAAGAATGCACGGGTCCTAGATTGTAAGGGATCTTGAGTCTTTCTTCCTGTTCTGGTTATTGGAGGACATGTTTTTGGCCCAAGGGACCCCAGGAATGGAGGAAGAATCCTTTAAGTTTCAAACTTCGAAAATTATTTAGTACGTGTTGCGACGTATTTTTTTTTGCATTAGAAACAAGAGAGGCTGAGCTTATTGTCTTCTTTCTCGGGGTGAGACCAGTTGGTCTCAAAGGGGGGAATATGGAAAATAATGAACACGAAAGCTTGGGAATTGTTAAAGCATGAAGACCACTGGTAATCGGTCTACTGTGGAAGGCAGGATGGGATAAACATAGTGGAGCATTCTTACACCAATTAGCAGATGATGGTTAAGGATGAAAGGTCATAAAGCAGGTTTTTTTTGTTAAGTATTATTTTGACAGGATTTGGGACAATAAATATTTGGGACATGACATTAAAATATCTACTTTATAGTTAGTAGAGTTAGCTTGAGACAGGAGACTATTGTAATAGATGGGAGAGCTAAATATCTATCATGACAGGTTAGTCTGGAATTGAAAACCACTGTAGCACTGTTAGCAATACATATCTAACCGTGACATTAGAATAACATTAAGTAGAATGTACAACAAAGAGATAATGGGAACTAAAATCACTGTTTTGTTGTGTAGCTAGAGTGAGGTACTTTGATTAATATAGTTGGACATTATTTTTCAGATTTGATTACTTTCAGTGTGGAAACAGGCCCTTTGGCCCAACAAGTCCACACCGACCCGCAGAAGCACAACCAACCCAGACCCAGTCCCCTACATTTACCCCTTCACCTCACACTACGGGCAATTTAGCATGGCCAATTCACCTAACCTGCACATTTTTGGACTGTGGGAGGAAACCGGAGCACCTGGAGGAAACCCAAGAAGTCACGGGAAGAATGTGCAAACTCCACACAATCAGTCGCCTGAGCCGGGAATTAAACCCGGGTCTCTGGCGCTGTGAGGCAGCAGTGCGAATAACTGTGTCACCCTGCCGCCCACATGCTGACAAGCTAACAAAAACATGATAAAAAAATTAAAGATCCATGCATCCTGAGCTTCATGGGCAGTCGTGAATCTGCTTTCACAGTGTCAAGGATTTTTGTTTGCAAATAAGAGACCTACTATTTTAAGAACTCTCTGTGTCTCCTGGTAGGTCTCTATATGTTTCTTCTCTACAGGAGCGAGCGAGCCTGCGTGGTAGAGACCGAGAAAAAGACTGAGACTGGGAGGTGCAGAGGAACAATGGATGGAGAGAGCGAGCAAACTCGTGAGACATGGCGGAGGGAGCGATTGAGCCTGACAGGGAGAGTGCAATCAAACAAATGAGACCTGGAGGGATTGCAGAATAGAGAGAGTGACACCGGCAGAGAGGGACTGAGCAAGCCTTAGTGGGAGACAGCGAACAAATAGTGAGACTGGAACAGAGGGTACAAGCGAAACTGGGTGAGAGAGCGCGAGCAAGCGACTGAGACCAAGACGGAGAGCATGACCAAGACGGGCTGGTAAATTGAAAGCAGAAGAGTGAGACCGCGATAGAGGGAAGGAGGCAGCCTCGGTGGGAGTGAGTGAATGAAGGAGCGAGACTTGTTAAGAGAGAGCGAGCAAGACCAAGCGGGATGTAGCGAGTGAGCCTGGTGGGAGAGCGCGAGCGAACGTGTGAGACCTGGAGGCAGTTTGACGAAATTATATCAGAAGAAATAGTCATTGAAGCAAAACTGTATCCTTGCTGCTGGTGGTTAGGACTTGGCGCTTTCACCGCCACAGTCTGGCTTCGATTCCCGATCAGGAAATCAGGCTTTAGTGTTCCTAATAATGACAACAGCAGAAACAGAGCAGTTCTGATAGGAATCCTTTCAATATCTCCGAGCAGTTAATTTCTACAAGAGCATCGGAATCACTGTCCCCTTGTCTTATAGAAGAAGAAGTTGTCTTGGCAGTCCCTGCTCAGTCGCAAAGTTCGCCCTTCATTCCCCTCTGATTCCGCTTCCCAAAGTGTTTGTAAAGTTACAGAAAGCTGGAGCTTGTATTTTGATGTTTGTTTCGTTCCTGTTCCCAGGAGGGCAGTACTTGGATCAGTGTGTTTGGGAAATGGAAAGGTGACTATGAGCAGCATATGGGACTATTTCAGCTTCCCCTCCTCTGAGAGCACTGGGAGATTCACTCTGATGTTCCCAGTGACATTTATTGATGTGAGACAGTGAAAGGATTGTCGTTCATGCAGATGCGGAATGTTGGCCTCATCCCTGGTTTAGGGCAATGAGAAAGATTAATTGTGAAGTACAAACAATCCAGATATGAACCCACAACGTGTGACTTTTCAATCGGATGTATTCTTCCTTGTGCTATCCATACGGAGCTGGAAAAGTGAATCAGTTTTGTTTGGAACAAGAACATTAATGTCCTAATGACCCAAATGCAGTAATACAGTTTGACACTTGGTTTGTCATTACGTTTGTAAGAATTTTGTTGTAAGTTGTCTGTGCACATTTGTGTTGGAATCTGTCCCATACCCCCAACGCAGAGCCAAATCATCTCTATCTGTCTCGTTGTGTCTGAGGGAGAGTCAAGAATATTTCCCGCATCCTCCCTGTGACAGGCAGACTGGAATCAATCACCTCAGTTCAGAGCAGGATGGATAAATGAGAAAGATAGAACATGAGAAGAGCGAGGCTCAAAGAATGACGTGGAGAAGGCCAGCATGACGAACTCAAAGGGAATGATAACCAAGTGGAAAGAGGAAGAAGAGGATTGAAGACAGCCAGAGAGCGCATACAGAAGAGAGATAGAAAGTGCGCGGCTTTTCAAACTCCTTTGTTGGCAATATGTTCTCATTGTGGTACGATCACTTCCCTTCAGCCTGCACAGCAGTGCTCCGTTGGCTGAGGGCTTGCGGTTGAATGAGAATGTGTCTCTCTGCAAGTCTGGAGTCTTTGTGATCAAGCCGTGACATGATAATGGTGTTAGGCAACAGTGTACCACTCGGGGTTTTCATCATGTTCGAGCTCGCTGTCTGGGGCTACTGACTGGTCAGTAGCTTTCAGGTATATATGACGCTTTCCTGTCAAGTCTTTGTTGAAACAATGCTGCAGGGATGTTGTGTGCCCAAACACAAACTATTCGTTATGGGCTTTAAACACAGAACCGTATCCTTCTGGGCTGCTGCTTCATTTACATTTCAATCGAACAGGAGATCCACCTCCTCCTCGCAAAGCAGGTGACTGTTGGTTGAAAAAAGAAATGTTTAGAACAAACAACAATCCATTTCCTCTCACAGACAGAATGAACTTTATTCAACAGCAGGAGAGGAAACTGCAGACCCACGACCCATCTTCACATTAACAGTAAGGCTAAAGATATAAATCGTGTCAGTAAAATCCAATGGTGGACAAACCTGAAAATCGCCCAATATTTGAATCCCAGAAACAGGTCGTCAAACTGAATAAAAGCTTTCTGAAAACATTTGTCTTCCGAATACAGTGAAGATCACATTGCACCTCCGCTATGCCTGCGTAGCGTCTTGCCCGGCTTTCATCTCAAAATGTCTTCAGACGTCCCCGAGTATCGGTCAAACACAAGAGACTGGAGACGCTGCGAATGCAAGCTCCTTCAAAATAAAATCTCAGAAAACACAACATACCGTGCCGCATCTGCAGAAAAAGACACAAAGTTCAGGTTTCAGCTTTATGATATTTCATCAGAGCTGAAATTGCTGCTGACCTGCTGATCATTTCCAGAACGTTCTGTTTGTCTTCCCTCAGCTTCACAGTGGTGATGAGAAACATTCGCGGAGCAGTCTGCATGAGGAAATGTCAAGATTGCAGTTCCAGAGGAAAGTACAGATCGCTCTTTGACAGTTACTGAGTGAATTGATGAAATGTCTGCAGAACAAGGAAATTATATACTCCAGGATTGACATTGCCACCGTTAAGCGTTTTCTGCCGCCTTTGCTGTCATTGGGGACACAATTCCCAATCTCATCAGAAGAAAACCTCGAACCACAAGATGGAGAGGCATTAGGAGGCTGTTCTGCCCATCGCCTCTGCTGATGGTAAATGTGAGTATATTACTACAAAGTAATACTTGCTTGGATGTTGCTCAAGTGTTCGGTCTGGTTTGTGTGCTTGAGTCAGCCTCGCGTAACTGTGGCCTATGAGGTGAAAAAAGGTGAACAAAATAACCAAGTCATATCTGCAGTAATCCAAAAGACAATTGTGGCAGAGCCTGACTGGTTAAGAGATATAATGTAGGCATAGTGCGATTGATTATGCTAATGTAATGGAGATAGGGCGTGGCTTTTAGATAAACACAAGCATTAGATTACTCTCGCTGTTCGTGGACTTCCAGGGATAACTTCTCTGATGACCATAAATTCTGTTTGCAAATAAAGTATTTTCATCCTGAGGAATTATCTGTGTTTCCTGATTATTCTGATTGGCACATTCAACCACGACAACATTGACATTGGCACGATCGGGAAGAAACGGACCCGAAAGTGGCAGCGACCTGAGGGCGCATCCCCATCGGTCGGGGACACTCCTAAGCCCGACACGATAAATGGTAAAAAGGTAAGTGTTTCACTGTTAATTCTGAAAAATTCTGCAGAGTGATGGAGATCCTCAGGAACGCAGGGATGTAGGAAAACTGGTGGTGGTTCTCTCAAATCCAACGGTCCAAGAAGATTGATCATATATTGAGATTTGAGGAGAATCAGAGGATTGATCGAGATGACTATGCATTGGGTTTAGTGGGAATGGAAAGTAGAAGTTGGCTGGAATTAAATATCACGTGGTGTTAGAAATTCCCCATGTATATCGCCTCACAGGTGACAAGGGGCTGGACAGGCAAGGCAAAGGACATCACTGTGTATAACGCATCGCTGGTGGCGAGGGTTGAACGGACAGTGCAGGAAAAAGTCCTCGCATGTTCTGAGGGTAAAGTCCGAGAAGAGTAAGGGTCCATATGGGAAGAGCGAACGAGGACAGGTTGCATGTTATTAATTAGGTAGAACCAAGGAAGTTTAGGACTGAAGATCGATAAAGGATGATTATGAGTTGTGCATTTAGCGAATACTAATAATAATAATTCGCATTGCATTACCAGACTGGTGAGACATTGAGGAGTGATATGTGAGAATAGGGACAATAGATTAGCTTCACTAAAATGCATGTCAGGATGACCAAATGAGGCATAGTTGAAATATTGGGTAAAATATTCCGAGTCTCAAAACATGACGTTGTGATGATCTCCAAGAAATGGGGAAAAAAGCAATTGGCCAAAAGAAGCTATAAATATGTATGCTGAAATGGGTAGATTAATTAAAAATCTTAAATCAAAGGTGATTCAAAAAAGTAAAGCCTGGAAAGGGAACAGGAGTTAGAAATAATAAAAAAATTCAGTCGGGGGGAGAAATAATAAAAAATTTCAGTCGGGGGGACGAAACCTAAAACTGGTAAGAGCATAACAGGCGTCTTTTCGGAGCATGCAAGCTGCAAAAGAACAACAGAAGCGGCCTGTGGAAACTAAAGGTAAGGAAGACAAGTCTCCTTTGTATCCAGAATTGCAGAAGGTAGACAAACCGCCTCTTTACTCTAACACAGAAAACACCAAGCAATGTCCTTTTATAAAAGGAACTGTGGAAATAGGAGGAGAGATTAAATGGGTTGAGGACGAGTAAAGGAAAGCTGAACCGAAGAAGAGAAGGGAGGAATTGAAGGGGTTAATCACGGAAAGGCATCACGAGAGAGAATTGTTACAAGATGCAGTGGAAAACAACAAAACCAGAGAAGGAGAATTTGTAGGAAGAACTGTTGTGGAGAAATTGTGGAGAATCACCAGGAGACAGAGAGTTCTTCAAGAAGTTGGTATTTTATTTGCAAACAAAAAACCGTGACATTCAGAAAGCAGATTCTCTAATGCCCACGAACCTTAGAGTCCGTGTTTCTTTTCATATCTTTTTTTTTAATCCTGTTTATCTTAGATTATCAGCATGACCAACCAAGTTAATCTAAAATACTTAACTCCAGCTACACAATAAACCAGTGTTGCTAGTTCCCATTAACTCTTTAGTTGTGACAAAATAGAATTTCCGATAATCCACTTAATGTTATTCTAACGTTAAAATTGCTTATTTATTATCACCTCTGCTACAGCAATCTTCCATTCTAGACTAAAATTCCAGCATTAGATATTTAGCTCCTCCATGTATTACAATAGTCTTCTGTCTCAAGCTGACTGCACTAATTACTAACTTTACCAACTGTGTTATCTAATCTCGCCATGGTGTCCTTTCAGCCTCAACCTTACACTGCTAATTGATGTCAGAGCATTCCACTATTCTTATCACATCCTTCATCCCTTGCAACAACTCGCCTTCTGATGCTTTCATGCTCTTTATTTTCCAATATTCCCCGCTTTGAGACGTACTGTTCTCGCCGAGAGAAGGAAGACATTAAACACAGCCCTTCTTGTGCCCTATACAAACAACGCAGGTTCCAACACGCACTAAATAATTTTTGGAGTCTGATGCTTTACGTGTTTTTCCTCCGTTCTTGGGTCCCTTGGGCCAAAAACCTTTTCTCCAGTAACGAGACCAGGAAAAAAGACCCAAGAACCCTCACAATCTAGGCCCCACGCGTTTTTCTGAAGTATTATCGATGTCCCCACGTGGAAATAATCCTTGCACCGTGGCAGTTGTCACATCATAATAGTAGAGCGGTGGGTATCCGTCAGAATAGGAACCAAATCTGGGAGTAGCTGAAATGACAACAAGTTGCCATCTAGTGCCGAGAACTGAAAAAAATTAATAAAAAGTAAAGCACAACAAAAGACGAAGGCGACAGCAAGTAAAACCGAACCTACAATAAGACCAATCTTGACACACGATGCTCCCCAAGACCCTAATAGAGAATATTTTACACAGAACATAGAAATTACAGCGCAGTAATGTTGCGCCGACCTGTCATAACAATCCAAAACCCATCTACCGGAAACTATTCCATGTACGTCCATATGCTTGTCCAACAATGACTTTAATGCATGCGAATCTACTACTGTTGCAGGCAAAGCATTCCATACCCTTACTACTCTCTGAGTAAAGAAACCTCTGACATCTGTCCTATATCTATCACCCCTCAATTTAAAGCTATTCCCGCTCGTGCTCGCTGTCACCATTCTTGGAAGAAGGCTCTCCCTGTCCACCCTATCTAACCCTCTGATTATCTTATATGTCTCTATTAAGTCACCTCTCAACCTTCTTCTCTCGAACGAAAACAGCTTCAAGTCCCTCAGCCTTTCATTGTAAGCTCTTTCCTCCATACCATGCAACATTCTAATAAATCTCATCTGCACCTTTTCCAAAGCTTCCATATCCTTCTTATAATGCAGTGACCAGAACTGTACACAATAATCCAAGTGCGGCCACACTATCGTTTTGTACAGCTGTAGCATAACCTCATTCTTCCGGAACTCGATCCCTCTATTAATAAAAGTTAAAACACTGCATGCCTTCTTAACAACCCTGTCAACCTGGGTGGCGAATTTCAAGGATCTGTGTACCTGGACACCGAGAACTCTCTGCTCATCTACACTACCAAGAATCTTACCATTAGCCCAGTAATTTGTATTCTAGTTACACCGACCAAAGTGAATCACCTTACACTTATCCTCGTTAAACTCCATTTGCCACATCTCAGCCCAGCTCTGCAGCTTATCTGTGTCTCTCTGTAAGCTACAATGTCCTTCGTCACTATCCACAACTCCACCGACCCTAGTGTCGTCTGCAAATTTACTAACCCACTCTTCTAGGCCCTCATCCAGGTCGTTTTTAAAAATGACGACCAGCAATGGACCCAACACCGACCCTTGCGGTACACCACTGGTAACTGGACTCCAGGATGTACATTTCCCATCAACCAACACCCTTTGTCTTCTTTTAGTAAGCCAATTACTGATGCAAACTGCTATATCTCCCACAATCCCATTCCTCCGCATTCTACCCTCATCTACCAGTTTGGTCACCTTCTCAAAGAAGTAAATATAGTGTGTGAGGCACGACTTATTCTACACAAAACCGTGCTGACTATCCCTAGTCAAATTATTCTTTTCGAGATGATTAAAAATCCTATCTCTTATAACCGTTTCCAACACATTACCAACAAGTAAAGTAAGGCTCACTGGTCTACAATTACCAGGATTGTTTCTACTCTACTCCTTGACCTCACTTGCCCAGTAATACTGTTCATTCTGTTGTGTTCTTTGATAACGTTCTTCACTCTCCATTTCAACACCAATTTCAAAATCATTCACAAACTTGCTAACTACTCCTCCTGTAATTTCATCCAAATTACTTTTAAAATGATGCACAACAGTGAAAACCCGTGGAACACGGTTGGTCACAGGCCTGCAGTTTGAGCAGCAACACCTTATGAACCTATTTTGAATCCAGTTGTTGAATGGACCCTGATCCTGTGTGCTGAAAGCTGATAAGAAAATATGAAATGCGGACCCTCGTCAAAGGCCTTGTTAAATTCATGTAGACGACGTCTACTGATTCGCCTTGATCTATCATCGTACTAACACCTCGAAACATCACCCAGTTACTTGTGATATCATTTTCCACGCACAATACCATGATGACTATCGCCTGTCAGTACGTGCCTTTCCAATTGCATGATGATCCTGTCTCTCAGAATCTCATCAAACAACGTACCTACCCCTGCCAACAATCAGATTGGTCTGCAGTGGATGTGGATGATACAACAAATCTCAGGGAAGTGGCCTGTAATTTCAACCGTAGCTTCTCACAAGTTCCTGGGATGCATCTCATCATGTCCAAAGATTTTATTTACCTTTTTGCATTTTAAGACATCGAGCGCCTCTGGGTCTCCAATGTGAACTCTTTTCAAGACATAACTTTTATTTCCTCCTGTTCAACACTATCCATGGCTTTCTCCTCAGTAAATCCTAACGCAAAGTACTTGTTTTGGATATCCCCCATCAAATGTGTTCCTATTTTATAGCCCATTAATCTTTAAGGAGCCTTATTCTCTCCTTAGCTGATCTTCAGCCCTTCTTGATACTTGTCAAAGTGCTTCTGAAATTTCAGGTATTACCTATATCGACACTCTTGTCCCCCACACTTAACTATTCTGCCATTTTTGGCCACTCCAAAATATAAAATCTAACAGATTTAAAACCATTTGTTTTTTACAAAACTATGTGCATCCCATTGTTTATAAAGACCCACTCATTGTTTAATATCATATCTTTCGGATTACATTCCAGCATGTTCCCCTGGTTTATGGTCAGGCTAACGGGGTTTGGGTTCAGACTGGCAGTACAAAGGGCTTTGGAAGTCATTGTGTCTCAATCTGGAAAACAAGTCATAGAAAAAGCAGACCAAATGCTTATTACAAAGGGAATGTAGTCTAAAAATAGGAAGGTCTTGTTCTTGTTGCAAGGTATGAATCACACCTCACCTAAAATATTATGAACTATCTGAGTAACTAAAAAGAAAAATAGTCTTGCTTTTGAAGCAGGGCAGAGAAGGCTCACTCAGAACATGAGAATGGAGGGATGATCTAATCACACTGGATTGAGAAGGTTGAGCTGGAATCCATTGGATTTCAAACGAATGAGAGACAAATTGAATGAAACATCCAAGACTCTGGAGCGATTTGACAGGATAGTTGCAGAAAGTTCGAAAAGAGAACAGTTCAACACAGTAAAGAAAACTTCAGCCCAAAGTGACTGTGCCATCCTGAAAGTATTCGAAACTGATACCATCATATGTGAGCCATAGGCCTCCATTCTCTTCCTCCTCATATTTCTGTCTAAATGCCAGTTTAGAAATTTACGCATATCCGCTCTTACCGCCTGCTGATAAGCTTCTGCCCTATGTGCAAGTAAACCTTGTCTCATTCATCTCATTTTAAATTTATCACTCTCACATTAAACAAAAGCTCCCTCGTATTTGACATTTCCACTTTCGAAAAAGAGACTCTGGCTGTCTATACAACCCGCACCTCTCCTAATGGTATAATCTGAACCAGGTCCCCCCTAAGAATCCGACTATTAAGTAAAGCTGTGTCCAAAATACCCTTACAGTTAACATGCAGGTAATATGATGGTAAACCTCTTTTGCGTCTTTCCACAACCTCCACATCCTTCCTGCAGTTTGCCAATGAGAACTGTACACAACATTCCAAACGTAGCGGTTCTGCAGTTTTATTCGGTTACAACATTGGATGCAAACATCTGTATTCAATCCTGAGACTGATGAGGGTAAGTATGCCATACTTCTTCTTTTCAGTGCATCCTGGTCTGGTGTTTGTTTCAGGGAGCTATGGATTTGCACTCAAGATCCCGCATATCAATTTTCCTAAGAGTCTGATCATTGCAGTGTACTTTTCTCTTACATGTGACTTCTCAAAATGCATCGTCTCACAATTGTACCGATGAAATGCAATTTTCCATTTCTCTGCCCAGCGTTCCTGGTAACGATATGCTGCTGCCTCCTTTAACATCGTTCCTCACGATTCACAATGGACCCAACTAACCTTCATTAGAACATGCCCTTCTAAACGAAGTCTGAAAAATTACTAATCAGACCACTGAAATGTTCATCTTCATCACTGATTTGAATTACAAACATAAATCGCAGTGCTAGTCATTGCAAAACACCATTGTCCACAGACTTCCAAACAGAACTGCACCACTTTGCATTTGTCTGTCTACTATGACCAAGAGAATTTCGTAGCCAAATTATCAACCAATATGTATTTCATGGCACGTGGGACAAAACAAAACAAGATAACTTCCTAAAGTCTATGTTCGAAAATTCCTTCGCCTTACCCTGAATAATGGTCTTTGCCACTTGCTTTAGTTTTCTTTGTGTGAGGATCTGTAACCAGACGGCATCGAAACCTATCAAGGCCTCACTCTTTCAAGACGGAGATTAAGAGGAATGTATTCACTCAGAGGTGAGCGAACCTGTGGGATTCCTTAATGCAGAGGGCTGTCAAGGTTGGGTCATGAACGATATGTACAGAAAAGATGGTCAGAGTGTAAATAATCAGGTAAACGAGGATTACCTGAAAAAGTTAGGAAAATAGAATTTGGAATTATCGCATCAGCCATAATCTTAAAATGGCGGAATATACACGATGGGTAAATTGTCTCATTCCACTCCATCTCGTGGACTGTTTTGAACTCAAAAAATCTATAACATTCTGCTTCGATGACCACAAAGATGCATTACAGTACGATTATTAGATAATTCGCATTACACATCACTTAATCTACAATCGTCCATTCTTTTGATGGCTCCTTGACATGCTGTTACAGAAAGCCATCTCGTACGTAATCCAGAATTCCATCCATTACATAACTGATGCACATTAGTTATCCAGTCGGAATGTAGACTCCTGTCACACACAGTTACTGTACTACCCTTGGAGAAAGTACATTCAATTTCCTAAATGTTACCATATTTATTATGCCATCACTGTTTGGTGCCGATAAAGAAATTCCTGACGACGGGTAATGTCCGTGTTATTTCTCACTTCAATGGAAAATTACACCACAATTTGATTCCCACATTAATTGGCTGTCTGACTAAAGCAGTTACCGCATCCATTCTTCAATACACAATTTGACCTTGTTTAGCTTTTTTGCTGATACCACTGAAATCCAGACAACTGTTCAATACTCGCTGTTCAATATTCGCGATGGTCGTTCTGCAGTCACTTCTCCTGTATGACAATTCGACCATATGTGCTCACTTCAGTAAATTATGTCATTCCATCTGCCTTGCTACAAATACAGGGAGTGTTTAAGTGTTAGTGGGGCTTTGCAGAATGAAGAGAGATGATCGATTTTGCGAGGTGTTCGGGCGTGGATGATGCGACGGATAGAAGGATGGTTAAAAGCTCTAGCGAATGTTCACGGGAGAAATAATTCTCTTTCTTGGGGGATTTTACAGAGATAGAGGGCCGAGATTAGATTCCAGGGATATGGATGCATGTCGGGTTGTGGAGCGTTATTGGCGTTACATTGTTTCCATACCCTACTTATTCGGAGGAAAATAGCAAGTGGTACATTTAACAACAGCTATGGTGTCTGGGGGCGATTATATGGATAGGAACTGTATAATGTTCTGGAGAATGCTACAGGAATAGGATTGTTGGCGAAGTCTAGAAAATATTACAGGAATAAGGAGGTTATGATGGATTGGGGAATGTCACACGCAAAAGGGACAATGATATGTATTGGAAAATTTTACAAGTTCGGGAGGGCGGTATGGACTGCAGTATGTTAGAGATAAATATGATTTTATTCTCTGGAAGATATTTCAGAGAGAGTGAGCGTTGTGCATGCTGGAAGATGTGACGTGATGGGGAGGCTTGTTGAGACTGAAGGAGGTCACAATCATAGAAAGGGTTGTTAGAGATGGCAAACGCTGATAAAAATCGGATGGGATTTATGGAAAGTAGCTGTTTACAAACAAATGGAGGTTTCAAAATATTCTCGGCGATAGGGAGGTCAATAGTAACTGAAGGAGTTCACACAGACAGGGAGGCTGTTTGTATTTTAAAGAGGGTACAGAAGTTGGGAGTATTGTAGGGACTGGATGAAATTATACTGATAGGGATGGTTTTAGAGACTGAACAATGTTAAGGAATAAAGAGGGTTGCGATGTTGAGTGTCAGGTTTCAGCACGTTAGAGGATCTGGGGTTGAAGGAGGTTTCACAGATAGCGATTTCTGTAAGGGCAACACAATAAAGGGGCTAGTATGTTTTGTCTGCGGTAAATTCTCGAAGCTGAAATCAGGGAAAACGATTCCATGGATACAGTGGTCGCCGTGTGAAAACAAGGAATCTGCACTCTGTTTCGTTTTTGCTTGCTAGTGTGTGAATTTGCCATATTTGCACAAATAGGGAGAGTATTAGTTGTAGGTAGAATTCGCAGAGATGGAGAGGATGGTCGGGGGTGCAAAACACGACGGAATGAAGAGGCTTATATCAACTTGATTGTGTACACAGGCAAGACAAATTCGGGGGATGGTCGCGGCTGAACATGATAGGGCGGGGCATAGAGTCTGATGATGTTTGAAGAATTGCGGAGGTTTGAAATCACTGCTGTGAGTCAGAAAAAGTGAGAGAGTTGTGCGGTCTAGTAGAGGTTGCACAGATCGGCACAGTAGTCGGGATCTGATAACATGGGTCATGAAATTAGTGTTGGTGGGACTGAAGCTGGGAAGAGAGACAGACAGAACTGTCGGGGAATCTCGAGACACAGAGGGTTGTGGTGTCTGGTGGAGGTTCCACTGAGAGGGATGGTTGTAGGAGCTTAAAGATCGGCCAGATATAAGGAGGTTCTGACAATGACAGGGAGCGTTGAGAGGCTGGATGCGGTCACGGTCACAGAAAATATTTTGAAGCTCGATGTGATGACAGTGAGACGTCGGATTGTGAGGCTGAATGACAAGTCAGTGACAGAGAGGGTTGAGAGGCTGGATGAGAAGAAAGTGATAGGGAGCTTTTTGAGTCTGGATGACCTGACAGCGATAGAGTGTGTTGTGACGCTGGATGAGATGGCACTGACTGGGTGTATTGACAGGTTGAATGAGATGACAGCGACAGGGATGGTTGTGAGGCTAGATGAGATGGCAGTGATAGAGAGGTTTGTGAGGCTGGTGAGATGGCAGTGATAGAGATGGTTGTGAGGCTGGTTAAGGTGATAGTGACAGGGAAGGTTGTGTGGATGACTCGAAAGTGACAAAGAACGTTGTGAGTCTGAATGAGATGGCAATGAGAGGAGGTTGTGTGAGGTTGAATTTGACGATTTTCACAGGAAGGTCGTGTGGATAAGGTGAAAGTGACAGATGCCGTTGTGAGGCTGGATGAGATGAAAGATACGGGCAGGGTCTTGAGTCTGGATGAGCTGACAGTGAAAGGGAAGATTATGTTTTGAGGTGATAGCGCCAATAAGGCTTTGAGGCAGGATGAATTGACAATGATAGGCTGGGTTTTTAGACTGCATGAGGTGAGTGTCAGGGATAGTAGTGGGGCTGAATGTGATTACATTGATGGGAATTTGTAACGCTGGATATGGTGACAGTGACAGGGAGAGGCGTGATGCTGGATGTGGTGACAGTGACAGAGAACGTTATCAGGCTGGTTGAGATAACTGTGACAGGGAGGTTTGTGAGAATATATGAGCTGACATCGATAGAAAGGTTTGGAACTGTGATCGTTAGTTTTGTGAGGCTGGATGAGGTAACAGTGAGAAGGTGGGATGTGAGTCTGGATGACGTGACAATGGCAGGAAGGTTTGAGAGGCTGGATGAGCCGACAGTGACAAGGAGGGCTATGAGGTTGGATGAGATTACAGTATTGGGCAGTATTGTGAGGCAGAATGAGGTGACTGTGCTATGGAGAGATGTGGGGCTGAATGAGATGTCAGTGACTGGGAAGGTTGTGAGATTGAATGAAGTTACAGTAATACGGTGGGTTGTGTGGCTGGCTGAGATGATAGTGATAGGGAGGGATAAGAGTCTGGCTGAGATGCAAATGACAGGCAGGTTGTGTGGATGAGATGACAGTTACAGATACGGAAGTGTTGCTGGATCAGATAACAGTGATAAGGGCGTTTGTGAGGATGGATGAGATGACAGTACAGAGAGGGTTGTGCAGGTGAGATGACAGTGACAGGGAGTGTTGTTAGGTTGGATGAGATGACAGTGAGAGGGAGTTCATGTGGATGAGATGACAATGACAGATACAGTTGTGGGGCTGGATGAGATAACAGTGACAACGAGCGTGATGAGGCTGAATCAGGTGACAGTGATAGGGAATGTCATGAGTCTGGATCGTTTGACAGTCATCGGGTGGGTTGGGTGGTTGGTGTGACATTGAGAGCCGGTTTATGAGGTTGGCTGCGATGATAGTAACAGGGTGGTTTGTGAGGCTCGATAAGATGACAGTGATAGAGAGGGGCATGAGGCAGGATGGGATGAGAGTGACAGGGAGGGTAGTCAGCCTGGATGAGATGAAAGTGACAGGGTGGACTGTGAGGCTGGATGAGATGACAGTGACAGGGCGTTAGTGTGGATGAGGTGACAGAGACAGATGCGTTTGTGAGACTGGAGGAGATGAGAATGACAGGGAGAGTGTGTGGATGATCTGACAGTAACAGATGCATTTGTGAGGTTGGATGAGAGGAGAGTGATGGGGAGGGTCCTGAGTCTGGATGAATTTACAGTGAGATGGAGGTTTGTGTTGATGAGGTTACATGGTAGGAAGGATTTTGAGGTTGCATAAGTTTACATTGTTAGGGATAGATGTGATGCTGAAAGAGGTTTCTGGGAGAGTTGTGAGGCCTGATGTGGTGACAGTGACAGAGAGGCTTGTGAAGCTGGTTGTGGTACAGCGATAGGGAGTCTCGTGAGGCTCGATAAGGTCACAGTGACAGGGAGAGTTGTGAGGCTGGATGAGATAACTGTGACAGGGAGGTTTGTGAGGCTAGAAGTGCTGACATCGATAGAAATGTTTGTGACTGTGACTGGGAGATGTGTGAGACCTGATGGTCCAACCACTCCATAATGCCCATAAGTTCAACTAAACCCGTCCGAATCGCCTGTGTTTGGTCAAAGTCCCTCAAACGTTTCTGATTCATGCACCTGTCCAAATATATTTAAACATTGTAACTCCCACATCTACCACTTCCACTGGAGATTCATTCCATATACGATCCACCATCTGTGTAAAAGTAAAACAATGGTCCTAATATATTATTCAAGACTTTCTCGTCTTACCTTATAATAATTCTTAAGTTTCCACACACTTGCGAAAACAATCTACAGCCAACAACTTTGTCTTATGACAGGAGCACACTGTCTCTAGACTCTCCTGATCTCAATTTTGCAGACTTATGGAAACAATGGCAGATGATTGCACAGAAACAATCATTATCTGGAAAGAAGTAGTGTTGGGAAAGCTACCAGCCTAAAGGTAGACAGGTCTCCTGGCCCGGATGGAATGCATCCTAGGGTTGTAAAAGATGTAGCGAGGTAAATAGCAAATGCATTTGTGATAATTCATTAAATTTTGCTGGACTGTGGGACAGTTCTAACAGATTGTCTCTCTGCAAATGTGATGCCACTATTTTAGTCTCGGGATATCAGGAAGGCAATGTAAAGATTTCAGGTTGCTTTGGAAAATTGGGTCAAGGATAATCCAAATATAGTCTGAGAAAACACAAAAGTAGATAAATCTCCAGGACATGCTATAATGCATCTGAATGCATTGTGGGATATCAGGGTAGAAATCGCAGGGCTCCTTGCAAAGATATTTGTGTAATTTATAACTATGGGTGAAGTGCCTGATGACTGCGAAGTGGCAAGTGTTTTATTTTTGTTTAAGAAGCGATCTAAATTAAAGCTTGGGAATTATAGATCTGTGATTCGATGTTGAGCAAGTCCTTTGAGGTGATTCTGAAGGATAGAATTTGCATGCATTTGGAGAGGCATGGAATGATTGTGGATAGTCAGCATGGTTTTGTAAGAGGATGTCTCACAAATTTGTGTGCGTTTTGTTTGATGGGGTAACCAAGAAGCCTGAGGAGGGCACAGTGGACTACATTGTTTATTTGCAACTTAGTAAAGCGTTTGACCAAATTCCGCATCGTAGACAAATGAGTAATCTTTAGTCACATGGGACTCAGGGCGAGCTTGTCAATTTGCATACAGACAGCAATGGATGAGGGTTGTTTTTCAGACTGAAGGTCTATAAACAGCAACTCAGGTAATTGTCCTTGGAGCTGAGAAGGTTGAGCAGTGTTATCGATTCTGTGTAAATTTGAATCCAATATATTTAATTCTCAGAGAGAGATAAATTATTCACATTTATAAATTTTGTATTAACTCCTCTCAGTTAATTAGCAAATAATGCAGGTGTGAAAATGAGAAGATTATGTTACGCTGTAAGTTGTGAGCATTTTGCCCAGTGTGAACAGCAGCTGGGTGCAGATTCAGCAGTTTTTCTCAAAAAAGATTTGAATGTTAAATTTTTAAGCAAAAAAATTTAGGGCTTTGGGAAAAGCAGGGTATTTGGGACAGATTTGCAGCATCTCCAGAGGGAGCGAGTAGAGCCCCAATGTACAGAATAGCCCCATCATCTTTGATCTGTGATACTGCCCCATTCACTGTGAACGATGAAGACCAGCCGAGGGCAGAGTGAGGGAAGGTCCGGCCACTCAACTCACAATAGCACCCGACTGATTGACGGCTGCAGTCAAGATTAGAGTGGTGCTGGAAAAGCACAGCTACTCGGGCAGCATGCGAGGAGCAGGAAAATTCAGGCAAGGGCCCTTTATCAGGAATGAGGCTGGGAGCCTCCGGGGTAGAGAGTTAAATGGGAGTGGAGTGGGGCTGGGGAGAAGGGAGCTGAGAGTGTAAAAGATGGATGGATGTGTGGATGAAATGATAGTTCGGAAAGGAGAGTCGAGCAGATAGGTGGGATGGAAGATTGGCATGTCGGGCAGGTCATGAGGATGGTGCTGAGCTGGCAGTGTGGAACACATTGAAGGTGGGGGTTGTGGGGTAATGAAAAATTGGTGAAGTCTACATTGATGCCCTGGGGTTGAAGTGTACCAAGATCATAAATGAGGCGTTCTTCCTCCAGGCGTTGGGCAGAAAGTGAGTGTCGGTGGAGGAGGCCCAGGACCTGCATGTCCTTGGCAGATTGGAGAGGGAGTTCAAATATTCGGCCTCTCGACGGTGGGTTGATCAGTGCGTATGTCCCAGAGATGTTCTCTAAAGCGTTATGCAGCACATGGACCGTCTCCCCAATGTTAAGGAGACCGGATTGGAAGCAATGGATACAATAAATGACATTTGTGGACGTGCAGGTGAAACTTTGATAGGTGAGGAAGACTGCTTTGGGGCTTTGGATGTTGTTGAGGAGGGAGATGTGGGCGCAGGTATTTCAATGACTGTGATAGCAGGAGAAGATGCCAGGAGGATAAGCTGCATTATTGGGGGGCGTGGACCTGACCACGTAGTCATGGACAGAATAGTCTTTGCAGAAAACGGATAGGATTGGGGAGGGAAATATAACTCCGGTGTTGTGGTCCATTTCTATGTGGCGGAAATGTCAGCGGATGATATGGTTTATGCGGAATTTGGTGGGGGTGTGGATGTTGACGACCGGCAGATTCTATCCTTGTTGCAGTTGGAGGGCTGGGGTTTGAGGGCAGAGGTGCGTGACGTGGATGAGATGCGTTGGAGGGCATATTCAAACGTGGGAGTGAAAAGTAGTCAAACTATGCCTCAACTGAGAGCTACCCTCTGTCAGAACTGCAAAGGCCCCGTTCTGTACTGTACCCTAAGATGAATTCATAGTCTCATCAAACAGTATTTCTCAACTAACTCAAACATCAAAAACTGTAAGTACAACAAACCTTTATGTACCCAGCTCCAAAACCAACGCTCCTTAAAAAATTCCAGAGTGTTTCCTCATGCTGTGGAACTGCTCGGACACCATTAACCACGAGGCTGATACAGCCACTATGCTCACAGCGATCAGTAACGTCCCTTCCATCCCCATTGCGGTCGCGTCCTCAGCCACTAATAATTTCACATGCGCCACGCATGACATCAATTACGCCCCTCACGGCATTGCTGATGTCATGCGTGCTGTGACTTGCCCCCTGCCATCGTCGCCAGTACCTCCGCTCCCACGAACGCCACTCACCTCTATACTGCTGACACACTCCCCGACAGATCCCACTGTCACCATCTCCGCCTCCCAAGAACGTTGAGGGGAACATCACCTCTTCTAATGACTCCACCCTTATTCCCCCTACCGCCACTCCAACCCCAGATACAGGCTCTTCGTACGCTAAGAATCCTAAACCAGGTCCTAGCTCCCACCCCTGCTGAGTTTTCACTATCTCCCAGACCTTCTCTTCACTGAAGACAAATGGACAGTCCCCAGAAAAGGTCTTATCTTCAACCCCTTCCATCCACATATCAACGAATTCAATACGTGTCTTGACATCGAACACTTCTCCCAGCTCCGCCTCCGAGCTTACGTTTTCTATTAGGACACCCGCCCACCTTTCGAGGACCACCCGCCCACCTTTCGAGGACCCCTTCACCCGCCTCCAACAGACTCCATCCACGTGGACACCACGCGCTGTATTATTACCCCCTCGATCTCTTCATTTCCAACTGTATAATCTGTCTACCTCCTTCCCCCACTCCAACCTCTCACCCTTCCAACACACAGCCCTCCACTCCCTCGGCTCCAATTCCAACCTCGCTGGAAAAAGGGGGTGAAGTGATAGTATGGCGCACTGACCTCTACACCGCGGATGCAAGGCGCCAACTCGAAGACACCTCGTCATATTACTTCCTCGACCATGATCTCATCCCCATTATCTAACCATTAATTCCAAGACCATACATAACCTAGTATTTTGGCAAATCTCCACCGCCCCATTCTACCTCCGTTCCAACATTCACAAGCCAATCTAATCCGACCGACTCATTGTCTCATCCTGCGCCTGCCCCACTGAAATCATCCCCACCTATCTCGATACTGTCGAATCTCCTTCGCCGAACTCCCCACATATGCTCGAGACACAACCCATGCCCTTTACCTCGTTCTAGACTTCCGTTTCCTCAGCATCCAATGCCTCATCTTCACCATGGACACTCAATACCTCTACACCTCCATCCGCCATGTCTAGGTCCTCCAAGTCCACCGTTTCATCCTCTCCTGACGTCCCCACCAGTACCCTTCCACTGATAGTCTTATTCGTTTGGCTGAACTCGTCCTTGCCCTTAACAATTCCTCTTCGAAAACTCCTACTTACTCCAGATGAAAGGGGCAGCCATGGGCACCTGCATGGGCCCCATCTATGCCTGCCTTTTTGTTGGCTATGTAGAACGTTCCATTTTCCGTAGTTGCACCGGCACCTCTTCCCACCTCTTCTTCCGCTATATTGATGAATGCAGTGGCGACACCCCATGATCCCCCGAGGAGGTTGAGCAGTTGATCAACTTCACCAACAGATTTCAGCCAGATCGTATATTCAGCTGAATCATGTCTGACACTTCCCTCTCCTTCCTGGGCCTTTCCACCTCCATCAACGATGATCTACTCAACACTGACAATTTTTCAAACACATCAACTCCCACAGATACCTGGATTACACCTGCTCCCACCCTAGCTCCTGCAGAAATGCTATCCCGTATTCCAATTCCTCCAGCTCTGCCGTATCTGTTCCGAGGCGAACCAGTTCCAGCACAGAACACACTAAATGTACTCTTTCTTTAAAGACTGTAGTTACCCCTCTCACGTCGTTGAAGATGCCCTCCATTGCATCTAATCCATTTCACGCACCTCCGCACTAAAAGCCCACCCCACCAACAGCAACAAGGAAGAATCCGATGGTCCTCACCTTCCACCACACCAACATCCGCGTAGAGGATCCCAGGGTAGAGGTGAGTTCTGGAACTCAAAGTATTGAATTCGGGATTGAGCCCAAAGAGTTGCATTATCCCAAAGTGGAAAATGAGGTGGTGTTCTTACAACTTGTGTCAAAGTTTCGCGCTGGAAAAGCAGATCAGGTCAGGCAGCATCCGAGGTGCAGGAGAATTGCTATTTTGTGTATAAGCCCTTCTTCAGGAATATCGGATATGAGGAAGAGGGCTGAGAGTTAAATAGGAGGGGTGCGTGTATCTGTGGGGAAGGTAGCTAGGGAGGTGATTCGCAGATGCAGGTGTAGGGACAATGGTGATAGGTCGAACAGGTTGGTGGACCAAATACGTGGGAAGGAAATTGGACTGGGACGGCAGTTCAAGAGGGTGGTGCCGAGTATCAGATTTGGATCTGGGACAAGACTGGGGGGAGGGGTGGTGATAAGGAAAGTTGAGAAATTGACGTTGATGTCGTGTGGTCAGAATGTCCCAAGACGGAAAATATGGTGATCTTCCTCCTGGCGCCGGGGGGCTTAGACGTGGCGGTGGAGGAGGCCCAGGACTAGCACGTCTTTGGCGAAGTGAGAGGGTGAGTTTAACTGATCAGCCACAGGGAGTTGAGGTTGTTTGGTTCGTGTGCCATCGAGATGATCTCTGAAATATTCCACATGTTGGTGTCCCATCTCCCTAATGTAGAGAAGAACACATTCAGAGCAAATGACATAATATTGTTTGGTTTTGCAGATGTGATATGATCCTTTGGGACCTTGGATGGATATGTGGGTGGAAGTGTGTGCACATGTTTCACATCTCTTGCGGCAGCAAGAGAATGTGCTGTGAATGGAGTTTGGATTGGTGGAGGTTGTGGGCCGAACGATGGAGTCATGGAGGGAATGTTCTCTGCGGAATGCTCAAAGGGGTGGGGAGGGAAATATATTTTTGGTGATGGGGTCTGATTTTAGGCGGTTGAAATGGCGCTGGTCGATACATTGCATCGAGAGGTTGACGTGGTGGAAGATGAGGAATAGGGGGCTTAATTAGATGACCTACGGTATGAAACAGATCCTTCAGTCCAACAAGTCCGCACGGACACTCTGCAGAGTAACCCACCCAGACTCATTCTTCTACATTTACCCCTGACTAACGCACCTAACACGATGGGCAATTTATCATGGTCAATTCATCTTACCTGCACATAATGAGACTGTGGGAGGAAACCGGAGCACCCGGAGGAAACCCAAACAGACACTGGGAGATTCTGCAAACTACACCCAGTCACCCGAGGTGGGAATTGAAGCCAGGTCTCGGCGCTGTGAGGCAGCAGTGGTAACCATTGAGCGACTATGCCGCCCCTTGCGTTTAAAACTGTTGTGGTTGGACGGCTGGGTTTCAAGGGTGAAGTGCAGAAAATGGAGGAGATGCAATCGAGGGCATTGTTGACCACATGGGAGGGGAAATTGCGGTTCTTGAAATAGGAGACTCTTTGGTATGTTCAAGAGTGTTCTGTAAGCTTGCCTCGAGCTTCAATGTTACACTGCAGTAATCATGAGACAGAGATGCTTTCCAGTAAACAGACTCGTGGCAGGCAATGTGAAGCTCAGTGTGTTTTGCAGGCCTAACGTAGATCATCAGTTGCCATTTCCACCAACTTCACTGAGATATTGGAAGATGTAGGTTCCTGTCGCCTCCATTAACAGTTATTCACCGTCCCAGCCAGATCGTTATGCACTCCCTTGTCCGTCTAAATATCCAGGTCTCTCTGTGCGTTCTGTCCCAATCTATTGTTTGCTATTTATCTCCTATCTCCTGCAGTTTAAAGATCTGCAGGTCAAGTGAATTGGCAATGGTAATTTGCGCATAGTGTTCAGGGATATGTAGGTGAGGTGAATTCGTCAGGGGAAATGCAGAGTAACGGGGAAGTGGGATATTAGTCGGAGAGTCAGTGTGGAGTTACTGAGCCAAAGGGCGTGTTTCCACGTTTTAGGGATTCTATAGCGATACTATTTTTCCCAGCTGCCATCATTTCTAAGGGAGGGTCACTGGACCTGCAACATTAACTCTGATTTCTGTTCCCCGATGTTCAGACCTGCTCAGCTTTCCCAGAAACTTCAGCTTGTTGTTTCTGATTGTCACCATCTGCACACCTTCCGGATTTACGTCAGACAGAGGGAGAATCCCGCCATTGACCTCACAATTCGACCGAGGTAATTGATGGCAGCTTTGGGTCATGAGGAGGAGGAAGTGTGGCTGCCAACCAAGCTGAAGCGGCTAGTCCTACAACCAATGGGAGTGGATAGCGACACAACACCTGCGCAGTTTCATGTGACTGGAGACCACAGTGAGTGCGGTGGCAGGAGACGGGTAAGGGGGTCTGACAGTGGAAAGCAGAGAAAATGGAGTCAATTTGGACTGGTAGATTTTATATGCAACTGGAATAGTTCACTAGTCCGGTATTAGGAACTCTCAGTCCCATGGTTTCAGGAAATGGGAAAAAGGCCGTAGGCCTCCTGTAGTGCGAGGCCCGGATAATGTCCGTAATCTTTGTGGGGAGAAGTTACCACGAGGCACATGCGCATGTGCACTTCCTGGCTGGTGGCGGGCATATTGAGGAGGAGCATTTACGCAGCAAACTGAGATCAAGAGAAATATTTGTCTTTAGTATTCATCGTGCAGTGACTGCGTCTTTTTTTGTGAACTCATTCTACATGATATTAATTGTGAACAGTTGAGACCGGGATCTCAAGAATATGTTTTTACAATCAGCAGAATCATCAGGATCCGAATATCATTGGCATTTAACTATGGTAGAGAAAGTTTTGTATGTTTAGTGTGTAGAAAATATCTCCAATACTTTTGAAAAGTGAAAAGAAGAAAGATGTTCAAATTATATTTCAGATAACCCTTTTAGTATGTCCTCAGTTGTGCGTCCTGCAGCTGAGGAAGGAGATACTGGTCTGAGAGGGAACGCAGATTCGTCCAAATTCCAACTCGTCTATTTGTCCGAATTATCATATTTACTCGCAATCACCCTGTTCATGATTTTATGCAATGAACTCGTCATTTTAAATTACCTGCAAACTTCCTTTTAAAATTCCTTATTGCCTCGATTACAGGACATTTTCATGAATTGTGAAGTCCATATTGACTCTCGGGTTACAAACGGCTGAATTGAAAGACGAGATGCTGTTCCCTGAGCTCCCATTGAGATGCATTGGAAGAGTATTGGAGGCTGAGGTCAGTATCGGTGCTGGAATACAAAGGGGATAAGCAGGAGGCTGGAAGAACACAGCAAGCCAGGCAGCATCTGGAGGTTGGAGAAAGCAGTTCTGAATAAGGTTTCCAATGGAAAAGTCGACTTCTGCACCTCCTGGTGCTGCCAGGCTTTCTGCGTTCTTCCAACATCCTGCCTGTCGACATCAGTGTAGGTGTGAGCAGAGAATTAAGTGATACTGTGTGTTGCTTGGGTCAATTAGAGTGCTGTGGATATTGGCTGAAAACACAAATTGATTAGAGACAGGAGAAAGTGAAATTGAAACTCAGTTTTATTTCGGGATTTTCAAAACGTCAGACTGTCCCAATGGAAACCGCCAATTTATGACTGATACTTGTAGATTATTTTTAACAGTTTTTGCAGTATGATATATCAGCTGAAGTAAAGATCGGGGCTTTTGATTAACATAGAAATTTTTGAAATGAAGGAAGATAGCCGGCACATTTAAATTCTATTAATGGAATTAACTAGGTCGATATAGAGAGAAGACATGACAGGAGACCTCTGACTTGTGGTGTGCTCCTTTTCCACAATGTGTCCCTGACAGCTATGTGTGCAGGAAGTGTGTCCATCTGAAGCTATTGGTGCACTGTTTTTTGCATCCGTTGGTGTGGATTCATAGTGAAGCATACGCAATACCGAGAATGTTATGGGCTGTATTTTTACGAGTTGGTCGCAGTGGAGGTGAGGGTTACACAGACAGAAAGTGCATGGGTGACCATCAGACCAAGTAAATGGCTCAGGAAGGATCATCCCCTTCTCAAACAGATATCTCACTTTGCATTCTGGTTGGAGGTGAAATGGGTGGGGTGGCCTCTCAGGCGAAATCAATAACAGCCAGATTCATGACATCACTGGTAGCTCTGCTGCCCAGAACGGGAGGACTTGGAGTGGCAAGTCAATAGTGACAGAGGATTCAGTAGTCAGGAGGACAGACAGGCCCTTCTGTGGCCTGGATGCTATGTTAACTCCTTAGTACCAGGGTCCGGGACATCATGGAGCAGCTGCAGGACATTCTGGAGCTGGTGAGTAAACAGCCAGTGGTTGTGGAACACGTAGGTACCAACGACATCGCTAAATATAGGGACGGGGGCCTGAAAGTTGAATATATGGAGATCAGAGATACATTATAACTTAGCTCTAAAATGTAATAATATCAGGATAGATCAGCTGGATGTGTGGCTGGAAAAATGGTATACCACAGATGGGTTTATATACAACAAACATTGGAACCGGCTGTGGATTGGATGGGACCTGTGCAATACTGACCCGTTGCCCCTGGGCTGAGCTGGGACAGTTAATCTTTTAGCGGCTTTTGCCAGTTCCGTTTGTGATGTGTTAAACTAGTCTGGCGGGGGGTGGGGACCAAAGAACAGGCTTAAATGAGTCAGATTCAGGTAAGGAAATGGGACGTTGAATATTAGTTAGCGATATAGTCAGCGGTTGAGAAAGCCAAAAAAAAAAGAAGGTTTAAACAAGGATTAAGTCTTTTTGCATGCATCAGACCTGACATCCCAGGAATCAGAGTCAAGGAATATGGAGTTGGAAAACAGCAGCAGGTCAGACAGCATCGGAAGAGCAGGGAAGGTGACGTTTCAGGTCTGGACACAATGTCAGTCCTGATGAACAGTCCTGATCTGAAATGCCTGACATGCTGCACCTTTCCAACTCCACATTTTGTCAATTCTGAATTTCAGCATCTGTCGTCCTGAATTATCTTCAGATCTCAAGACTCAGTGACCCTCTTTTACACACTCTCACTAACTAGGGTAACCTTACTTCGGAAAGGAAAACAAAAGTCCACAAAGTACACCCAGTGTCTTCTCGCCAACACCCTTCGAGAAAGATATCCATGCTCCTGCATTTGAATCTTCTCGCTAGGGAGGCTACATATCATTTGCATTCTCCAATGCTTGCTGCTCCTGCCTGCTTCCTAAAAGAGGTAATCACAGAGAAACACAGAATAATTTGGGGTTAGAGTGTTGGATCTAAAATTGGTGAACACTATATCCCCATTTTATCCATGCTGGATATCAAACACCTGTATTCCCATTATCCGACACTTAGTGTGTAAGCTATATTATAGTGTGAACCTGGTAAAACACAGCTGATCAGGCAGCACCGATTAGGGGGATATTGAATGTTTTGGGCATAAGTTAGGGGGCTGGAAGCAAAATGGCAGCGAGGCAGGGATGGGGAAAGGTTGCCGAGAGTGTGATATATCGATTCAGGTGGGGTTGATGGAGATAGGACGGAGCAGAGGGTGGTGCCAATCGATGGGAATGAAGATGGAGAGGTGTGACAGTTCAAGAGGGCAGTGCCAAGTTGGATGCTTGGATCTGCATCAGGAGGGGTGTTGATTTCATCAATTTCATCATCTCTCCCGACCTCCCTCTTGAACTGTCTCACTTGACAATCGTCCTTCCCACCTTATAGCTTCTACACAAAACGTCGATTCTCCTGCTACTCGGATGCTGCCTGACTTGCTGTGATTTTTGAGCGCCACACTTTTCGAGTCTGATCTACAGCTCGTGGAGGCCTCACTGTCTCGTATATGATAGTGCCTTGTGTGATCATCTAAACACATGTTCAAATCTACAATGTTTCCTGCCATTTCAGAAGCTGCCATTACCAGCAGACTTCCACCATTCTGCTGAAGCAATCCGAGTGGTACAACAAAGAAACAGACGATTCAGTCCAACTCAGCCATATCGACGAGATATCCTAAGCTGATCCAGTCCTATCTCTGAGCAGTTAGCAAAGATCACTCTGAACACTTTCTATTGATGTACTCAGTCAGACGCCTTTTAAATGCTGTAATTTTACCTGCATTTATCACTCCTCTGGCAGCTCATTCCAGACAGACATCAACCTCTGATTGAAAAAATTGTCCCTCAGGTTACGTTCCAACCTATTCACTCTCACCTTTAAACTACTGCCTTCTAGTTTTGAATTCCGCACACGGTGGGTGTGTGGGGAATAAAAGGCCCTAACCATTCACTCTATCTGAGCTCATCTGTAAGGTAACCCCTCAGTCTCTGACACTCTAGGGAAAAATGCTCAGCATATTCAGCCTATCCCATTAACAAAAACTCTACAAACGTAGCATTAACTTTGGAGATATTTTCTAAAGCTTTCAAGTATGGCTACACATTCACAGAGATGTGCTAAATGGAAATAGACTCTTTGGTCCAATGTGGTCGTGCTGACCAGCTTATTCTGTACACACATCAACATCTGCATACGGAATGTTGTCCCTTCGGTCCTCTTTAAGTCTTTCCCCTCTCATGTTAAAATTGTGCCCTCTAATTTTGGACTCCCAACCCCGCGAAAAAGAAAACTTTATCTATTCACCCTCTCCATTGCTCCTCATGATTTTACAAACTCCTACAATTTCGCCCCACAGCCTCCAGTGCTCCAGGGAAAATTGCTCGTCCAATGCAGACTCAACCTGTGATTCAAATGCTCTAACACTGGCAACACTCTTATAAATCTTTTCTGATCACTTTCAAGTTTCCAATATCTTTCATATAGCAGGGAGACGAGAACTGATGGGAATGTGGGCGTTTCAAAACTGGTCGAACTAATATTCTGTACAATTGAAACATGATCTCCCAGTTCCTACACTCAATGCATGGCCCAGTGACAGTTCGTGTACCAAACGCCACTTTCACTGAATTGCCTATCTGCAAAACCACTTTCAAGGGACGATGAAACGACATTTTATTGTCTATTGCTCAGCAATACTTCCCAGGAGCGTAACGTCTTTCCTAAATTAGTGAGACTAGAATTGACCTCACCAATGTCCTGTACAGCGACAACGTGAAAACCCAACTCCGATATAGAACACAGCAGACTAAAGGCCATTCGTCCCACGACGTTGTGCCGAGCATTAATCTTCATCTAAGATCAACCTAACCTACACACACCTCAACTTACTGCCGTCCACGTGCTTGTTCAGCAGTCGCTTAATGTCCCTAATGTCTCTGACTCTACTACCACCGTGGTCCACCCACCCACTGCACTCTGCATATACTCAGGTATAGAATCCGTACAGTGTCCAATCTGGCCGTTCGTCTCACGAGACAACACCAATAATCTGTACAGAATCCCATCCAATCCCTGTAACCCTACATTTGCCATAGCTAATCCAACTAAGCTGCGAGTCTTTGGAATATGGGAGGAATTCAGAGCAACCAGAGGAAACCTAAGCAGACACGGGGGAATGCGCAAACTCTACACAAACTGAGATCTAACCCACATCCCTTTCTTGTTTCCTGCACTGACCAAAAAAGGCAAACATGCCAAATGCCTCCTTCCGCACCTGATCTCTCTGAAACTCTACTTTCCAGGAACTATGCAGTTGTTCTGAGCTCGTCGGAGGGATTGAAAGAGATGGGGATAAAACAGGAACAGGATTGAGTTGTAAATCTATAAAATGCCTCTGCTCATATCTGTCTCTCGTACATCTATCCCTTTCTGTAGTTTTTTTGCAATCTGTGACTGATTCACTTCCCTGAAAGATATTTAAGTACCAGTTCAATTTTAAGTTGATAATCCAGTTTTTTTTTTAATCGCACCTCGCCAAGTGATCAGATGAATTTACCGATTCATCTGTTCCGGATGTGAGGTGATGCACTTTGGTAGGAAGAACTTTGAAAGACAATATTAAACAGGCTGTACCGTTATAAAAGGGAGGCAGGATCAGAGCGTCCTGAATGCATATGAGCAGAGATTACTGAAGATGTAAGGACAACTGGGGAGATATGCATGAGTTTCGCAGATGCGTTCCAGCATCTGAGGTATTTACAGGAAGAGGTGTAGGAGGGAGCCTCCATGCTCCCTTCCTGAGACGATGTGTTGTGAGCCCACCCCAACGCGATGGTGGAGATTCCACTTTTACCCACTGGACCCAAAAATGAAATAGAGTCAGTGCTACCGCTTCTAAGTTGTGCAAGGGCAAATGGAGCTGAAAGTGGGTTTAAAGTGAGAATTGTCCTTCACTGAACATTGGTCTTTACTCGGTTTGTTGAAAGTGGATGTTTCAGAATCTCCATAAGAGTTGTCCCAGTCCTCTCTGTCTTCTTTACTTATTTTCTTATTTTGCTGACAAAGGAACTCAATATTTTTGCCCAGTCTGGCCGAAGTGTGGCTTCAGACCCACAACAATGTGATTGGCTCCTACGATCTTTACAAAGGGCAATTAACAAAGGATAAGAAATGGTGCTATTGCTAGCATTGTTGACATCCCGTGAAACAGCAGCACTAAATGTGAAATGAACCAAAATAAACTGTGTATGCTGGAGATCTGAAATTAAATTATCCAACGTCTGAAAGTGTTGGAAAATCTCAGCAGGTACGGCAGACTCTGTCATGTGTAGCACATATAACTTTTCTCGCTCTGTGACCCTATATCAAATTGAAAGCAACTGGGCAATAATGTTATTTATATCAGGGCTGATTGCAAGGGTGGGGTGGGGAGAGAGAGAGAGACAGAGAGAAAGACAGACAGAGAGAGGGAGGGAGAGAAAGGGAAAGCAAACAAAAGGACTGCTGATAATGAACTGGTAGGAAAATAGAATGGGAAGTTATACTAACACTTCCCCCTTTTGCATATTCCTGAATATCATGTCCATTTAGGTGTGCTCTTGGGGGTTCAAAGTGAGTTATGATCCCTGTGTCGCTCTCCTTTCTGAGTGCGGTGATCAACTCCTTTGGCAATGCGAGTGCTGGCGTTATAGTTGCAGAGATACCGATAAAGGTGATGTTCCATCATGATCTGCTTCTTGGAGACACAAATTGTTGCACTGTGCAGAGATACAACGTCTTTTTCAGCCAGGAAGAGTAACTAAGGAGAGGAAGGAATTTTCGGCATTGAATGGATGCAAAATGTGTGTGGGGATTTGACCTGCTCCTGTCATTGGAAAATCAATGGAGGTTTTTGGATAGTTTTCTGGAGTTCGTGTTATCAGCTGCTGAGTTTATTCGGGAAGACAGAGAGTCTGGTCACCCCCTCTGAACACAGCATTTTCAGTATATCTGGGCCAGTGGTTTAGAAATGGATGCGAGACTACACAGAAGGGAAGGTCTGTAAACAGGGACGGGCAGGGCAGTGCATTATTGTGCCTGGGATTTGAGGAGCATTTTGTTAAGCGGTTCCAATTCAAGGCGTAAAGTGTGAAAGTAGGTTGTTTTTAAAACGAGTTAGTCACTGAGCATTGTACCCTCCTTCAGTATAACCTGTAGCTTGCACCTGGGACAGGGCTTTGTTGACACTGACCATGAAGTGAACTGTTTCAATCCAGAACTCTCCAGGCAGGAGTGGGTAACATAGCCACCATCTCTGGAGTGCAGTCCTTGGATGTTATCACTGGCTGACAGAAGCTATCTGCCCGCTGTGAGGAATACATTGGTTCCATCTCCACGGGGCAGGTACAGAAACAAAGTTCTAGGAATACTCGTGAACAGAGTGACTGGTGAAAATGAGGGACAGCAGGTATTTAGAATTAGTGAAGAGCATGTCTTTGAAAATCTAATTGAGTTGAGGGAGTTTTGTTCCTGGATTTCATTGAGCTAAATTTCAGAGGTTTGAGAGGGTGGTATTAGGGCTAGTGAAAGGATTACTGATTATTCTTCAAAGCTGGTTAGATTATGAAATGGAGCCTACACACTGGAAAACATCTTTGTGAACCCTAATGTTTAAAACAGGACGGAGATTGGGACAGAAAACTCAATAGTAGATAGTTTGATGTCAGCTGTGAAAAAAACGTTTGAACCTTCTCCAAGGAACGTAACAACTGGACACTTGGAGAATAATTGTGTGATTTGGTAGAGTCGTCTGAGATTCAGAAAAGGGAAATTATATTTGACAAACCTGCTGGAGATTGCGAATGTAAGAAACGAACCCACTTAATCAATAATTTTCAGTCCGAGTCAAAGAGTTCCGAAGCAGTACATTTATTCAAACATCTTTAAAGATGGCCAGCTCTACGAGGAGAGTCACACCCGACAGTAAAATACAGAGTTTTAAAAATACTTTTCTGAGGGGTCTCTCGACACAACTACACTAAGCAATAAACCTATCAGAAGTGTCTATTTCATTACTTGGTTATTCCCTGCTCCCAAGCCTCAGCCGATCATACTTATTAATTACCTCACTTGTTTTCCTTTTAAATCTGTCTTATTTGGCTGTCCTTGTTCGTTGCAGCCTTACTGTTATTTTATCCAATTCCTCTTTTCTAACCTTCCGACTTCTGAGATCATCCTTTACTAATTTTAAAGTCCAAAAAGCAAAACTACAAACTATGAGCTTATTGCGAAATGCCCTCCCTGCTTCCTTTGTGGTCAGTTACAAAACTCAATGTAATTTCTTAGCTTAAAACTATTTCTTTAAAATGCCCTCTATATTCGTTAAAATCAAAATACACCTGACAACCTGAAATTTTTCTCTCTGAATTCCTCCTTTTCATTTTGTCAGTGTATGTTGATCTTATTGATTCTGGGACAATGAGGCCTCCAGGTTAGAGACCATCTGACCTGAAAGTTCATCTGCTTTGGAAATGCCTTCGGGGGTATTCTCAACATCATAAGTTGTTAACAAGAAAATGCCATCCCCCTGCATACCCTTAAGGGACATCTGTTTGGTCAACGTGGTCTCGATCATTCTCTAAGCGAGACCCTGAATACAAAGAATAATACAACATCCCAGTGCTGCCAGAATCCCAACGACCACTGTCAAGGAGGTTAGAACAGAGATCACAACACTTTTCCATTTGCCGAACCAAAACTCCAACCACTCCAGTCGTGAAGTGTCCAACCCTGAATATTCAGCCAATTCACGTGAGAGGGTCGTCAATCCTTGTAAGGCTCGAGTAATCGAACCATCTAGGGCCGTGTTATTCAAAATAAATGTACAGCAACTTCCCCCTAACATAACACAAACTCCCTCTTTTTCTGCCAACATCATAACTAAGGCCATCCTATTTTCCCAGGCCATCCTGCTTGTGGCATCTAACTGTTCAGCTATTCCTTAACAGCTATCCCCTAGACAGGGGACAAAACGTCTACAACAAAAATTCCCAGCTCAGCGAACAGAACCACAACAACGAGCACCCGAGCTACAAATCTTCTCACAAACTTCGAAGGTCTTAGAATCGTTCTGCCACAGTGCCACCACAAATCCGCTCGCGTATCTTTAAGGCTGAATAGTTCCCTCCCCACTCTGTCTCGGAAACCGATTCAATTTCCGAGCATGACTTTAAGTCTCCTAGAAATCTGGACCGGTCCGACCCCTACCATAGTACACAGGATGTATGATTCCCGAGCACGTCCGAAAATGTAGGGGGAATTTTTAATTCCTCCTTCTTCAGGGGAGGGAACAACAACAACAAAGACCGACAGCCTGGGTTGTCCCACGCCGTCTCATCCTGATACAGGGCTATCATGCATATTATACCAGCCCTGTCTCGCTTCCACCTGAGCCACGCGAGCCACCGGTCTACCTGAGGTACATGCATAGCAATTGCTTTTATTCAGACTTTTCACAGTGTATTTCACCCATTCAACCCAAGCATTTGTATCCCCGTATCCAGTTTCTGTTTCATTGGTTTGTTTTAAGTCCTTTACCTCCATAATTTTTTACAACTTTAAGGTCATCGGGAGGGGTGAAAGGTTGTACCTGATTATCCAGTAGTTCTGTCCGTTTTCCCTGCCCTGTGCTAATTCGAAAACAACAGCCCGAGAAATCATTCCCGTTTGTTTTCATTTCTATCCCAAATGCGGGGCCCGGTGTACTATGACGAGACTATTATACCAAGTACCATCCCCGAGGCCATCCCCATACGAATTAAGATGTATCTCTGAGCTGCGATACTGTCTCTGATTATCTACATCCCCACAATATACTAGGCTGCATACATCACCATCTATTACTTGTGCATTATCAGACTCAGGGACTGTTAATACCACATATGAAAATAATGTTTGACAGAATCCTAATATTAAGAGGGCAAGTGTCATAACTCTAAGCATCCCCAGCATTCTAAAAATCATGCTGAAACACAAAAAAATGAATATACAATCCTACGGAAATAATCACGCGCTCGCGTCAGCACTGTGCAATCAGTTACTCAAAGTCTCTTTCGTCTGAGTTTCAGCAGTTCTTGCGTTGATTCGGCGCTCCAGACTTCGTCCTCAACTGGAGATTCCACTGCTCCTTTGATCAGAGTGCAGTGAGTCCAGCCTTGCTCCGCCGTCCTTATCGCTGTTTCAGTGTTCAAGAGAGCCTGCTACAGCCCTTCCTAGTTTGGTTGCAATTTAATCTCTGTCCATGATTTTACTAAGACCCAATCTCCCGGTCTGAGCGGATGCACAGCGAATTCAAGGGGCGGTGTCTGTGCCATTAAACCGTGTTTCCTGAGGGAAAACAAAGAGGAGGGCAAGCCCAGTATATGCTTCTTTAAGAACAAATCTTTAGTTTCTGGGATTGGCAGTGGCCAGAGACAGGAACTTCCAAAGGACCTGGGACAGTAAGTATTAGGGAATAAACCACCGCTTCCTGTGGATTCAGGGCTGCTTCTTTAGTTATCTCATCAGCTAGTAATGTAGCTTTCCATTCTTTAATTAACAATAAATTAATGCAGTCATGTTTTAAATTAACCATGAATCAATATGGCAGCTCACTGAGAATGTGTGAAGGGGTCCTGTCAATTAATATTGGTTCAGGGTAGCACCATCGATTTATCATAAATATTAATTATTAATTATATATTATATAAATATAAAAATCATTTTCTGTAATTCAGGGTGGAAACGCACCAAGTGACTAAAACATTTTTAAAACTGTAATTGTGCAGTTCTGTTTGGTTACCAGTCACTTGTGACTTCTCATTCTATTTCTGTAATTGTTTTGCTCGAGCACATTCATTTTTAAGAGCCTCAACAGATTTCATAGCACAATTTGCAGTTAATTCAATCCCAATTTGGTGACAGTATCTTGTCATGAGCGCAAAACTGGTTCTTCGTGCCTCTCATCACAAAACTGTCGCCATAATCCAATTAACTCTTTTGTTCTCGCTCCCTTGGATTTAAAATTTAAGGATGATCTTACTACCCCCCGTATCGACGAGGAAAACTACGTCCTCGTTATAAAGTCCCACCTTTAAATTTATCAAGGGCTCCTGGTGGGTCCCCGGGGGCAGGAACTCCTGATACCCCTATTTTTCATCAAGGTACATAAATGGTATTGCCTTTGCTTCCTTTTTCAGATCTGGACACTCTCTCTTAAAGTGACATGTCTTACCACAGTAATATCATCCCGCCTGTGGGGATTTCCACTTTGATCCTTGTTCCTGTCCACCAGACCGCTTAACATCTCCTCCCCGACCATTCCGGTTTCTTTCTCCTTTTAGTTTTGTCTTTCTCTTTATTATCTCATCAACCGTGGTTTACCACTATTTTTGCCTTTTGTTTCAGCTTTTCGTCCTCTCTCCTTACAAATACTCTCTGAGCTTCCCTCAGCAATTCATCTAATGGTTTCTCACTTCATCCTTCTATTTTCTCTATTTTCTTCTGAATAACTGTCCAAAACTTAGCCACAAAGTATATTTTCAACAATCCTTCCCCTACTGGACCCTCTAAATCCATCCCAGAATATTTGCGCATAGAGTCCTTCAGTCTTTGTAAAAACTCCGAGGGACTCTCTTCCTTTCCTTGACGTAGCTCAAATGCCTTCGCTAAATTCTGCGATTTCGGGGCGGCTTCTCCAATTGCCCTTATTAATAATTTTTTCATAACTTTCATCTTTTACCTATCTTCTTGTTTTTGATGATCCCAATTGGGGTCTCTTAAGGGGAACTTATCATCTGCCTGACCTGCCCCTTCAGTTCCCATGGGTATTCCCTGTCCCAGACCCAACATGCTGCTTTCCTTGTCAACCCTCTTTCTTCTCCACTAAATAAAATATGCATTATGGACATCAATTCTGTCCAAGTATATAATGGCGGACCCAAGAATTGATCAATCTGTTCTGACAAACCTACCGGGTCTTCTATAAGTATTTTCATTTCTTTTTTAAAGAACCTTACTTCCCCACTAGTTAAAGGGGCATTAACAAATCCAATTTCTCTTTTCCCGATCTGGCCCTTTCTTAATGGAAACATGTTTTGGGCCAACATTTCTTCCGCCTCCCCTTCACTTTTTTCGAATCTTAGCATTTGGCTTCTGGTGCGTTTTACATTCGGGACCTGACTTTTTTCTATTTCCTGTTCTGTCTCAGACGTGGTGGGACCTTCATCCCCCTGCCCCTTCCCGCTGCCTGCCCCTGACTCGTACGAGAAACCGCCACGGGCTGTTCCATATGGCGGGGGTAAATTATCTAATACCTTCCATGGAGATAGAAATGGTGCACTAAGGATTTTCTTTTCATCTATTATTACAGTGCACGTCCGTATTTTAGATTCAACCTTCCAACAGGAGGCATAATCGGACTCTTCCTTTTTGAAGGGTTCTTTTTCGTTAACATATAAATTTAAATATTGACAAACCCAGTCTTCGTCCGACCCGTACTTTGGCTAGAAGACGGCAGAACGAAGAATAGGTTCGTCAATCCATACAAAACAACAACACTTAATCATCTTTTTTCTATATTTTTGTCGTGTGTGTGTGTTCATTTCCCATCATCCTACGCAATGGACTTTCTGGAGGAATGTTGCCAGGGACGCCTCCCTTCTCACTGGAGGATTTTCCTTTAGTAATTGTTGCACAACCCATTTCACCCTGGTTCACCACCCAGTGGCCTCAATCACGTCTTCCAATAGGGATCCAATCCCAACAGAATCTGAGGATTCTTTCCCCAGAAAGTCCTTGAGTCCAAATCAAGGTAGGGCACTTTTTTGGGGTTAGCCTGACCCCTGTCAGGTATTTCTGGTGTCCTTGTAAATCGCGAAAAGGCAATCGAGTTAGGGGTCCCACCCCTATGAGCCAGAAACCTCGAGTCCAACTCGAGGTAGTAGTTTGGTACTCCCATACCCCCAGGTCACTTTCGTTAGTCCCTCATAACTACTAAAACACAAGCCTCAGCCACCAAGGCAGTACTTAAAAATCAGTTTTCTTACCATGGTCTGTGCAGAGAGTTACTGGGCTATTAGATGTCTTCCGGTTGTGCCTTCCCCTTTTGTTCCCACCCAAGGTCCCCTTGAGTCCAATGCAAGAAACACACACTTACTCCAACTGGTTCGGAACGACTCTTAAAGGATTCAATTCAGGCAATCCCTCAAGCCACCCACCGCTGAAAAACACGAGACAATTCCAAAGGAACGGGGTGCGCCTTCTCAGTTATCGACGGTGGGGGCCTTTTCAGGAGCTGAAGTTCATCCCAGACGAGCCCCCAGTTGTAATAAACGAACCCAATAAATCAATAATTTTCAGTCCGAGTCAAAGAGATTCGAAGCAGTTCATTTATTCAAATATCTTTAAAGATGGGCAGCTCTACGAGGAGAGTCACACCCGACAGTAAAATACAGAGTCTTTTTATACTTTTCTGAGAGGTCTCTCGACACTTGACATGAAGCAATAAACCAATCATAAGTGTCTATTTCATTCTATTCCCTTATTTGGTTATTCCCTGCACCCAAGCCTAAGCCGATCATACTTATTAATTGCCTCACTTGTTTTCCTTTTAAATCTGTCTTTTTTGTTTGTCCTTGTTCACTACAGCCTTCCTGTTATTTTATCCAATTCCTCTTTTCTAATTTTCTGAATTCAGAGATCATCCTTTACTATTTTGATAGTCCAGAAGGCGGATCTACAAACTATGAGCTTATTGCGAAATGCCCCTCCTGCTTCTTTTGTGGTCAATTACAACACTCAAAGTTATTTCTTAGCTTAAAACTATTTGTTTAAAAGACCTTCTATATTCGTGAAAATCTGCATACACCTGACAACATGAAATCTTTCTCTCTCATGAAGATTGTCTGTTTTGACAACGACAAAACAGTGGGAGTACAGTATTTGAATTTTCAGCATACGTTTGTCATATTTGACTGCAGGTGAGTGGAGAATGTTAGAGTCCATTCCTCGATAGGAGTGAAATATAAACCATATGGATTAAAAACTCGATAATGGAGAGAATGAAGTGGATAGTGTATTTCTCTTGAGTGAAGTCTTGTTGGGTATCAGAAGGATAAATGTTTGTGCAACAGCTGTGCGCAAGATATAAAAATGATTCGGACGTAAACAAAAAATATCAACATTCACATTTATATTTATTAAAAGATTAGAAGTTGGGAACTGCTGTTGTTGAAAAGGACGTGGATGTTCTTGGTCATTAGTCACTAACAGAATTCTTACAGGACAGTAAGTAAAATATTTGTCACTGTTCAAGCAAAATGACTGAAGTATCTGAGTGAATATATCTTTCCTAATGGTAGTGGTTGACTGAGAGATGTTTGTGTATGAATTTGGTGTGCTTTAAAAATAATGATTTGCTTGTCACCAAAACAGTGCAAAGGAATGTCCCCAGAGCAACACCTGAGGCGATGTTACCATGAGGAGTGAAGAAACAATGTGATTAGTCAGTAACACTGTGAGAGAATATTAAGTTTAAACTTGATGGTTGTGGACGGACACTCGCTATATCACAACAGGTGACTCGAGTGGAAATTCGATATTTTTCGTGGGATGTTAGATTCCCAACAGTTTACATGCCAGAGAGGTACAGGCTCTGAATGAATGGTGAACTATTTAATGCATAGTTACTGTATGTCCCTGCATTGAATGTCACATTGTACACAATCCTGCCAGCAGCCAGAATAGTTTCTTTCTGAAACAGTAAGCCATTCGCCATCAACTTCTGACCTCCATAGTGAACATAGGTATGCCTTCTTGGAGATGGCAAACACTTGGAGAATGGTTAAAAACGTTGGCTTCATTCTTACTGCCAGAAAATCATGTTAAAGCAACACATATGTACTATGAGTAATGAAGCCACGCGGAGCAAGATGGAGCCGTCTATCTGTGCAGTCCCTGCTCCATTTGTTTGTGATGTTGAAGCATCTCTGGCACCTTTCCGTTCCTGCGTTAGTATCTTGAGAGCCTTAATGACCTCTTCCTGTCTCTTTATAAGTGACTCTAGGTGTGAAATGGCCCCTTTCTGTTCCCTTGAAAGTGATGTGTGTGAGTGAGCAAATTTCTTCTCTTCCTACCTAATAGGCATGAGGGTCTGAATGTGCGACATTACGTTTTGACCAAAACTTTTGATGGTTTAAATGACTTCCCCACCTTATTGTGAACCCAGACTGAGGAGCAGAATGAACTCCTCCGTTTACTGTGGAAATGTGCAGTGACTAGCAGCACTGTTACAAGAATGTTACTCAGACTACATATTAGCACCATCTTCAATGTTCATGTTTTGTTGCACATGGACGTAGGCTTTGTTAAGAACTGAGAGGGGTCAAATTGTTCTGAACATGTTATTAACTTCACTTAATTTATCCACTTCTGCTCAGTGTGGACTCAATGGACTGAATGGCCCCCTTCCACACTCTGGGGAATCTATCAAGAGAGACTGGAGATGACTGGCCTGAGGAAGCTACCCTGAGGATCTCCTGCAGTGATGTCCCATGGCTGGGATATTGATGCCCACCGATGGTTAAGATCTTCCCTTGAGCTATGAATGACTCCTGAAAGTGGAGAGGTCACAATCAATTCTCATTAAGTGCGATTTTGCTCAGGCTGCTTGACGTCATCCTCTGTCAAATACTGCCTTGAGTTCAGTTCGATTCTCTTACCTGATCCCCTGTGTCACCTCTTTTTTTTCATTTCAATAGGTCATGGTGTCGAAGCACCGAATGTTTTCTTCAAAGTGTGTATGAATGTTGTGAATTCTCTTATAAAGAGAGTTAGAGGAGCTAGGTCACTGAAAGTGACCAGTGGTGTCCCGCAGGGATCGCTTATTGGATCTCTGCTCTTTGTGATTTTAACAGATGTCTTGTATGAGGAAGTGGAAGGGTGGGTACGTTTGCCAATGACACGTCGGTTAGCGGAGTTGTAAAGCTTTTCCGTGCCCTCTCAAGCTTAACAACATCTATCATTTAGCGGAACCAACTGAATTGTACACAGTACTCTTCAAGTGGCCTCCAAAAGTCTTGTTCAAGTGCAACATACCACCCACAGCCAAATATTCAAGGTTCTGACCGATTCAGGCAAGCGTGACAACCACGTTCTTCACAAGCCTGTTTACCTGTGACTCCACTTTCAAGCAACTATGCACCTGCACCCTGGGTATCTGTGGTTGATCGCGCAACCTAATGCCTCTCTGTTCAGCTGCTCTTTCCAGGGCACTACACTGTTTTAACTGATTAAAATGCAAAACCTTGCAAATATCTGCAGTAAACATCATCTGCCTGTCCTTGGCTCTTTGCTGGTCAAGAGTGTTGTTATTCTCTGACATAATCTTTTTCCCTTATCATTACACCACTTCTTGATATTATCTGTAAACTTATTAAGCATTCCTCCGATATTCACATCCATCTCGTTTAAGTACATAACGAAAAACAGTGAGCTCATCACTGATTCTTTCAGCATACCGCTAGCCACATGTCTCCACTCTAGAAAACAATCCTTTACCTTCAAGCCAATTATGTATCCAAATGGTGACCTTTCCCTGGAATGTATGTCACCTAACCTTAGTAATCCGTTTATGATGTGGAACACGTTTAAACGATTTGCTTAATTCTACGTAAACAATGTAAGCCATAATGCCTTCTTCTTTGTCATCCCTTCAAAAACTTCAATCACCTTAATAAGAAATGATTTACATCGCACAAAATCACGTTGACTATCCACAATCAGTCCTTGTCTTTCTAAATGTATCTAAATCCTATCCCTTAGAATCCCCCCCCCCCCCCCCCCAACGACCTACGCTGCACTGATATTCGGCTGACTGAGTCTGAAATTTCCTGTGTCTTTGGGTCACTATTCCCTTTTCCAGTACTAACCTCCACTGCTCACGAAAAAAAAGGAAGAAGAATCGGCTGATGATATGGCCAATGATATGGTCCTCAGACTGTGTCAGGAACAGTGATATGAACACGTCAGGCAGATTTCTTCCATCTTCGAAAGCAACACATTTATAAGAACAATGACCCAAGAAACTTACAGCACAGGTACAGGTCTTTCGGCCCTCCAAGCCTGCGCCCATGCAGATCCACTATCAAAACGTGCAGCCTATTTTCTGAGGATCTTTATTCCTCTGCTCCCTGCCCAATCATGCATCTACCAGATACATATTAAATGGTGCAACGTTGACCCCTTTACCACGTGCCCTGGCATCACATTTCAGGCACGAACCACCCTCCGCATAAATAACTTTCCACGCATGTCACCGCTAACCTTTTCCCATCTCACTTGGAAATCGTGAGGCTAGTAAATGAGTCCTCCATTCTGGGAAAAAATATAATTCTTGCTCTCCACTCTGTCTGCACATCTCATGATTTTGTAGGTCTCTATCGGCTCCCGTTCAACCTCCGTCTTTGCAATGAAAATAATCCTAACATACTCAACCTCTCTTCATAGCTTACACCCTTCATACCAGGCAACATCCTGTAAATCTCCTCTGCAATCTCTACAAACGAAGGACATCCTTTTGGGGACGTGGTGACCAAAACTGTATGCAGTACTCCAAATGTGGCCTTACCAAAGTTTTATGCAACTGTGACTTGACCTGCCAACGTTTGTACTCAATATTCTGTCCAATGGAGAAAAGTACGCCGTGTGCTTTTTTAACAACTCTACTGATCTGCGTTGCCATCTTCAGGGAACAATGGATTTAAATACCAACATTTCTCTGTACATCAATTTTCGCCAGGACATTTCTATTTACTGCACACGGGAAAAATATGAATTTCAGAAATTTCTTCATTTCCTTGCTCCACCACATTATCCTGATCCCAAGCCTCCAACTCGCCATTCCTTTCCTGACCTGTCCATCACATTTCTCATCTCTCTGCTCCACCCTCCTACGACCTATCACCTTCTCCCTCACCTTCATCTACCTATCGCTTTCTCAGATGCCATCCAGTCAAACCCACCTCCTCCCGTGTATCTTCCCCTCCACTCCCGCCTCCCCCCCCCCCCCCCCCGCTTCCCTAGCCCATAAGCCTCATTCCTGATGAACGGAATTATGCCCGAAACGTTGATTCCCCTGCTTCTCGATAATGACTGACCTGCTGTGCTTTTCCAATGCCACGGTCTCCTCTCTGATCTCCAGCCGCTGCAGTCTTCACTTTCGTCTAAGATCAATATAGACTATATCTACCGCCCTGCCCTCAACATCCTTCCTTCAGTAAGGACCTCAAACTAACTTGTGAGGCATGATATTCCACTCACAAAGCCATGCAATCTTTCTAGTTTAACAACAATTATTAATAGTGGTTATTAAAAAAATACTATTCGTAATCAAAAACTGTCTTTACAAATGCACATGCATCTTATCCCTCGGAATCCTCTCAAATAAAGTACCACCACAGATGGTAGGCTTACTGGTCGATAGTTTCCAGTTTTTTTTCTTTGGTTCCCTTCTTGAATAAGGGTTCAACATTCGTTATCCTCCAGTTTATGGGACTTCATCTGTAGCTAACAAGTTTGTAAAAATATCAGCCAGGGTCCTGGTAAGTTCTTCCGTAGCCTCTTGCATCTCTTAGATACATATGGTCAAGATCAGGAAATGTAACTTCCTTCATACATTCGAATACATTCAAGAGCTCCTCTACTGTGATATGGAATGCTCTCAAGATATCACCACTAGCTTCCCTACGCTCCCAAGTCTCCATGATATTCTCCACGGTTAGCACACATGAGAACTATTCATTGAGAACCTTGCCCATCTACTGTGGTTCCATACGTATTTGTCCAAATTGGTCCTTGAGGGGTCAAATCTTAACTATAATGACTCATTTTTCTCAATATACTTAAAAATTACTTCTTTAGATCCACTCTTATCTTCTCAGGCAATGCTATCTCATACCCTCTTTTGTCCCTCCTGATTTCTTTTTTAGTAAACCCATCTATTCCCTATATACCTCCAGGTAATTCCTGGATCCCAGCTGCCTGTACCTGAGCCGAGTATTTTTTTTCTGGTCAAATCCCGTCATCCATATTTTCCTCTCCAGTCAATCTTTCGCTTGACTCTCAGACGAATGTTGAGACCTTGACCTCCAGTTATCTCTCAATTAAAGGCCTCCCACTTGCCAGAGGACCCTTTGTCTGCAAACAAGCCAGTCAAATCAACACCTGCAAGCTCCTCTCTACTTCCAAAAAAAAATCACCTTTCCCCAAGTTAGAACTTGAACCAATGGACCATTTTCCCTCACCATAACTATTTTAAAATTAATGGAACTTCGTTCACTGCTCCCAGCGTGCTCCCCCACTGTCACCTCCATCACATGCCTTATTTCCCAAGAGTTGTTCGAGTTTTGCTCCTTTCCGAGTAGGATCTTCTATGTACTGCTTGGGGAAAATTCCCTGAACATACTTAATAGGTTCACGCCATCTATGTCCACCCCACCTTAATTCTATGTCAGCCTTAGTATTTGTTAGGAAAATTAAAACTTGCTACGATGAAATCTTATTGCCCTTTCTCGTCTCCACAAGATGTCCACATATTTTTGTTCCTCTAAATCCCGTTGACTCTTTGGGACCCTACAGCACAACCCGATAATGTCATCATCACTTTCTTATGCTTTAGCTCCACCCACAAAGCCTTACTGGATGATCCTTCAATTATTTTATTTCTGATCACGGCTGTAATACTCGTCTCAATCAAAAATGCATCTCGGCTCCCCTCCTTCCACCATTTCTGTTCCGCTGAGAGCACCTTCACCCTGGCACATTAAGCTGCCATTCCTGTCCCTACTTGAGGCATGTTTCTGTAATGGCAAAAATATCCCAGTCCGTTTTTTTAAGATTACTTTCCGTGTGGAAACAGGCACTTCGGCGCAACAAGTCCACACCAACCCGCCGCAGCGCAACCCACCCAGACCCATTCCCCGGCATTTATCCATTCACCTAACACTACGGGCAATTTAGCATGGCCAATTTACCTAACCTGCACATTTTTGGTCGGTGGGAGGAAACCGGAGCACCCGGAGGAAACCCACACAGTCAGTCACCTGAGATGGAAATTGAACCCAGGTCTCTGATACTGTGAGGCAGCAGTGCTAACCACTGTACCATCGTGCCGCCCATGTACCTTGCCCTGAGTTCATCAGCCTCACCAGAAACAGATGTAATTTTATCGAACAGGCTTCGAATACTCCCTGTCGTGTTCCAACCTGAGCTCTCTCTTCACTTTACTGTTTCTGATTGCTGTATCTCCTTCCAGCTCGCATTTGCCTCTCCCAGCCCGCGCCCCAGCCAATCTTGTTGAAATCCTCCCTTTTCGCACGAGCAAACGTCCCCTCGAAGATATTGGTACCCCTCCAATTCTGGTCCAAATTATTCCGCTTGAAAAGGTCATTCTTTTTTTCAGAGATGATCCAAATGGTCTGAAAATCTGAATCTCTGCCCCCTGCAACAATTCTTTAGCCACGCATTTATCAGCCACATCCTCCTATTCTTTCCCTCATTAGCACGTGACATTGGAAGTAAACTGGCGACTGCCATCATCGTGGTCCTGGTTTTTAGCTTTGTTTCCTTAGCACTCTCTAATCACTTTGCAGGACTGCATCCCTATTTCTACCGATGTCATTTTTAGCAACGTGCACAATGACATCTGGCTGCTCACCGCGCCCCTCTTGAACGTTATGCAGCCACTCTGAGAAATCATGGACCCTGGTACGTGGCAGGTGACACACCATCCTAGATTCCCATTTGCAGCTACAGAATCTCCTGTCTACCCCTCGAACTATTGAGTCTTTACTTCTGAATTTATTCTGCTTACACAAACTGCTGGCAATGGGGTTCTTACCTGGAACAGTTGGATTTGGATTAATTACTTTGATTCAGGCAGTGGGAAGATACCAATGAACCCTCATCACGAATCTTCCATGAGGTGTAAAGGCGAGCTTTGTTTTAGCTCGCACACGTTGCTATGATGAGGAATCGGGAAAGAGAAAGGGAGCAATAGACAGTACCTTCTCAGATAGGTGCCATTTTCCAATTTTAAATCAGCAATGTTATGAGACCCCAAACTGGTCCACGTGAGGTCTCCCTGAATATTTTCTGAACTATATGACTACATCATATTCTCTACTCCATGCAAGTGCATCACTGCTGCTGTCGTACACCAAAACATTTCATTAACAAAAAATGGCCCTATTTGATTTGAAGGTGTTTATATGTGTTCATATGTGCCACCCTAAGTTAAAAAAAATGTTTTCACAATATCTGCGTTAAAATGAATGTGGTTAATTCTAAAACAAATCCAGAAGTTGCTGGATATGTTCAGAAGGTCTGGCGTCATGTATGAAGAGAACGCATAGGCAACCTTTTGGGTCCACTGACTTTTCCTCAGAAGATGTATTATCCTTAAATTTGCGTCCAGTTTTATTCTCCACATAAGAGGAAATATCCATTAGGTGTTCGCCAACTGCACTCTTCTTAAGATCTTATATGTTCAATAAAATATCTCGTTTTCAAGCCTAACGTTTTAATTTTTCATAAAATAATGCCTTTATCCCAAGAACGAATAAATAGAAACAGTTTGAAAAGTTCTGAGAATAATTTTGACTCTTTTGTTCAGTTTCAGGAATTATAACAACACACAATACATCAGATGTGATTTCAGCAATGACATGTTCTAATGCAGAAAATAAATTGCTCGGATCATACACGATACCCCTTGCACCAAACAACATCATTCCATTTACATTCGAAATCACTTGCTGAATGCTCAGAGTAACGTCATTTGCTTCATGTACCCAGACACGCAAATCCCTCGACACTATCGAGTTCTGCATGCTCATCCAGTTAAATAATTTTCCGTTGGTTTATCCTTTCTGCAAAGCACAAAGCTCCCAACAACAACTTTGTACTTTTTTTCGCGATAGTTTGCTCACTACTCTCCCCTGTCAGTATCACATTGCAGACATTTTGCGTCCACTTGACAACTTATTGAATGACTATTCTGGTGTAAGAGCAAACTGAGCTCCAATCCAATACACCCCTTCATCCAAATGTTTAATCTCGTTGTAATTTGTTAATGAATTCACATTGATCCCGGAGGAATTTCACTAGTTACAGTTTTCCAAACTGAAAACGAGAAATTACCTCTACTCTTTATTTCCTGTCAGCTACCTAGGGCTCCCCTACTCCTATTTAACAGCCTATAACGGTGACATGGCCTCCCTCCTGATCTGTGAAATTTACTCAAATGAATAAATACTTCATACTATTCGCGTGTAACTCAACAGAGGGACAAAGTAGTCTTGTCCTGCCTCATTGTAACGATGCTGAGTGGCTGAATGGGATCTCCCTCTCACTCCTTAACATTCTCAAAGGGTGAACTGAGAGAAATCATATGGGATAAGTGCGGCATTTGGCCATTCGGCCTCTCGAGCCTGCTGTTGAAAAGGTCATAGCTGGTCTCATTGTGACTGAACAGGCTGTTCCTGTCTGTGCCCAATAAACATTGACTCTCCTGCCCATCAACGTTCAGTCCACGTCATCCTTGAATATCTTCAATGACCCAGTCTTCAATGTTACCTGGAAGTGACTGCACCATAGAATACACAGTCCTAAGGACAAAGGAAGAACCGTTTCTCGAACATTAATGAGACAGTTTAATTTTATATGTGTTAACCTCACAGCAAGTCCCTTTTCCTTTGAGAAATAAGGGCACAGAAAATAGGAGTAGCTACGGACCATTCAGCCCCTCAAAAAAATCCCACAGTCACATTGACTGCTCACTAAAATATTTATCAAATTCAGCCCCGCTGCAGCCTCGGGTAAATATTCCTCATATTCTAAGGCCATGAAACATAGAAAATTGTAATTAGGTCATTTGGCCCATCAAGTCTATTTTGCCATTCGATCATGCCTGACATATTTCTCATCACAATTCTCCCGCTTTCTTACCATAACGCTTGATTCCCTTTTTAAACAAAACTTATCTCTATCTCTCTGTCTATACCTCTATACATGTGTATGCGTGTGTGTGTTTCCGAGTACATCTGCTTAATGGCCGAAGACAGGATGGTCGTGGAGGGTTGCTTTTATTTGGACTGGAAGTCTGTGAGCAGCGATGATCCACAGGCAAAACTGTTGGTCCACTTTTGTTTGCCATTCACATGAACATGTTTGATGAGAATTACAGTAGACATGGTTAGCAAATTTATGGATGACATCAAGATCGATTGTACCATGGACATTTTCGTATAATATTTAACAATGTATGTTTACAAACGCATCTTGATCAATTGAGACAACGAATCATACAGAAAGGAAACAGACTATTCGACTCGTCCGTGCTGATGGCATATTTTAAAATAATCCACTCCCATTTGCCAGCATTTGGCCCATTCTCCTCTAAACCATTCCTATTCATATAACCGTCCAGACACCTTTTAAATGTTGTGATTGTATCTGCCTCGACACAGTCCATTGACACCTCATTCCATACACACACTCGATCCTCTGCCTGAAAACGTTAACTCTCATGACCCTTTTAAAGTTTTCTCCTCTCACCTTAAACAATGCTTTATAGTTTTGGACTCTGCTCCACTGTGAAATAGACATTGAGTGTTCAACCTTTTTAAAAATTAATCAACCTCAAAAGGTGCATCCTGGGCATAAATTCCGAAATGCAGTATTGACACCTCTTCCTCCTCGATCAGATCACAATTCTAATATCACTTTAATCAACTTCTTCAGCCATGTTATGAAGCACCTCTGTTGAATTTGAATTTTGACCTTCAGGCCCAGAATAGGGACACTACCAACACTTCCTTCCTCATCTGCCTAATCCTCTCCTGCACCTACCTGCACAAGACACACCATGCTATGGGTCTTTGGGAAAATCAAGTTTGGAATTTGTAGGTCTTCTGGAGAGGGAAATGTATTTTGAAACTGAATGACGATTGAGAAGGAGTGGCAATATCACTCACTGGGCTGAGGTGTGGCAGATATAGTTTAACTTTGATAAATGCGATATATTGCATTTTGGTAAAACAAACAAGGGGTTGGCTCACAGAATTAAAAGTAGTGCTTTGGTAGTGTTTAGAAAAGAGGGAGCCACGAGTGCAGGCATAAATCTTTGAAGTTTCTGGCACATATGGACAAGGTGTTTAACGTTACTTCTTGCTCTAACTTTTGAGTGTAGAAGTTGGGAAGCCATTTTGAGATTGTGCAGGGCATTAGTCAATTCTCTTCTGGAGTACTATGTGCAGTTCTGGTCGCTTTGTTATAGCAAATATATTATTAAACATGAAAGTTTTCAGATGAGAGTTACCAGGGTGTTGCGAGGAACACTTCACCTTCCGTCACTGGAAGCTACAGTAACACAACATGACCATTTAATTCACCAGTCTCCAAAAATTCAGTCCCACTCCAGATTCCAGATCGAACCCTCCGAATCAGATTCGCCTTGTAGAGTTGATCTCCCTGTCCATCTTCCCACCTATCCGCTCCTCATTTCCCAAAGATCTATCAATATCACCTCTGCCCTTCCCCCACGTTACACCCAACTTTCCCTATAACCACCCCACCACTTATTTCTCTCGCATCTCTCATCCCCTTCCCAGTCCTGAGGCAGGGTCCTACCTGAAATAACTTACTGTGCCTTTTCCACTGCCACACTTCATCTACACTGAATTCTCCAGCATCTGCAGTCCCCATTGTCTATTTGATCTAATTCTCTGTTCACATATTCATGCGTCTGTCTATTATAATCCCACGTTGTCTTAAACACTTTCTTAACTCAAATCATGCACGATAAATGTTCTATCAATATTTTGTTGATGTTGTAATGCCTGATCAGTAGGTACAGGGTCTATCCTTCCATTTATAAACAGAGAAGCCGGTTTATTTTCTGATAAACCTCTGCCATTGCTCCCGTACACAAGATAGATTGAACAGTGAGACACAATTTAACTACCAGCTCCAGCATTCCTTCCTCCAGTCACCCTCACTTATCCAATCCAGAATGTGTAAATTGTAATCATTATTTTGAAATTAATAAAGTAGCATTCAATTGAAAGAGGTTAACTATAGGTATTTGTTCAGGAACTGTGATTGATGTCAGTCTCCGTGGATCCTCAATGTACCAGTGTAGGATTTGGCTCAAGTATTAATTAGGGACTCGGTTCTGTGAGTTATAACATAGTATGAGTGGGAACATCACTGTCAGCCCTAATAGTGATCAGGAGCTCATGAGAGAGGGGAAGGAGAGATCAGAATCTGAGAACAATCCACTGGAATGTTCCAACAATGCATCAGAATCTGGACATATAACTTTGGCATGTTCCAACAATGAATTAGAATGTGGTAACGATGCCCACACGGTGGCTCAGTGATTAATACTGCTGCCTCACAGCACCAGTGTCCCAGGTTCGATTCCAGCCGTGGGTGACTGCCTGTGTGGAGTTTGCACATTCTCCTCGTGTCTGCGTGGGTTTTCTCCGTTTTCCTCCCACAGTCCAAAGATGTGCAGGTCAGGTGAATCGGCCATGCTAATATGTCCATAGTGTTAGGTCATTTAGTCAGAGGGCGTTGGGTCTGGGTGGGTTTCTCTTTGGAGGGACAGTTTGGACTTGTTGGACCGAAGAACGTGTTTCCACAATGCAGGTAATCCAATCTAATATACTGGACTGTTACAACAATAGGCAGGATTTTATCTGAGGGTCTTTAGCATCTTTCTCGAACTTGGATAGCATTAGCATAGCGGGTCTATGAAGTACTGCTGGTTATTCAAGCTGATTATTATTCCATCTTCCCTTTAATTGGCACTCCTGGTAAGTCATTCTGTCTGTCCATTACACCAGGTTAAACTGAATTGCGAGCATATTATACAAAATTTGGTAAGGTGGAAGTCAATGTATTCAGTTGTGGGCGGCACGGTGGCACAGTGGTTAGCACTGCTGCCTCACAGCGCCAGAGACCCGGGTTCAATTCCCGACTCAGGCGACTGACTGTGTGGAGTTTGCACATTCTCCCCGTGTCTGCGTGGGTTTCCTCCGGGTGCTCCGGTTTCCTCCCACAGTCACAAAGATGTGCGGGTCAGGTGAATTGGCCATGCTAAATTGCCCGTAGTGTTAGGTTAATGGGGCAAATGTAGGGGTATGGGTGGGTTGCGCTTCGGCGGGTCGGTGTGGACTTGTTGGGCCGAAGGGCCTGTTTCCACACTGTAAGTAATCTAATCTAATCTTCTAATAAAAATTCTATTCCTTACAAGTTATAACTTAAAAATTACTCATCAAATGCGGGGAGGAACAAAAGGTTCTCAACTCCATAACACTTTCTGTCTTGCACAGATTTACATCTCCACATCCCCGCCACTCACGACTCCTGTACGTGAATAATATGCCAGTCTCGTTCTCAGACTCAGTGGAACTTCCAAATAGGCCATTATTTGCGTATTTGTTAAATCCGGATAAAACTGTTTCAAATCTCTCCTAGCCAGGATTCTGTTACAAACTATTTGAACTTGAGATGTTTATATTTTTCTCTCTCCCGAATCAGACAGACAAGAAGATATGGTCAAGTCATTGACTCATAATCTAGAGTCCCAGAATAGCACTCTGTTCTTGTCTTATGAAGGAATTTAAAGTAAATCCATCTGCTTCTCTCATACCCTTTAGAGAAGGAATGTTTCGATCTTCTCTGGTCAGGTCACCATGTCTTTGCAAAATCACAGCAATGTGTTTTACTCATTATGGTCCCGTGGAACAGATGAACCAGCCACTCAGTTCAAGATAGGCATAACGTGATGGCCTGAAGAGGACTGCACACATCCTGTGAATGAAGAACAAAAGTAAAGGTAACTCTCTTCCTCTGGCTGTTTACTGCATTGATACAGCTTATTTCCGTTCAGCTAGGTGACCATTCCCTTTTTCAAATGCATTCTTTCTCATTGAGTCTCTTCCTGAGAATCATGTCCACCTCCATAAACACATCTGGCGCTGGCTTTACTGTTGCTGGCAAACAGACGTAAGGGAATTTTAAATTACACATCAGTTGCAGAGCATAGATAGGAAATGGCCTTTTACATCCCAGTAAAGGAACTGAATCAGTTAAGTGAGGGAAACAGCTTATTGTGAGCAACTCTGAGAGTGTTTTTGAGGCTGTATTTAGGGTACTGTAGGCAGATTTCTTTCTGCTTCGTAAGGAATGATCTTGTCAGAGAGAGAGTGCAAAGGAGTTTCACCCGAAATATCCATGGGATGATGGCATCATGCGTAGTGAGCGAAGATTCATCTGTAGCGCTGTGAAAGAATGAGAGTTGAATGTATTGAAACTTGACTATGATGGGCAATCATTCATTATGTTCTGAACAGACAATGACAAGGTGGTAAATTCCATGGGTCTTATTACTCGGAATACATGATTCTGAATATGTAATTGTCTCTGAGGATACCATTCTCAGTCAAATACCGCCTTGATTTCAGGATCAATCCCGCTGACCGGAGCAGTTGCATTCATTTTTTTTTAAAAATTATAATTGCTGAAGTTGTCTGTGTTGAGCGTGTTTTCTTCTCACAGAAGTTCGTGAATATCAGGAATTCTCTCGTCTAGAGTTCAGTGAGCTGGAACACTGAAAGATTTTACAGAAGAGTTCGATGGAGTTTTGACCTGCTATCGAGTTGAATGTGTAATGAATTCGACATTAAAGAAGTGTTGATACCAGTAACTGGTCAGCCACGATCTTATTCAATAGCACAGCAAACATGACTGACGGTATTGCCCAAATCTGTTTCTTACATTCCCATATTCTGTTGTTGGAAAGTTAATTGTTATAATTTTGCTTGACGTTCTGTTATTACATGCTGCATTCAGAGAGAGCAAAACATTTTGCTAGCCATCTCTGGTTGCGGTATAAGGGTGTATTCACAGTGAATCTGTGTCGACAACATGACCAACAAAGGAAGCACAGGTTGCAGAGAGGAGAAACACTGTTAAGAGACCACAGGACTGGACTCCCCAAGAACATTTTCCAAACTCAACAAACTGAGTATGACAGCCTTGAGAGACTGAATGGCATCCTTTATAATGGCAGACCATGTATTCAGGGCAGGTGAGTTCCATATGCTCCCGTGCAGGAGCTTGAGACATTGAATGGAGCATAACAACATTGGGCTGAGACGAGGAATGGATCATTAGACACTTCGCCACTGTTTGAGCAGGCAAAACATCATGGCTGATCTTATCGTGGTCTCAAGGGCATTTTTCCATTTGTGAACCATTTTCCTTCATTCACTTATTTGTCAAATTTTGTACAAAATCAAACTTGAATAAATACAAACACCCATCGAAAATAGTGGGAACTTGAGCAAAGCGAAAATATTCAGGCATCTCAATACTTGAAGGCAACAGGCATTTATCTATCACTCTTGTTCCTACCCAATTAATTGTGCGACAGAATATCTTTTTTAAAGTATTCATGGAATATATGTGCTGTTGCTTCGGGCAACGTTTAGTCACCATGCCTAATTACCCTGGAAGTTGTGGCGCTGAGCTGCCATCTTGGGATGTAACTACTGGGGGCAGAGAATTCCCATTAGTACAGCTCCATGAGAAATTCTCATTCGTGTTCTGAACAATGTTGAAGTGTCCATGTATCCTTTTGCATTCTAACGTCTCTGCTGGTTACAACAAATTTTAAGTGTAACGTTGCCATTTTCTCAAAAAATGTGAGACATAGAGACACGCATATACATACGCATACAAAAATGCACATCTTAAGACAAACAGAATGAAGAAAGCTTTCCAGGTCTTATAGCAGTTGAAGTCATCTCAAATGGAAAAGTGAAGATGTCTCAACTGCTATTCTGTCTCGGAAGTTACTCTACACACACTCGCTACTGGTATAAGACTTCTTTGAAATGTGATTTGGCTTAATTCCTTCTCCTTCTGGCAGTGGATAGATTCCCATGAATCCCTAGACAGGAATCTTCCACGTGTGGTAAAGATGACTGATTTTTTATTTCTGCTGTAACATTTTGCTGTCTGGAGAGACAAAATAATGCAGAGAGAGCAATAAGCTGTTACTTAAGAACATAAAACCATAAGACGTAAGAGCAGAAATTAAGCCATGCAGCCCATCGAGTCTGCTCTGCTATTACGCCATGGGCGATAAGTTTCTCAGTCCCATTCTCCTGCCTTCTGTCCGTTACACTGGATGCCCCTTGATACTCAGGAACCTTTCTCTCTCTTAAATATAGACAATTTCCAGGCGTTCACAGCCTTCTCTGGCAATGATTTTCATAGATTCATCAATCTTGTGTTGAAGGAACTTCTTCTAATTTCCGTTCTATAACGTCTTCCTCTTACTCCACACCGGTGCCTTTGGGTCCTCGTCTCTCCAACTAATGGAAATACCTTCCCAACATCCATCCTGTGCAGCTCATTCAGAATTCTGTGACTTGCAATTAGGTCCCCCCTCATACTTTGAAACCCATCCTGGGAACACTCAGAGCCGTCAAATTTTCCTCATATATTAAGTTTTTCATTCGTGGAAGCATTCAAGTGAGCCTCATCTTAACAAGCTCCAAGGCCAACACATCCTTCCTGAGATATGGGTTTCTAAACTGCCCACAATTTTCCAAACGCGGTCTGACCAGAAAATTTTCAAGCCTCTGGAATACATCTCTCAAAGTAAATGTCATGATTGCATTTGCCTTCCAACTTCTGATTTAACATGCAAGTTTACTTTGAGAGAATCGTGGACTCGAATTCCCAAATCACTTTGCACTTCTGACTTCTAAATTTTCTTCCCATTAAAAAAAGCTTCCAAGCCTCTGTTCATTCTACCAAAGTGCATGACCTCACACTTTTCCACGTTGAACGCCATATGCCATTCGTTTGCACATCCTCGTAATAGAACATAGAACGTAGATCAATAGCACAGAACAGATCCTTCGGCCCACGATGTTGTGCCGAACATTTGTCCTAGCTTAAGCACCCATCCATGTACCTATCCAATTGCCGCTTAAAAGTCGCCAATGATTCTGACTCTGCCACTCCCACAGGCAGCGCATTCCATGCCCCCACCACTCTCTGGGTAAAGAACCTACCCCTGACATCTCCCCTATACCTTCCACCCTTCACCTTAAAATTATGTCCCCTTGTAATACTCTGTTGTACCCGGGGAAAAGGTTTCTGACTGTCTACTCTATCTATTCCTCTGATCATCTTATAAACCTCTATCAAGTCACCCCTCATCCTTCGCCGTTCCAATGAGAAAAGTCCTAGCACTCTCAACCTATCCTCGTACGACCTATTCTCCATTCCAGGCAACATCCTGGTAAGTCTTCTCTGCACCCTCTCCAAAGCTTCCACATCTTTCCTAAAATGAGGCGACCAGACCTGCACACAGTACTCCAAATGTGGCCTAACCAAAGTCCTGTATAGCTGCAACATCACTTCACGACTCTTGAATTCAATCCCTCTGCTAATGAACGCTAATACACCGTAGGCCTTATTACAAGCTCTTTCCACCTGAGTGGCAACTTTCAAAGATCTATGCACATAGACCACAAGATCCTTCTGCTCCTCCACCTTACTAAGAACCATACCGTTAACCCTATATTCTGCATTCTTATTTGTCCTTCCAAAACGAACACCCTCACACTTGACAGGGTTAATCTCCATCTGCCACACCTCAGCCCAGATCTGCATCATATCTAGGTCCCTTTGCAGCCGACAACAGCCCTCCTCACTAGCCACAACTCCACCAACCTTCGTATCATCTACAAATTTACTGACCCACCCTTCGACTCCCTCATCCAAGTCATTAATAAAAATTACAAACAGCAGAGGACCCAGAACTGATCCCTGCGAAACTCCACTTGTAATTGGGCTCCAGGCTGAATATTTACCATCTACCACCATTCTCTGACTTCGACCGGTTAGTCAGTTTTCTATCCAACTGGCCAAACTTCCCTCTATCTCATGCCTCCTGACTTTCCTCCTAATCTATTCAAATGTTTCTAAACCTTCCCTACTTCTTCAATGTTTCCTGTCCTTTTACCTGTCTTCGTATGATCTTCGAACCTAGTCAGAATACCCACAGTTTCTTTATTTAGATGGTACGTTTTTCGCACATAAAAAAGGACTGACCTCGGGAGTCGGGTCTCCATTTCGAGCAGAACAGCGAGGAGGGAGGGCGGAGAAGAGCAAGGGCTGCCGGGTAGGTATTTTTTCCCCACTTAAAAGGGCACTAACTTCGGGAGTCAGACTTCCATTTTAAAGAGAGCTGCTGGGTAGGTATTTTTCCCACTTGAACGAGGGCCTACGTCGAGACTCGTCCCAATATTTTGAATAGAGCGGAAAGAAGAGAAGGCTGAGGGAAACGAATGAGCCGGGAAGTACTTTTTTTAAATGGTTAATGTCAGTACTTGTGTCGATGATGTTGTGGCAATAACGGAGAGGACGGCTTCAAAGGGGCAGGAAATGTTGCGAGATGTGCCAGGGTTAAGAACATTTAAAAAGACCATGGGGGGTGGTAAAAGTTGAGGGGGTGTAGCATGGCTAATTAGAGACACATCACAGCTACAGAAACGAAGGTTGTCGAGGAAGGTCTGTCTACTAATCAGTATGGGTGCAAGTTATGAACAGAAAACAGCAGACACGCCATTGGGGCATTCTACTGACTCCTTAATAGCATTAGGGAGACGGAAGAATCATGTCCGGTAGATTCTAGAAAGATGCACATGTCGCACGGTAGTTGTTATGGGTGACTTCAAATTTCCCAATATTGAATTGAACTCTTAGTGCAGATGGTTTGGACAAAACCGTTTTTGTGAGGTGTTGTCAGCAGGGTTTCCTTACTCACTATGTCGACAAACCGACGATGGGAGAGGCCATTTTTGATTTTGTGCTCAGCATTGAACCAGCAAGGGTGTCTGACCTCGCGATGGCACAACACTTTCGTGGCAGTGATCATAACTGCCTCATATTTACCAAAGCTATGGAGAGGGAAAGGAGCAGTTACCATGGCAACATATTTAATTCGGGAAAAGGAAATTATGACTCTGTCAGACAGCAGTTGGGAAGTGCAGATTGGGAGCAATTGTCCCGCAGAAAGGGAACAATACACATATGGAGAATGTTTAAGGAGCAGTTGTTACGAGTGATGCACAAAGTTGTTCCTCTGAGACAGTCAAGAATGCGAAAGATTAATTAGCCTTTAATGACAAGAAGAGAGGAACTTTTCGTCAAAAGGAAGAAGACAGATTGTACAATATTGAGGAAGCAAGGGTCAAGCACACATTTAGAGGATTCCCGGCTTGCAAGAAAGGAGCTCAGAAACGGATTGAGGATAGACATGAAGGGGCATTAAAAAATCTTGTGGGTAGGATTAGGGAGAACCAAAAGACATTTTGCTCATGCGTGAGGAAAAGGAGAACGACCAGTGAGAAAGTAGGGATAGCTTAGGGAACTTTTTCGTTGAGTCTTAGGAGATAGGACAATGCCTTATTGATTTTTTCGCTTCAGTTTTCACGAAAGAAAGGGACCTTGTTGTGAATGAGATTTTTGAGGAGCTGGGAAATAGGCTTGAACCAATCAAGATTGATGCCGTTGATGTGCTTGAAATTATAGTAAACATTATGATTGATAAGTCACCCAGGGCCAGAACAGATGTATCCTCGTTTGCTCCGGGAAGCGAGAAAGGAGTCTGCGAAGCCGCTGGTGCAGATCTTTGCTTCCTCACTCTCACAGAGGTTGTATCGGAGGATTGGAAGGAGGAGAATACTATTACTCTTTTTAAGAAGGGTAATATGGATACAAGATATAAGAATAACGATAGACCAGTCAGTCTTATATCTGTGATCAGCAAGGTTTTGGAAATAATTCTGAGGGACAGGATGTATGGCTATTTGGAAACAAAAAGCACAGCGTGCTTAAAGACAGTAAGCTTGGCTTTGTGAGGGGCAAGTCATGCCTCACAAATCTTTTTGAGCTGTTTGGGGTGGTGATGAGACACTTTGACGAAGGTCATACAGTGTCTGCGGTGTATATGAACTTCGGTAAAGCATGGGATAAGGTTCTCCACGGTAGGTTCTTTGATCAAGTCAGCAGGCATGGGATACAACGAGATATGGCTGCCTGTATTCAGATTTATATGGCTAACAGAAGGAAGAGAGTGTTTGTAGATGGAAGGTATTCTGACTGGAGGTCAGTGCTGAGTGCTGTTCCGCAGGACTCTGAGATTCGGCTTCTGCTCTTTGAAGTTTGTATAAACGATTTGCTTGAGGAGGTTGAGGAGGTTGCCGATGACACAAAGGTTGGAGGTACCATTGATAGTACCGAGGGCTATTGCAGGCTGCAGTGCAACATACACTGGATGCAGAGCTGGTCAGAGAAATGGCAGATGGAGTTCAACCTGAATGAATGCAAAGTGATGCATTTTGGAAGATCGAAATTGAATGCTGAATGTAGGATTAAAGTCAGGCTTCTGGGCAGTGTGGAGGAACAGCTGGATCTTGGCGTTCAAGTCCATACATCACTCAAAGTTACCACTCAAGTGGATAGGGTTCGAAAGAAAGAATATGGTGTTTTGGCTTTCATTAGCAGAGGGGTCGACTTGAAGTGCCGCAAAGTTTTACTGCAAATCTACAAAGCCTTGGACACTTGGAATATTTTGTACAGTTCTGGTCACCCCTGTTATAGGAAAGTATCAGAGGCTGCAAAAAGGGTTTACCAGGATATCACCTGAACCGGAAGGCTTGTCTTACGATGAGAGGTTGACTGAGCTCGGATTTTTATCTTTGGAGAAAAGGAGGAAGACAGGTGAACTGATCGTCGTATACATTCTAGCTTCGATAGCCAGATTGACTGGCACGAGGGACAACATTTTTAAGGTATTAGGAGTAAGTAATAGACCATACAGCAGATGTAGGGTCTTTATGCATTGTTGTGAATGCAAGAAAGGGGTTCCCAGCAGTCGTGGTGGAAGCAGGGTCATCATGGACATTTAAGGGAATGCTGGTCACGCATATGGACAGCAGTGAATTGAGGGGAGCGTAGGTCTGGTTATTTTATTTCAGGTTAGGAAGAATCCTCGGCACAAAATCCTAGGCCGAAGTTCCTGTTCAGTTCTGATCTTTTCTATGCCCTAAGCTCTACAGATCATTAATGTATGAAGTGAAATGTTGTGCTTCCAATACTGAGCATTACAGAACACCACTTTTCACCAGCTGCCATCCTGAGAAGGATCCTTTTATTCCGACTCTCTGCTTTCTCCCAGACAGCCAGTTTTCAATCCATGCTCGCACCGTGACTCGAACAGATTCAGCCTTTATCGCACTCAGTAGCCTTCTTACGCACATTAGATTCCTTACAGTGTTAAAACAGGCCCTTCGGCCTAAACTATCCACACCGACCCTCCGATGAGTAATCCACCAAGACCCATATCCCTCTGACTAATGCACCTAACTCTATGGGCAATTTAGCATGGTCAATTCACCTGTCTTGCAGGAAACCGGAGTACCCGGAAGAAACCCACGCACAAGGTACAAACTCCACACAAACAATCACCCAAGGCTGGACTCGAAACTGGGACTCTGGTGCTGTGAGGCAGCAGTGCTAATCATTGAGGCGCCGTGCTGCCCATGACTTTTCAGAAGTCCAGCTCGATAGCATCCATTGGCTGTCTTTGTTCGAAGGTGGTTGTGCTTCCTCTAGTACATATGTCAGACGTAACATCCCCTTGATGAAACAATACTGACTTTTACCAATTTTACCATGAGATTTCACGTATTCAGAAATCTCATCCTTCACAATGGATTACGGGGCCTTACATGCGTCCAAGATTATGTTTAGCAGTTTGCAAATTTCTGTCTTTTAACTTTGTAAACTGAGGTGCCACGTTAGGGTTTATCCAGTCCTCTGGGACATACCCCACTCCCGATTCCAGGCATTGGAAAGATCAACAATAACGCCTTCACTGTTTCCTCAACCATCTCCCTTCGAACTCTGGAATGTAGCCCATCTGGCCCAGATGATTTACCCAACTTCAGTCCATTCAGTTTTTTTATCACCTTCTCCTTCCTGATGGCCACCATGCTCAGCTCAGTCCCCTCACTCTTTTGATTTTTTTTGAATATTACTCATGTCTTCCACTGTGAAGACTGATGCAAAGTAATTGGTCAGTTCATCAATCATTTCCTTGTTCCCATTACATTTTCTAGCGATCCAATGACGAATTTAACCTCCATTGTGCCCTTTATATACCGAAATTCTTACAGTCTTCCTTGACACAACTGACTAGCTTATTCTAATATCTAATCTTCTCACTACTGTATATCAGGTCGATTGAAAAGTATGCTGTGAGTAAAACTAGAGATTTGGGTATTTGGAATTTGGCATTGTGTTGTCAAAAGACCGAATGAAATACCTTGCTCTACACGACGTCGGCATACAACATCGAATTTTACAACATCATGGAAGCCCGAAGGGAAGAGGGTCAAGCTGGTTACAGTGAATTAGAAAAGTACAATATGACGTTTAGCGATAGAGGAGCAATAGTTGCTATTTATGGAAATAGTGCAAATTCTGAAAAATAAGTACTTATATCTAAGTAACAAACACCAAAGAAAGGGAAGGTGACTCAGTGATGGTTAACAAAAGAAAGCAAAGATTATGTTAACTCAAAGGAAGTGGCTTTAGAAGAATTCCAGATATAGTGGAAACCTCCAAATTCTGATAAATTTACGTTCCAGAAAAATGAGGACCAAGAAACTGTTAAGTACTTTAAAAAAAAAATCATGAATACAAACAAACAAGAAACACAGACTGCTTAAACCTACTATTTATTTACCAAAGAAAATGAAAACATGGTCAAATGTGGAAATGTGTAAGGGATAGGAGATTTACTGTGGGGAACAAGGAAATGGCAGAAAAACTAAACAGTTACTTTGCATCTGTCTTCATGGAGACACATCCAAGAAATCTCCGAGGGTTTGCAAATCGTCACATGTGACGTGTGGAATTAAACATACAAAGTTAATTCATGTTGTAACAAGATGGTACTTGAGTATGTAGCTAGATTGATCATTGCTAAGTCTGATGGACAAGATGTGTTTCATATCAAAATGTCCGAATAAAAGCATTTTAGTTGATCTGTCGATGAGAGGGTTTTATTTTGCTGGAGAGCCTGCAGAGGACAAAAGCCATTGTAGATAACTGGAAAGTAATAAACATGATCCAATTATATACACAGGGAAGAAGAGATAATGTGGAGAACTGCAGACAACTCAAACTGACATCAGTAGAACATTTTAAATCCATTATATAGGGTGCGGTATTGTATATTTAGAACTTAACAGCGACATGGGAGAGAAACAGCACGATTTTCTGACAGAGGAATCATACTTGACAAACTTCTGGGTTGTTTGAAGTTGTTTCCTGCGGCATCGACAGTAGAGAAACAATGGAAGTGGTATACTTGGATTTTCAGAAGGCTTTCTGTTAGGACTCACATAGTGATTTCGTAAATGCAATTACTTTGAAGGGCATTTTAAGGAATATATGGAAGTGGAAGTTAATGTTAGGTTGGCCTTCGTTTAAGGGTATCAGAATATAGATGTAAGGACATCATGAAGTAGTTGCATGAAGTGGTGGTGAGATTGTACTGGAGTATTGTGTACAGTGTTAGCGACTCAATCTCAGAAAGTGTATACAGACCAGGAAGAAAGTGCATTCTCCAGATTAGTCCCTCATATGACAAGTTTTTCTGATGGGTTAACGTGTGCTGTGCCCTCTACAGTTTCAAGGAAAGTGAATTGATTGCAGTGGCATTTAAGAAAATTACTGAGAATATAATAAGATAAAAATAAACAGAATCGTTGGCTGGCTGTCTACTCTACCTTTAAGGCAAATAATGGCAGGATAATGGACACACCTTTTACACTACAATGAGGAGAAAATGTTTCACTTGGAGGGGACTGACTAATGCATTGACATGGAAAACCGCTGGCAGGCAAGACTAGTTGGAATCCCCAAACATTATACAAGTATGTCAAGTGGAACAAAATAACCAGGATCGAGGTAGGACCCATTAGTGACTTGCCAAGTTGCATCTAAACTAAACGTACTGGCAGGAGCCAGGGGTGCTGGTCAATGCCTGTTTGTGTGACTAGAGACTAGTGTTAGGTCATGTTCAACAGGGCTCATTGCTGTCTCGCTTATTATTTGAGTATTCATAGCTGATGTGAATGTGAAGTGGTGGGGGAGTGTGATAAGTATGTTTGTGTTCGATACAAAAACTGAACGGATGGTTCCCAGTGAGGAGGAAGGTCTTATTTTACAGGAAGATATAGATGGAATTGTCAGAAGCGTAGATCAGTGGCAGTGGCAGATAAATATGAGGTGATGCACTTTGGAAGTGGGCGATGGTGGACTCCTTGAAGGCAGCACAAGAGGAAGTGAGAGGGTGCTTCTCCACAGATTCCTGAATGTGACTGGATATGACAATAGATGAGTTAAAAAGGATCATAGAAATGGCCTTTCTTTTTCATTCAGCCATAGAATATGAAAGCTATACAGCACTTTGGTTCGGCTAAGATGTAATAATGTGTTCAGTTCTGGGAAGCAGATTACAAGAAGGACGTGATTGCAATGGAGGGAGTGTAGAGGAGATTCACTACAATGTTCCCTGTGATGGAGCATATCAGCTGTGGAGAGAGGCTGGGTAAGCTCGGGATTTTTCCCTTGGAGCAGAGAAAGTTGAGTGCGTAAATAATGCTGATGAAAGATTATGGGCGTCATGGACTGGGTGAAAATAAATCAACTGTTCATTTTAGTCAAAGGGTCAGCTTCCTTACAAGCTGAAAACAAGGAATGGAGACCAAGGAAATATCCGAACTATGAAACGACTCCTTCAGTTCTGCCTTCAAAGTAAAATAAGTAGATTAATCCTTCCCGGCAATAGGAGAAAACCTCAGTCTGATATGAAAAGGGAATAGATGAAATTAGTAAATAAACTAATTTGAAGTGATTGTTGTAAGTGAAAGTAATGGGCACAGCAAAAGTCAACATACATTTATGAAATGGGAAACATATCTATGACACAACTTAGTAGATAAATTATGGAGAAGCAATAGAGGCAATAAATTTCGATTTTCGGGTGGCGTTCTAAGCCTAGTGCTCAAGGAAAAGCACAGGAGGTGCGGGGTCATGTACGGACATGATGATACAATGCGTGAGCTGACAGGAAACAGTGAGTTGGCATAAATGGATGTTCTTTAGGAGTGGAGGGCTCATGTGGCATCGCGAACATTTGTGCTTGGGCCCCAGATATTCACAATACGCAACGAGGGATCTGGTTGAGGGAATCAAATGCACATTTTTCATGTCTGCTCAAGGAACGAGGATTGTGAGTGGGTGGGGTGGATATGAAAAAGCTGCAAGGCGAATGGGACAAGTGAACCGAAAGGGCAAATACGCAGCAGATGAAGAGAAACGTGGATAGCTGTGACGTTATATACCTTGGTGGGAGCAACAGAACAGCAGCATACCGTTTGAAAAAGGATTGGTTGCGAAATGTTGATGTACAAAGAGACTGATGCTTCTTTCTTTTGAATACTTCTGCGCAGGCATACGAGGTCCAAGCACGCAGTGATTTCTGCATCCAGAATGCAATACTGGGAATGGCATTGATACGCTGACCAGTGTACACATACCAGCCATATGGAGAGCTGTAACACTGAAAAGGATCAGGACCTCCTTGTACACCAGACACTGGAAGCAATATTGTTGGAACATAAATCAGTTTGGAAGATAACTGATGTGTTAACCATCAGTTGAAGTGGATTTGAATGCAAGAAAAAGGATGTCTTACTGCAGTTGGATAGGGCCTCCATGAGACCTCATTTCGAACATTGTGCAGTATTGTGCGCAGTTTTCGTCTCCTTACCGAAGAAAGCACAAATCTAACATTGAGAGGCTGCAGCACAGGATGATCAGGCTGATCTCTGGAATGACAGCCTTGTTGTGGGAACAGAGTTTGGTTCGTCTGGGTCTGTATTCCAAGGTGTATAGGAAAAAAGAGTGGAGACCTCAGTGAAATATATAAAACGCTGACAGAAAGAGACAGATTGAAATCAGTGCTGATAATTCCCCTGCTCTAAAGTAAGTTGCCAATATACTAGGTGCAATTAGGCCATTCGGCATTCAGTTGAGAACAAAAGTCGAAAATCACAAACTGGTGAAGGTTTGGGATTATCTCACGCGTAAACCTGTGGAAGCGAAGGCACTGAATAAACATAAGATTTTCTATATGAAGGTTATGGGAAGAGAGCAGGAATCTGGTGAGGAGAAAGAGGATAAGCCACGATGATGTTGAATGGAGTGCAAAACCGATGGACCAAAGGGACAAGTGCAGTGAATATTATACATTTTCTCTTTATAATTGCGTTATGGAGTGTTTAGGCTGTGTAGAAAAAAAAGTACACTGAACGGATATTCGGCCATGAACTTGAAAGGCGGAGGATCAATGGGTTGAATGGTGTATTCCATTCTTGATGTTTCTGTGCAGACTGTGAGAGAGCTTTGAGAAAATTGTTCACAAGCTCTCAGATGTTAGAATGCCGATCTCTGCAGGGTCAACGGGACACTGTTTCCCATTCCCCTATCTGATACCGAGGCTGTACAAGGTGTTCTGTCAGCTCTTTATCCTTTAAGACATCAAAATAGTTTGATGCAGTTGAGCGTCTTGCTTGGCTGTTTGAGAGTTTCGCATGCCCATGTGTCTGGAGTCAATTTTCGGCCCGATTAGGAAAGCAAGAGAAATTTGCTTCCTGAAAGCACCTTGGGGAAATTGGTGGATACATTTGACTAGAGCTTCAAAGTCCCGATTACTGACACTGGATTTTAGATCTCGATTTTTTTTTAAATTGATGTTAACTTCGTCCAGCTGCCGGAGCAGAAGCCTGGTTTGGATTAGTAATCCAGTGACGTTTCCACGGAAGCTGCATTTTCACATGGGTACTTACTGGAAACCACATTGGGCAGGATATTTCTGTGCTGCTTGACAGCTCTGTCAAAAGGACCTCCTATCAATTTGACCATGGTAATGAGACTGATGGTGAAGTATTTGGTCAGATTGTGATTATTCTGCTCTGAGGGAACGGGACATAATTTTGCATTGCCATGTAGATGTCAGAGTTGGAGCTGAAATGAAACAGTTTCCCCAGGACACGGCTTGTTGTGCAGCACAAGTTTTCAGTCCTATCGCAGGAATGGTGTCAGGTTCCATTGCCTTTATCGTGTCTATTGTGTTAAGCAGTTCCTTCATGTCACGTGCAGTGAATCGAATTGTTTGAAAACTGGCATCTGTAAATCTGTGGACATGATGACGAGGATGGGGATGGTTCAGATCCTAAAACGTTGTCTCTTACACTGATGTACAGAGTTGTTCCATTAATTAGGATGGCGATATTTGTGGAGGCTTCCCCCTCATTCAGTTGTTTAATAGCCCATCACCATTTATGACTGGATGTGGCGTCACTGCAGAGATTAGATAGGATCTGTTAGTCTTGAAATCATTTCGCCCTCTCTTTTCAGTTGTTGGTCCTGCTGTTTGGAATGCAAACAGTCAAATGAGGTAACTTCAAAGGGTTCTCATCGGTTTTAAGTGCATATGGTTGTAACTCTGGCATGTTCACGCAGACTCGTCACTGAACCACAGATCAGGTGAATGTAATGATAGACTGAGGGAGTATCCCTGGCATAATGTTACAGGTTGTGTTTGAATAAATTTCTGATTCTGCTATTGCTGTGGACAACAGCACCACATGATTATACTGTTTGAGCTGTGATTTCTGCAAGAAAGTTATGCTGCCTGTCCCACAATCTACACCGAGACCTGTTCACCCAAAAGCCATGTAGTCAGTGACATACTCTGGTTTCTGATGTAGTTACATTTCCATTTTAACATTCTCACTCTGTTACGGACTATGCACAGTGTCACGCCTCCAATGTGTCACATGCTTCTGAACATGTTAACAAATTGATCCGAATCTTTTCCCTTCCACTAGGGCCATCTTCTGTGTTTAATTTTAATGTTTTTATTTTACTGCAGTTTCTTTCTCTGACCATGATTGACAGATTATTAGTATCAGTGATGCCAGCCCTAAGTTGTTTGAGAATCAATGAATTTTTGTACCTTGTGTAATTGTTCATCTCCCGGTGTACAGAATTCCTTGTTAGACTGGGCGTTGGACAAAATCGACAAACGCCTTTGAAACTTGTTCAAAAACAGAAATTGATGGAGAAACTCAGCTGCTCTGGCAGCATCTGTGGAGTGAAAACTGACATAATGCTTTAGTTGAGTGAGCATTATTCGAAGCTCCGAGTTTGTCCAGCAAGTTTCGTTTCTGTTTCGGATTTCCAAGATCCAGAGTTTGTTACTTTTTCGAAAATGTCTCCTTGCCGTTCCATCTCTGGATCAACCCATTGTGTCTGGCAGTATCTGTGGAGACAGGAAACAAACTTAGCATGTCTAGTCGAACGTGATACTCCTTCAGAGCTGAAAAGCATTGGTAAAAAGGGCTTTTTAATAGCTTTAGAATGGACGAGGAGGGGTGATGGGAAACAAAGTATGTGGAGCATGGGCTTTTAATTGTGGCGAAAGGGAAACAGGGAGGACGAGAAAGTGTTCTGGCTGTAACAGATGTTCCTTGTTTTGAGGTATTTTATGCGTTGGAGATGAATTACTCAAATTATAGGAGCAGCAATTATTGTTTTATATGCTGTTGCATTCTTTTGGAACTTTGGACGAAAAAAAAATGTCGAAACGACAGCACTTTTAAAAGGAAGATGAACAGACAAAGGAAGCACATGGTGAGGACAGTGCAGGAGAGAGACAAGACGAAACTGACACAGCAGTGAACTTGCACAGCTAGGCCATTGTTTTTTGAATTTATGGCTGGACATCGCAGTGTGTCTGAGAAAATTAACAAACATTGAAATTCACAACTAATCTTGGAGGAACCTGTTTGGGAGGGGTTACAACACAGAAACAGGTAAGTGAATATTTAAGCGTGGCTTTACAGTACGTTTTCAGTCGTGAGGAGAGTGAGTTCTTTCTTCATTATATGCTTTGTTGAGGTATATCTCTTGATGAAACTTAAAATATAAAATATATGTATGAATTTAACCTGAACCAGTGCTTTGTGGAGGAATACGACAGTGTCATTTTCTGGGTCTGTCAATTGTGAATGACCAAAGATGGCTTTTAGTAGAGTGATATGCTGTTCTTGTCGGATAAGGGAGTTAACGGAGAGTTTCCTGGTTACTGCGAATTATGTCTGCACTAAATGACGTTGGTTACGAATCCTACCAGATAGAATGGATTAGTTGGAAAGACAGTTAGAGGCAATGGGGAATTTACAAGTGCAAACGGATGTGATGGATGGCGCTTATAGGAAGTGGGAAAAGTCGCAGATACTGTCGCATAGATGGGCTGACTCCAGGAAAGTTAACAGAGGTATGTAGTTAGTGCAGGAGTCTTCTGTGGCTATCTCCATTTCAAAAATGAGAGCTGATTTGGAAAATGTAGTGGGTGATGCATAACCAGGGAAACGCAGCAAAACAGCCAAGTTGTTGGCATAGTGACTGGTTATAATGCAATAAGTGTTACGTCGGGTTCCAAGAGATGGACAGTGTTAGGGGACTCTCTAGTATAAGGTACAGACAGACGTTTCTGTGGCCGGCAGCGAAAAATCAGAATGGTGTGTTCCTTCCCTGGTGCCAGGATCAAGGAAATCTCAGAGAGGGTGCAGAATGTTCTCAAGGTGGGGAGATGCCAGCAGGAGGTCATTGCACACATTGGAACCAACGTCATAGGAAGGGCAAAAGTTGATATTCTGAAGGGAGAATACAGACAGGGAAACAGGATTTTAAATGGAGGTCTTCGACAGTAGTAATATCTGGATTACTCCCATTGCGACGAACTCGTGAGGGCAGGAATGAGAGAAAAGAGTAGATGAATGCCTGGCAGAGGCGCTGGAGCATGGGAGAAGTATTCACATTTTTGGATCATTGGAAGCTCTTTGTTGGTAGAAGTGAACTGTACAAGGAGGACGGATTCCACCTAAACTGGAAGTGGACTAATTATAGGCAGGGAGATTTGCTAGAGTTGCTCAGGCGGATTTAAAATGCTAAGGTCTGGGATTGGGACCCAGGGAGATAGTGAACAAAGAGGTCATATGAGACTCGTACAGTTGAGAGCAGAAGCGACTCAAACAGTCAGGACAGGCAGGGACAAAGCAGAGAACAAGTTAGGACTGATAAATTAAACTGCATTTATTTCAATGCAAGGGGCGTAGAAGTGCAGGAAATGAATTCAGAGCATGGCAAGGAACGTGGGACTGCGGTATCATAGCAATCACAGAAACATGGCTCAGAGATTAACTGGACCAGAAGCATAATGTTCCAGGATACAAATGTTGCAGAAAGTATAGAGAGGAGAAAGAGGAGGGGGAGAGGCGTTTTTGGTAAGGGGTACAACTGTACTGAGGGAGGATAATCCCATGAAAGTTGTTTGGGTTTAACTGAGAAATAAGAAAGAAATAATCACCTTATGGGATTGTATTATAGACCACCTAACAGTCAGAGGTAAATTGAGAAACACATCTGCAGAGACATCTCAGTTATCTGTAAGAATAACAGGGTGTTTATGGCTGGGGATTTTAACTTTCCAAACATAGACTGGTACTGTTGTAATGTTAACAGTTTAAATGGAGAGGATATTGTTCATCGTGTACAAGAATTTTTTCTGATTCAGTACACAATTGCAACATTTAAGAGGCATAGTCGGGGGAGCATAGTCATAGAAAAGGATATACCAGATCTAAAAGTTGAAGATCTAAATTGGATGAAGTCTAATTTTGACGTGTTAGGGAAGAACTTTCAAACGATGATTGTGGCAGATATTCGCAGGTAAAGCGACGGATGGAAAATGGGAAGTCTTCAGAATTGAGATAACGAGGATCCAGAGAAGGTATGTTCCTGGAAGGATGAAAGGAAAGGCTTGTAGGCATAAGGAATGCTGATTGACTAAATACAATGAGTACTTGGTTCTGAAAGTGAAGGAAAAATATGCCAAGTATCGACAGGATAGATCGAGTGAATCCTTAGATTATAAAGGCTGTAGAGGGAATACTTAAGAGGGAAACCAGGACGGCAAACATGGGACACGAGATAGCTTTGGAAAATAGAGTTAAGGAGAACGCAAATGTTGTTTTCACAAATACATGAAGGAAAAAAGGGTAACGAGGTAAAGCATAGGACCCATCAACGATGAGAAAGGCAGCCTTTGTGTGGAGCTGCAGTAAATGGATGAGATATTAAACGGGTAATTTCCATCAGTATTTACTACGGAAAAACACATGGAAGATACAGAACGTCGATAGTCACATGTTGAAAAATGTCCATGTTACAGCGGAGGAAGCTTTCGATATCTTGAAACTTATAAAAGAAGAAAGAAACATGATTAGATGTACCCTCGAACTCTGTGTTAATCTGGGGAAGTGATTGCTGGGCCTGAGATGTTTGTATCATCGATAGTCACAGGTGATGTGATGGAAGACTGGAGGTTGACTATCATAGTGGGACTGTTTAAGAAAGGTTGTAAACACAAGCCACGGAAATATAGACCAGTGAGCCTGTCGGTGGTGGTGGACAAGTATTTGGAGGGAATCCTAAGGGAGCGGATATACATGGATTTGGAAAGGCAAGGACTGATTAGGAATAGTCAACTTGAAGAAGTAGCAAAGAAGGCTGAAAAGGGCAGGGCGGTAGGTGTGTGATCTATGTGGACTTCATTAAGGCATTTAACTAGATTCCCCATGGGACAATGGCTCGCAAGGTTAGATCTCATGACTTACGGGGAGACCAAGCCATTTGGATACAGAACTGACTCAAAGGTAGAAGACAGAGGGTGTTGGTGAAGTGTTGATTTTCAGACTGGAGATGTGATCAGTGCAACAAGGATCGGTGCTGGGCCAAGGCTTTTCATCATTTATATATACGATGTGGATGTGAGCATAACAGGGAAAGTCAGCATGTTTGCAGATGACATCAAAATTGGAGCGGTAGTGGATAGTGAAGAAAATTATCTCAGATTATAACACGATTTTGATGAGGTGGGCCAATGGCCTGAAACGTGGCAGATGGAGTTTAATATAGAAAAATGCATGGTGCTGCATTTCGGGAGAACAAATCTTAGAACACTTAATGATACGGTCCTCGGGAGTGTTGCTGTACAAAGAGTCCTTGGAGTGCAGCTTCATTGCTCCTTGAAAGTGGAGTCGCAGGTAGATAGGAAAATGAAGAAGCTTTGCTTTGCTTTCCTTTGCTGAGTAGATTACTCAGAACAGGAGTTGGAATGTCATATCCAGCTGTACAAGTCATCGGTTAGGCCACTGTTGAAATATTTTGTGCAATTCTGGTCTTCTTCCTATCGGAAAGATGTTCTGAAACTTGAAAGGGTTCAGCAACGATTTACAAAGATGTTGCCAGGGTTGGATGATTTGTGATATAGAGATAAGTTGAACAAGCTGGAGCTGTTTTCTCTGGAGCGTCGGAGGCTGAGGGGTGATCTTCTAGGCATTTATAAAATCAAGAGAGGCATGGATAGGGCAAATGGACAATGTGTTTTCCCTGGGGTGGGCGATTCCAGAACTATAGGACATAGGATTAAGGTGTGAGGGGAAGATTTAAAAGAGATCTAAAGGGCAATGTTTTCACACAGAGAGTGGTTCGTGATAGAAAAGCTGCCAGAGGAAGTGATGGTGGTTAATACAACTGCAACATTTAAAAGGCATCTGGATGGGTATATGAATGGGAAGGGGTTGGACGGATATGGGCCTTGTGCTGGCAGGTGGAACTAGTTTGGAATGGGGCATATGGTCGGCAAGCACAACTTGGACCAAAGGACAGTTTCCATGTTGTACATCTCTATGACTATCTGGCTGTATGGAACAGATTAAATTGAGTGTAAGTTAAGTCGTGAATGAAGGAAATGGGCACTGGGATAAATGTGAGTAGGCACTAATTGGTGCAAGATAAATAAGATTCAAAAAGGATAATGTCATCGGAAACCAGAAGGGAGGAATTATGAGTAATGGAGAACATTCATAATGACACCAGGCTGTGAAGTTTTGAAATTGAATATTAGCTGCTGCAGGGTCTAACGTACCAAAGTACACATTGACAGGTTACTCGAGCTTGGTTTGAGATTCATTGGAACATTCCAGCAGCACACGACCAAAATGTTAACATGAGAGCAAGATAGGTTATTGAAATGGGAAGCAATGAGAATGTCAGTGTTATAGTTACAGACGGAGTGCAAATGCTCCTTAAAGCAGTCTCTGTTTGTTCCTACCAATGTAAAAGAAACTGCGTTTTGAGCAGCATTGCCAGCAGACTGGATTAAAAGAGTTCGTGCAACTGCTGCTTTATCGAAATAGTGTCTGTCGGTATCTAGTGTCATTACTCCTTAACAACAGTTTCAAATTTCCAGGCCACCTATGACATCCGGTCTTCTGCATCCCGCTCGCATTAAACAGGGGCTTTATATGTGCCCGTCCACTGGAACCCGTCCTGATTCCCGTGATTTCCCGAAAATCACCAGCAATGCCTCCACAAGCTGCTCATCTATCTCCTTAGAACTAGGGCAGTCATCTGGCCTGGGTGATTTATCCATGTTGAGAACGTTCATGTTGCTCAGCACCTTCTCCTCAGTGAAGGTCACTACACTCATCTCTGCCTTCAGACTCCCTTTAACTTTTGGCAGGCTGCTGGAATCTTCCTCCGTGAAGAATGATGCAAAGCATCAATTCAATTCCGCTGCCATTCCATTGTTCCCCTGAAGTACTCCAGCCCCAATTTTCAGCAGCCTATTTTTAATTCCCTCCACCTTCCCTTCCCTGTTATTTATCGAAAAACCTCTTGCAATCGTCTGTTATATCATTAAGAAAATGATCACCTACTTCATCTTCTCCTCCTTATTGCTTTTATTTGTTACCCTCCACTGGCATATAATGGCTTCCTATTCCTCTGTATTCCCAACAAAAATCACCACATTGTATGGTCTAGCATTTCGTAAATTGTTTCCCCAGACTGCCATTAACACCCACGTTTGTCTTGTCCTCCCGTTAGTATGGTTCTTCTTCCTTGGCATGAATTTAAGCTGTGCATCCGAATTATCTCCAGAATCCCATGCCATTGCTCCGTCATAATCTTTCATGCTTGCAATTTGCTCTGGCCAACTTCTCCCTCTCGTATTTTGTAGTTACGTTGCTAAATAATAATCACGTCACACCCAAAAGCGAGCAATAGATATTAACTGAGAGAGGCAGTTTTGAGGGATTGGACACCGAGAGCCATTCAGTATTAATTAACTCGGAGCGAACACGGAATATAAACGAAAAGGAAACTCATAAATATAATGAAAACAAACTTATCCACAGAAGTAGGTTGTCTTCCCGACTTGTTTTGGTAATTTCAAAGTACTGTGATCCTTTGTACAGTGTATGTATAATAGAGTAATATGTTCAACCGCTGGACCTTAAGCAACAACTGATATCTTCAATAATATGACATAGAATATCGAACAATACAGCACATTACAGGTCCTTCAGCCCTCGGAGTTGCGCCAAACTGTGAAACCGATCCGAAGCCCATCTAACATACACTATTCCATTTCCATCCATATGCTTTTCCAATAAACAGTTAAATGCTCTTCAACCTGGCAAGTCGACTACTGTTGCACGCATGGCATTCCACGGCCTTACTTCTCACTGAGTAAAGAACCTACCTTTGACTTCAGTTCTATATCTATCACCCCTCAGTTTAAATCCATGTCCCCTCATACTAAACAGTTGTTGACAAAACCCAGCAGGAAAATATAGTGGATTAATTGAAATAGGTTAGGAAGTAGGAATTTATAATACACATACTGATAAATGTGAGAGACTAGAAAAGGGAAACCCAGAAAGGGGAGCGCAAAACCTCAGCTGAGGACGAATGAATCTTTTAATGTTTTATATATTTTGTATATCACACGCAAAATATTTTATTAACAATGCTTCCTTTGTTCATTCTGAAGGTCTTCTACACATTTGAACAATCTTATCAATCAGCACAAACATTGATTAAACAGTCCATATTAAATCATTTTTCTGCATCCCATTTGAAATTACCTTGTTTAGTTTCCACTGGCCACTCCCCATCATTTCTTCTAAATGTGCTGTTTCTTTCTCTGTGTTTCATTTTATTCTGTCTATCAAGAAGATATTGGTGACTGGGTGATATCACTTTACTCCGCTCCAGTATTCCTATTCTTTTCGGGTCTTTTAACAATGACACATACATTCTGTCGCTGACCGTTTAATCCCAAAGAAGATGGAAATTTTAAATGCAACGTTTACTTTTGGGCTAAGGCCAGTATATCAGAAAAATGAAAATACTTTTAAACTGTGGAATAAGATATTTGCAGCTTTACAAACAAAGTACTGAAGTGCATTGTGTTAAAGAGTCAATGTTCACTTATTAAAGCAGTGAAAGAGAAGTTCAGAGAAATCTGCACTTACTTTGAGGGTTCAGGGCGGTTGTGCCCAGAGACAGTATTTTAGATTGACAGCTGTTGTGATAGAGCATGATTTCAGTGTAGTAGCAACCTCTCGATTGGCTCTTAGGAATGTGGTTGCGTTGAGAAATTTCATACTTTATCCAGGATTGATTGATTGATTGATGCCACGTGTACCTGAGTACAGTTAAAGACTTTGCGAGCAGGATGGGCAGATCACACTAAATATGGACAGATTAGAGGGAGAAACTACACTTTCACAGAGTAAGCCGCACAGGTGACACCGCAACATGATCAACCCGAACAATATAAAATTATTTGAAGTTAGCGAGTGCATTCCTCACTCTAATACGGATGTCTAATATTTTTGTGCCTCTGCGAGCCTCATGGCTACTGAGACAGACGTACTTGCTCTGAATTAACTCTCCCCACAGTAATGTGCACTTGGTATGTATATCATCCTACGTTTACTGTCAAGTTGTTGACAATCTCAGACAACAGACACAAGACATTCCAGCTGAAACAGTTAGCTATACCCACCTGCTTCTGACTTCCATAGAGAGCAGCACTTTATCTTCTCGGAAATGGAAGATGCCTCTTTGTGACTTCACACAACATAACTTCGAACAGTAGAGCACAGTGCAGGTCCTGCAGACTTCGATATTACGATGTGCTGTAAAACGACTCTGAAGCCCATAGAACCGCCACTATTCTATTTTCATGCATACATTTATCCAAAGACCATTTAAATTGCCTTCAGGTTTGCCAGTCTACGGCTGTTGAGGCAGGATCGTCCACTTCTGCACTACACTCTGAGTAAGGAAACAACCTCTGACATCTGTCCTGTATCTATCAGCCGTCAATTATAAGCGAGGCCCCCTCGTAATAGCCGTCACCACTCGAGGAAAAAATCATCTCACTGTCCACCCGATAAAACACTCTTATTATCTTATATGTCTCCATAAAGTCGCCTCTCAACCGTCTTCTCTCGAACGAAAAGAACCTCAATCCCCTTGTCATTTCTCCTTTCCATACCAAGAAATGTTCTAGTAAATCACATCCAAACCCTTGCAAAGGTTTGCACATGCTTAATGTAATGCAGTGACCAGAATTGTGCGTAACGCACCAAGTGTCGCTGCACCAATGTTTTGTACATGTAGCATGACCTCATGGATCCGAAACTCAATCGTTCGACTAATAAAACCTAACACACCATATGTCTTCTTAACAACTCTATTAATCTGGGTGGCATCTTTCAAGGATTAGACTAGATTCCCTACAATGTGGAAACAGGCCCAACAAGTCCACACCGACCCTCTGAAGAGTAATCCACCCAGCCCTATTTCCCTCTGACTAATACACCTAACACTACCCAATTAAATTTAACAAATAGCAGTCTGAACCAAATACATGTCTATAATTTAGCATGGACAATTTAGCATGGACAATTCACCTGACATGCACATCTTTGGATTGTGAGGATGAAACCAGAGTACCCGGAGGAAACCCACGCAGACACGGGGACAATGTGCAGACTGCACACAGATAGTTGCACGAGTTGGAAATCGGACCTAGGACCCTGGTGTTGTGAGGCAGCAGTGCTAACCATGGAGCCACTGTGTCGCCCCAAATCTATGTACGTGGACGAGGTCTCTCTATTCATCAATACGACCAAGACTCTCATCATTAACCCAATGCTCTGCATTCCTGTAACTCCTTCCAAAGTGAATCACCTCACACTTGTCCGAATTTTACTCCATTTGCCACCTCTCAGCCCAGTTCTGCATCTTATCTATGTCCCTCTGTAACACACAGCGTCACTGGGCACTATCCACAACTGTGTGGTCCTTCGTGTTATTTGCAAATTTAAAAAACCGCTCTGCGATATTTTCATCTTGGCTTTTATAAAATGACAAACAGCAGCGGTCCCAAAACTGATCCTTTCTGTGCACCACTAGTAACTGAACTCCAGGATGAACATTTCTGATCAACAACCATCTTCCGTCTTCTTTCAGCTAGCCAATTTCTTATACACGCCACTAAATCACTCTCGATCCCATGCCTCCGCATTTTGTGCAATAGCCTACTGTATGGAATCTGATGACCCGCCTGAGAGAAATCCCCATACACCACATCAATCGCTTTACCCTCAACATCTCAAATAACACAATAACGTTTGTGAGACACGACCTACGCTTCATTAAAGGGTATTGACTATCCCTAATCAACTTTTGCCTTTCTAGATGACACTTCATCATGTGTCTTAGAAACTTTTTCCAATATTTTGCCCACAACCGAAATAAGGTTCACTGGTCTGTTACTACCCAGGCTCTTTCTACTCCCCTTCTTGAACAAGGCAACAATATGTGCAATCCTCCACACTTCCGGAACTATTCCTACAGACAATTACATAAATATCAAAGCGAAAGCCTCTGCAATCGCTCCCAACCTTACCAATGAAGCGACGATATATCCAAATTCGGTCCAAGGGACATTCACGCTTCCCAAAATTGCTACCATCTCCTCCTTGGGAACATCAATCTCATCTCATCTACAAGCCAGTATTGCAATACTCCCCTCGACAACATTATATGTTTTACAATGGGAATACTGACGGAAGATATTTATTTAATGCTTCCCCTATCTCTTTTGACTCCAAGGACAACTTCTCACAACAACCCTTGATTGCCCCTAATTTTACTCTGGTTGTTCCTGATACAGCTATCAAAAGCTTGGTGCTTTCCTTGATCCTACTCACCACGACTTCTCGTGTCCACTCCTGGCTCTCCTTAGCTACCTCTTTCGGTCTTTCCTGGCTAACGTGTAACTCTCACGCGCCCTAACTGAGCCTTCACGCCTCATCCTAACATAAGCCTTCGTGACAAGAGCTTCAACTTATTTCGTAAACCACAGCGCCCTCATTCAATAACTTCCTCCCTGCCTGACAGGTACATACGTATCAAAGACACGCAGTAGCTGCATCTTGAATACGTTCCACATTTCATGTGCACAACCCCGCAGTTTATTTCCCGATACCATGCATCCTAACTCTTTCCTCATCGCATCATAACTGCCTTTCCCCGAGTTCTAACTCTTGCTGTGCAGTACCTACATTGCTAAACTTAACATCGCCGAATTGTGCACAATGTCATTAAAGTGCTCAGCTACCTCAAAATCAATTGGCTTCCCTCCTCAATGCTCGAACACCAGGATAACATCCCACGTATGTACCACGAGCAATGTAGGTACTACGAACAATGTGGAACAGTCTTTCTGTACAGATTCTACTCCATTTGCAATGAAGGTTCCCTGGCCGCTAATCTCTCAGAATGTTGTCTTGATGATTTTCGTTCCTTCCTTGATTGGAGAACTGTATTTAAGAATCTGCGTTTGAATTTTCATTTTAGCCAATGGGAGTTTTTATGGGGTGTTACTTTATTGAAACTTTTCATTCGTAATACTTACTGTATCCGTTATTATGTTAAACTTTCCAATAGAGGTAAGTTATTCTATAACCGTATTTGTTGGTTAGTATTTTATTTAGAGTGTTTTTTTTTAAAGAAAAAGTTGTGTTTTGCTGAACCCCTTCATCAGGAATGAGGCTTTTGGGCATAGTGCCTGAAAGAAAAGTCGGAGGGGAGCATGGGTGGAAGATTACTGAGAGTACGATGGATTGATAAAGGTGGGGGAGAAGGTGGAAGGTCGGTAGATGGGCCCCCGTCCATCAGCTCCACTCTCCTCTAGGACCTATCACCTTCTCCCCTCCGCTTCATCTAACTATTGCATTCCCAGATAAATTTCCCTCAGGCCCACCCCGCCTCCAGGTTACCTCTCAGCCCCCCGGACCACACGCCTCATTCCTCTTGAAAGGAGTATGCCAGAAATGTCGATTGTCCTGTTCCTTGGTTGCTGCATGTTATGTTGTACTTTTCCTGCACTACAATCTCCACTTCAACCAGTTATTCTAATTTAATTTATTCACGTTTGCCGGCATTTCGTAATTATTCCTCCTATTCATGTATTTATTCAGATTCACTTTAAATATGCAATTGAATCCGTCCTCACCATTTCCTCTCACAGCACTTTCCACCAACTCACGACTCTCTGTATGAAACAGTTGTCGCTAAGTTCCCTCATAAAACTTTCCGTTCTCACCTTCAACCTGCGGTTTGGACTCATATGGTTGTTGGACGCCCCTACTTTGGAAAACAGGATGTTTTCATGATTTATAATGTCACCATTCAGCCTCCGATATTTCAGGGGCATAAGTCTTTGCGTATTCAACTTTCCCTGTACCTCAAAACCTCCAGTCATGGAACATTCTTGTGAATCCTTTCTGCACACAGTCAAAAATAACAACATCCTTACTTTAGTAGAGCAAACCGAATTGTGTACAGTATTCTTAAAGTGGCTTCACCAAAGTCCTGTACAGGCGTAACATGCAACTATCAACTCTTATACTCAATGCTCTGACACTTCAGGGTAAATGTGCCAAACGCGTTCATCACGACCCTGTCTACCTGCGACTCGACTTAAAAGGAGCTATGCGCCTGCAGACCAATTCTCTTCATACAGCGACACTCTCCAGAATCTTACCTTAAACCGATAATTCCTACCCTGATTTACCTTTCTAAAGTGAAAAAAACCTTACATTTATCCAAATTGATCTTCATCTACCTCTCCTTGTCCCGTTGACCCATCTGATTATCGTACCGTTCTACTCTTCTTCACTGTCTATCTGTCTCTGTCTTAAAGGCAGAACTGTGTCTGTGGCTCTGCATACCTGTCCGTGTGTATGTGCGCACCAGTGTGTTTCTGCTTAATGGCAGGAGAAAGGGGATGGTCATGGTGGTACTGTGTCGCTTTTCGGACTGTAGACCTGTGACCAACGGAATTCAACAGGATCTTTGCTGCATCAACCTTTGTTTGTCATCTATATCAACGATTGAAGTGAAAATATTGAAGGTACGATTAATAAGTTTGCAGATGACACCGAGAGTGGTTATAAAGTGGACATTGAAGAAGGTTATTCAAAATTACTAAGCGTCCTTGATCAATTGGATCAACGAGTCATACGGATGTACAGCACAGTAATAGACCCTTCATTTCAATTCGTTATTGCCTGCCAGATATCCTAAATCAATCTACATCCATTTTCCAATATTTGACCTATATCTCTCTAAATCCTCTTCTCCGTACATCCATCCCATTGCCTTCTAAACTATATAATCCCCATAGTACGGAAACAGACATTAAGCTCAAAAATCCCACATGAACCCTTGAAAGAGCATGCCACCAAGACCATAACTCTGCATTTCCCATGAGTAATGCGCCAAACTTACATATCATTGAACACTACGCGTTATTTACAGTTGCCAATCCACCTAACTTACACACTTGTGCACTGTTGGAGGGAGGAAACCAGAGTCCATGGCAGACACATAGGAGAACGTGCAAACGCCACACGGACAGTTGCCCGAGTCTGAGATTGAACCCAGTTGTCTAGCGCTGTGAGATAGCAGTGCGAACAAATGTGCCACTGTTCTGCAATTGTACCAGCCTCCACCACTTTCCCTGATGGCCCATTGCATACATGCACTACGGCGGCCTGTGTGAGAAAATTGCTCCTTCGGTTGTTTTAAATATTACCCCGATCACTTCAAACTTATGTTTTGGAACTCTAATCCATGGCGGAAAAGAACATTGACTATTCACCCTAACTATAAAGTTTATGAAGTTATAAACCCCACAGAACGTGAAGATTTGACTCCAATCAGCACCAATGGCTGTACCTTCAGTCTTCCTGGGCATGAATTCTGAAATTTCAGTACTGGCACCTCTTTCTTCTCCAAAAGACAAATTCTAAAACCATCGTAATCAACGTGTTCAGATCTACAATAAAATATCTCTGTGGGATTTGAAACTGGACCTTTGGGCCCAGAGTTAGGGGTACTACCACCACTTGACAATGGCTCTTAAAGCTGCAACATTATTCTCTTGTGTGTTTATTCAGCAAACTGTTCAGACATGCTGCTGGCATACCTATAGGCAGGACTTGAACCAAACCTTCTGGTCCAGAGTGAGGAACTCGACCGCACAAGTTCAGGAAAATGAATCGAATCCAGAGATCTGGCTCAGAGGCAGGGGCACTACCAATTACACAAGGCCAAACCATGTCCAGATTTTGAGATGCATTCATAACGTCAGCTTTTAAATGGATTCTTTAAATTCTTGATCAATTTACGGAAATACGCAGTGAAAAGAATTACATTGCTGAACAAATGCAAGGTGTTTGCCTCAACTGCTGGATGTTCAGTGTCTGTGTTCTGCCATAGAAATAAACTATTATCATCTGCAATTGCTTGGCTCTGATTTCCATCTTAAATGGTTGTGATCTGTAGACTGCCATATTAATGAATGAAATCCTGCAGACACACACTGCACCACATAGGATCTCGAATAGACATTAAAGTTGAGCACTAGAGGCAAAGGAAGACAACCATTTCTGACTTCAAACACCGATCACTATTTTCAGTCTCTGACGTTTGACTGTCCTCTTCCGAAAATAATCCGAAAATGCGGAAGTTGCTGCAATCAATAATGAGATTGGTGGAGCATGAGCCTTGTGTGGAGGTAGTTGCTTTAACATATATACAGTGAGTGTGAGGGAACAGAGAGAATACCGTGACACTTACCCTGGCAGATGATTTATTGATGGAGGCAGAAGGTTCTTGATGCTTTTCCTCAATGGCTGGACATTTCTTCAGATCTCAGATACTGCACCGATTTGGGTGGTGAGCTCAGATCATGTTCGATGGTCTTTTGGTATGGACACCACTAGGAGGAGAATGTTCCTCCCCTGTACTAGCCCATTCACCAGGACAACTGTCAAGAAATCGTGGTGCAATTGCCTGTTATTCACCATACTCAGGGTAAACGGAACAGGCAGCTCCAAACTGAGGAGGCTCAAACGTGTTGCTTTTAAAGCTAGAATACCTTGGAAGTAGATAGTGACATTTGAAAAGATTCTGTGTCACAGAGAAGGGACTGCTAGCGATCTTTAAACGTATAAATTTGGATAAATCCCCAGGACGTAATTGGATATACCCCAGAACTCTGTGGGGAGTGAGGGAAGTGGTGTTGGCTTCCTTGCTGAGATGGTTGTTTCATTGATAGCCACACGGGAGTTTCCAAAAGGCTAATATGGTGCCACTATTTAAAGTAGTTAAGGAAAAAAAAACAAAGTACTCAGGACTGGTAAGGCTGATGTCAGTGTTGGGCACTTTGTTGAACGGGATTCTGAGGCACAGTATTTAAATTCATGTTGAATGGTAAGGACTCTACAGAGGTACTCAGTATGGCTTTGTGCATGGGAAGTTCCTGATGATGGGCTGATGGTCGAAAGACCTCTCTCTTGCTCCGCGGATTCTGCCTGAAACGCTGTGCTTTTCCAGCACCACACTTTTCGACTCTAACTCTCCAGCAATTGTTGCCCTGAACATCTCCTTTTCTTTTGAAGAAATAACCAAGATGATTGATTTTGACAGAGAGATGGGTGTTGTTGGTATGGACGTCAGTAAGACGTTGGATTAGGTTCTTCTTTTTGTAAGCAACGTTAGCAAAGTCAAATCACATGGAATTCAGGGAAAAACGAGCAATTTGGATACAAAATTGGCTCAAATGTGAGAGACAGAGGGTGGCGTTGGAGAGTTGCTTTTTTGAACTGGCAGGCTGTGACCAATAGTGTGCCACAAGGATCGGTGCTGGATCATCATTTATATAAGTGGCTTGGATATGAACATAGCAGTGATAGTTGGTAAGTTTGCACATGACACCAAAAATTGGAGGTGTATTGGACAGTGAAGAAGGTTACCTCAGAGTACAATGGTATCTTGTTCAGATGGGCCACTGGGCCGAGGATTGGCAGACGATAATTAATCCAGATGAATGTGAGGTGCTGCATTTTGGAGAGGCAAATCAGAACAAGACTTATACGCTTCATGATAAAGTCCCGGGAAGTGTTCCTGAACTAAGACCTTGGAGTGCAGGTATATAGGTCATTGAGAGTAGAATGGCAGATAGATAGATTAGTGAAGAAGACGTTTGGTATGTTTTCCTTTATTGGTCAGAGTATTGAGCATAGAATTAGGAGGCCATGTTGCATTTTTACAGACACTGGTTCGAATATTTTTTCCAATATTTTATGCGAATCTGATCTCTGTCCAAAGGGGAGAATGTTGTGAATCTTGAAAGGGTTCAGAAAATATTTACAAGGAAGTTGTCAGGCTAAGAGTTCTTGAACTAATGCGAGAGGGTGAATAGGCTCGGGCTGTTTTCCCTGGAAAGTGAAGGGCATAAATGTTTTCAATTGCCAAGGTCTATCCCCCAAAACTAGAAATCATAGATTTAAGGTGAGAGTCAAAATATTTCAAAGTAACCTAAGGAGCAACTTTTCACGCAGAGGGTCATGCGTGTCTGGAATGAGCTGCCAGAGGAGGTGGTGGAGGCTCGCACAATTTCAACATTTACAGCATTTAGATGGGTATATAAATAAGAACGTTTTAGTGTGTTATGGTCCAAATGTTTGCAAATCGGACTCTAGTAATTCAGGATATCTAGTTGGCACGGATGAGTTGGACTGAAGGGACTGCTTCCGTGCTGTACATGTTGGTGACTCTATGACTCTGTCTAAACTCACTCCAATATCCCATTAATTTATCATTCCCGGAAATGCCAGCGTATGTTGTTAGATGCTATCGAAATGTCTTCATTTCAACATTCTTCAATCTCTCAACACATTGTTCCATGACACTGTCTCTCAGTCTGTCCCTTTGCTTTTCTCCCAAACTCCTCCCATATTTTGGTATTTATATAGGTTCCCCTGCATCCAGTTTTAATGTAAATAATTATCCTGAACCTTTCCCTGGCCTTCAGTGTTGCACACCCCAGAGAATCAGATTCAATCTTTATAAGCTGAGAATGAACTTTCAAAAATCATAGCTTGCGTTTCTTTTGGCTTCCCGATATCCTGTCCTGTGTTTCATGTTCAACAGTGCGGTTTCAGCATATTTGGGTCACGTCTTTTTAAATGGTTGTGTGCCTGCCCACTGAACGCCTGGCTTAATCACTCTCGACTGATTATGTGGTCAGTGACATGAGGAATTTACTCGACTGTTATTGATTCAGGCCAGATTTCTAACTTTGTGTTGAATGGAGTTCGACATAATTCTCGTTTGGAACTGTCGTGGAAATACTGGGAATGTTGCCTGGAGATGATGATTTAGCCTGCTGTGGACATTCAAGAAGAGCATTGGTTTTAGTGACCCAGTCTGGATGAGTCATGGTGACTGGGTCTGCAGCAAGTCAAACAAATGGTGCAGAGGATGCAGAGAGGTGAATCTCTGGAAAATAGAAAGAGGCGTCACAATCAGATTAGCCGTGGTCTTACTGATTGTCGGAACAGTATTTAGTGACCAACTAATGCAACTTACAAAAATATTTCAGATTTCAACAATCAATCCAAATGCCCTTCTCTCCCAATGTTCCATACTGGTGAGGAGTGAGTCACCTTCGCCTGTTGCTGAGTAACAGGATCCTGGGGCCTCACCAGCCTCCAGAATTTCCTGTGTACCAGATTCGAGCACGTGAATGACAGCCTCCTGTTCCTGTGCTACAGGTTTTTTTTTTCAAAATGGATGTTCTTTTCCTGTTTTTTTTTTAACAGGCTCCAATAACTCTTTGCTCTCCTCCTGCTCCTGTGGAATGGAATTGAGGGATTGACAGACCTCTTCACATCCCTTCCAGCTTCTATTGTTCTATTCTTTCTCCTGTTTCTGTAAAAAAAATCCTCCAAATCTGAGTGATTTATTTGTGCTGTTCTTCACTGTAGTTAATTGGACAAGCAGTCTGAGAGGCTGTGCTTTTGTACGGCAGAAAAGGGAAGCCATATGTCTAAAAGGTGCAAGGGGTTGGATGGCCTTCTCTCCTTCCTGTATAACATAGGTGAGAGACTGAATGGCCTCCCTCTTTCCTACGTTAACAAAGGCTGGATAGTCTCTTCCTCTCTCTGTATAACAGATATGAGAGGCTGAATGGCCTCCTCCTGACCCCATATCACTGTCGAGATGCTACATGTTTGCTTCATTTCGCTCTGTAGCAGAGCCGTCAGGTTGAATAGCGCCGCCCGTCACTCTGTAGTTACAGCATCTGGGTCTGCAACAGGAACAACAAATGAAGCAGCGGCTGCAGCGAGGGGAAGTTCAGAGTCAACAAAATGAGTGTATGTGGGAAAAGAGATCTGCCTTGTTCACGCTGGGTTTTCCAAGATCATCTTCCAAATTTTTACTTAACCCAGGAGCAGAGTGTAAGGGACACTGATTAAACAAGGAGCTGGTCACAGAACGGTGTCACCGCCTTCAGCAATTTAACACCAGAAAGAATACGGTACTGCCAGTAGCTGTTAGGGCACATTTTCATTCAGGTTCAATGACGCAGAACCTCCGACGCAGCAGTTGGTGTATCCATTATCTCCCAGTATGCTGATATCAATGTCACCATTCGGTGACAGAGATTATATATGGTGGATGAGGCGAATACAATGAAGTCTCCCCAAGCAGGCAGTTGCCGGGTCTATCCTTGGTTTCCAAGCATAATGGTATTCCCGATGGTGGACATGGCCGTATGAGTTCCCATGTCAATGAGAAGAGGTAAAAATGCTGATGGAGCACTTAGTCCATTTCTGTTACACGGTCCCCATGCATAGCACATCATGTTGGTGAATACCCACTGTCTTAAAAGCAAATGCAACCTCTTCATTTAGATGAGGTTCGCCATTCACATTGTCTTCGGGTCTCCACGTATAAAGAAAGGATAGCCTCTGTCCATTTACATAATAGTTTGCCTTTGTCGAACGCTGGCCAATTTGAATTACACAAATTTATCCACGTTAATTTCCATTGCTAAATGCTGGCACATTCTCACAAACTATCCTATCCAGAAAGATCTTCCACCTTAACTGCAAAGTAATTTCCAACTAATGTCATTGTCATCTGAAAATTTGGCGGTATTATTTTATATCTCATCAACCTACTAATAACGTGCATTGTGAATAGTTGAGACCTGAGAACTGAAATTTATGGCACCTCACGCATTTTGCCAACAGAAAATGCCCTTTTTATGCTATCTCACTGCATTTTGTTCGTTCACCAACGCTCTATTCAAGCTCATCAATTACTGCTAAACTCATGTTGTCTGAACTTCCTGCTTAGGCTTCATAGAAACACTATATCAAATGCCTTCTGGAAGACCATCTCCAGGATTCTCATTATAACGTGTTTGTCATATCTTTAAATAACTCAAGCAAACAATTCAAGAACAATTTCTCTTTCATAAAATTCCTGTGTAGAATTTGCACATTCTCCCCATGTCTGCATGGGTTTCATCCGGGTGCTCCGGTTTCCTCCCACAATCCAAAGTTGTGTAGGGTAGGTGAACTGGCCATGCCAAATTGCTCAAAGTTTTCAGGGGTGTGTATGTTAAATGCATTAGTTACAGAAAAAATGTAAAGTAATAGGTTCAGGGAATGAGTCATTAAAGGACCTCTTCGGAGGGTCGCTGTGGTATTGTTGGACCGAAGGGCCTGTTTCCACACTGTAGGGATTCTATTCTAAAACCATATTGACTCTAATGGATTTTAGTTTTATATTGCAAATGCACTGTTACTAATTCCTCAATGATGGATCCTAACAATTTGACTTCCAACAGATTTTTTTAAATTGCATTTTGTTGTCCAGTGATTGTGCTTATTTTAATTCACAACTTTCTATAACCTCTATGTTCTCTGTTCATTCCTGTGTAAAGTGCAAAAGGCTCTCAGAGATCTGATCCAATTGCTGAATATAAGGCATAGTGCCTGAGTGGACTTATCAATCAACTGGTGTACAAAATCGATGTCTGACGTCTTCCTGGTTTTCCCACGTTAACGCCTCATTGGGCGGAATTTCCTCCTCCTGCTGATGTGTCAGACGCTTGAGGGTATATGGAAGATTTCTGTTGCTATGTCACTGCTTGAGGGGCTGAAGTATCTCATTGTGTTCCTCCATAAAAGGTTGGACCTGCTGAATGGCCTTCTCCTGCATCTGAGATGGTATTGAGGGAGCAATTGATCGCTGTGAGCTGATTATCTCCTCCTTTCTCATAAAACGTCTCAGATAGTTTGTGCCCTTCTCCAATTCCTATGCTAAATCCTCGATGAGTTGAATGGTCTCCTCTTATCCCAATGTGCCAATCTCCAGTCTCTCTGTGGCCAATTCCAGGTCCTGTGTTCCAGACTTGAGGAGGCTGAATGTACTGATCCTGTTGCTATGTAACAGGATACTGGTGTTGCATGGCTTATTTTATGTCCAGTTTAATAGGCTCGCAGAGCTGATTTGACTCCTCCTCTATCTGTACATCAGGCTGCAGGCGCTGAATAGAATCGTCCTGTTCTGGTGTAACAGGGTCAAAGGCATGAATACTCTTCTGTTTCCTAACAGGCTGGAGAAGTGGATTGGATTCCTCCATTTGCTGTGCATTTGGCGTCTGTTGCTGACTCCTTCCGATCTTCCAGGTTAAAATAAGATCATCTTGCATTCTTGTAAGCTCCAATGGTTATTGGATCAATCTGATAATCATTGCCTTAACGCCTCCAGTGGAGGAATCATTTGAGGGAACCCTCTCTGAGCAGCTTCCAATGTCGCAATATCCTTTCTTCAATGAGGAGACTAAATCTGTGCACATTACTCCAGATGTGTTCTCACTAAGATTCTGTAGAGAAGGAGCAACACGTTGCCAGTCTGCTGTAATGTTCCCACCAATGTTAATGCAGTCTCAGCTGTCAAGGGGGATGTAGAGCACTATTGAAAGATAATTGTCCTTCTGTACTCCACAAGCTTAACTGGAGATCTGAGGAAAATTTCACAATGACACAGGAGTGACAGCATATATGTCGTGCAGAGTTGATCTCAACTTTGAATCTTCCATGAATCCCCCCCCCCCCCCCCCCCCCCCCCCCGCAGAGTCCACACCACTCAGATTCCACAGAACCAGGTGAAGTGGAGCTCACGAACAGCAAGGAGAATCTAACCTTGATGGTGGTTATACATTTCAAAATCAAAACTGCAACACAAATGTGGGCATGTTATAAGACAGGAAAATAGCTATACACGTTTGTGGGTATTGCAGTAATAACGGACTGTTTCAAGTTATATCTAAGTGAATGCTAATACAGGAAAATTGATTTAATTTAGTGCGAATGAGTTGGTTTTCTATAAAGAGACTGAGCCGGCGTTTTTTTACAACTGCGCAGACCTCCGAGATCTATGCATATCAGTGGGTCCTGAAGGCAGAAGTCAATACGGGAATGGCATTGGCACGTTGACCAGTGTACATAGACCCATCAAGTGGGTAGCTGTAACATTGAGAACGATCTGGATCGCCTTGTAGACCAGTCACTGAAAGTAATATTGCAGGTAAAGAAAGTAGTTATGAAGAAAAATGGTGTGTTGACCTTCATTTCAGTGTGATTTCAGTCCAGGGGTAAGGGTGTCTTACTGAAGCTGTACAAGACCTTGTTCAGACTCATTTGGAACATTGTGCAGTGTTGTGTGCATCTTTTGGTCTCCTTATCTAATAAAGGACAAACCCAACTTTGAGGAAGTGCTGCGAAGGATGACCAGACTGATCTCTGGATTGCCAGGCTTGTTGTATGAGCACAGTTTAGGTCAGCAAGATTTGTATTCAATGGGGTTTAGAAAAAATGAGTGGAGGTCTCAGTGAAACATATAAGACTATGACTGAGTGAGACACATTGGAAGTGGGGATGATCATTCCGCTGGCTTCGGCATCTGAAGCAATTGGCTATCTTATGAGGTACATGCAGGCCACTCTGCATTGAGATGAGAATAAATGTGTGCACTCAGAGACTGGTGAAGCTGGGGAATTATTTCGCACATAGGGCTGTGAAAGCAAAGGCACTGAATATAAGTAACGATTTCTGGATACGAAAGAATAGGGAGAGAAAGCATATGGTGTGCAGATAGATAGTAAGCCATCATTATTTTGAATGGAGGAACAAATCGATGGATCGAAAGGACTGTTGAAGTTAACATATTTTTTCCAATGTTTAGTGACATTTATTGATATGCCCATTGTGTGGGAGAGGTGCATTAAGGAGATGTTCAGTTTTGAACCAAAATGAAGAGACTCAATGTGATTAAAGGCCAATTCATTTCCCGAAGTTTCTGCGCAGTTTCTCGGAAAGCTCTATCAATATTGTCACAAGCTCTCAGCTGTTATGAAGGATGTCTCTTCAGAGTCGACAGGATTGTGTTTTCCATTCCCTTTTCCAAAACCAAGGTTGGGTTTGGGGTTCTGTCCAGTTTCATCCTTTAGGTCCTCGGAACTATTTGATACTGTTGACAGTCTTGCTTGACATTTCAGAGACCATTTAACGTTTATCCCATGTCTGTTTGTCTGAAGTCACTTTGAGGTCAAACGTGGAAAGCACGAGAGATTTGCCCGTTCTCATTCATATGCCTATTCAATGACGTTTTAAAATGCCCTTAATATTTGTGAGTCTACTACTGTCGTGGGCAATGCATTCCACTGGCCAACTAATCTCTGAGTAAAGAAATTACTTCTGACATCTGTCCTATACCTATCGCCTCCGTATTAAAGCTATGCCCCCTTGTGCTTCCATCGCAGTCTGAGGAAAGAAGATTCTATATAACTCTCTGATTATCTTATATGTCTCAATTAAACCATCTCTCAAACTTCCTCTCTCAAACAAAAACAGCCGCAAGTCTCTCAGCCATTCCTCATAAGACCTTCCTTCCATACCGGGCGACATGCCAGTAAGTATCCTCTGAAGCATTTCCAAATCTTCCACATCCGTGCTATAATGCGGTGACCAGAACTGTACGCTATACTCGAAGCGCAGCTGCACCAGAGTTTTGTACAGCTCCAGCAGATCTCATGGTTCCGAACCTCAATCCCTCTGCTACTAAAAGCTGACAAAACATGCCTTCTTAACAAACTTATCGATCTATTTGCCAACTTTCAAGGATCTATGTACCTGGACATCGAGATCTCTCTGTTCATCTACACTATCAAGAATCTTACCATTTGCCCAGTACTCTGCACTCCTTCCAAAGTGAATCGCATCACACTTTTCCGCATTAAACTCCATTTCTCACCCCTCAGCCCAGCTTTGCAGCTTCTCGATGCCACTCTGTAAACTACAAAATCCTTTGGCAAAATCCACAACTCTACCGACCTTAGTGCCATCCGCAAATATACTAATCTATCCTTCTATGCCCTCATGCAGATCATTTAGAAAACTGACAAACAGCAGTGGCCCCAAAACAGATCTTTGCGGTACCCCAATAGTAACTGAATTCCAGAATGAATACTTCCCATCAAATACCACCCTCTGTCGTCTTCTTTCAACGAGCCAATTTATGATCCAAACCGCTAAATCACTCTCAGTTTAGTGGTCAATACACTGCTGTTGTCTACTTCTCTCACGTGCTGGACAGATATGTAGTTCACGTTAATAGATAAATGCAATGCTGTCGTCTGCAAAGCTCCCCGTGATGGACAGGTATCGAATGGACTGGCGTAGTCTGCACAGTTTTCCACACTCGACAATTGCTGGTTTGGACATAGCCAAAATGATCTTCACAGTCCTCTTCTGAGCAGATACCTCCTCTGGGTTAATGGCTGTCTATGGTGGTTTGAGAATGTGATATAACTAACCATTTCCGTTGCTCTGGCATTGCCTTTATTTTGACTTGTCATTCTTGTGATTGAACCCTCTGTCACTCACTCCATTCATGTTGCAGCGTGCTCATGCACAGTAGATCATGTTGGTGAATATCCACTGTCAGGGCAGCAGCCAAAGCCTCGTCATTCAGAAGCAATCTGCTATTCCCGTCGTCTTCCTATCTCATTGTCTCGGATCCGTGTCTCGGATATAGGATGTCCCCTTGGTAATCTGCACAATGCACCCTCACCCGCCCCACTCCCCATCTCTAACCAACCACATCAAAATATCTCGTGTGCACTGATATCAATGGGGCTACTGGGAACATTGGGAGCAGACTATCACTTTCAATGTCGGAACGTGTCAGATTGCAACCTCCAGATCACACTGTATCACTACGTCCTGCAATGTCTCTCCATTTATGTAACATGCAACCTTTTATTCTTGGAGAAAAAAATACACATTCAGGTTACTCATTTATATTCCAGCTGCCAAATTGTTGTCCATTGCTTATCGAAGGTGAGATTCTCCCCCTCGTCTTGATTACTGAATTTCTGCCGAATTGTGGTTAGAGTACATTTGTTCAGTTTATCGAAAACATTGATATTTGTTGCAAGTAGTTGAGACATCAGCACTGGGCACTGTGTCACTGCAATCTTTAATTTGTGTAAAACGGATGAAGACTTATTTTTCCCAATATATCACTGACCCCGGGTCAATAACCAGTTCTTCCCGTGTTCCTGTGTAGCAGCCTCAAAAGGTTGAATGTGCCCTTTCATTTCCAGTGTAACAGACATGAGAAATTCAAAGCTGTTCCAGTTATTGAGTCACAGCTTCGAATGGCCCAATGGATTATTTCTGCTACTGTTTAAAACTCTTGATGGACTGAATAATCTGCTTCAGTATAGGTGTAGCTGTGACCTGTGCTGAACATTTTGGAATCATCGGTGATCAGCTCACTTTTGACTTTACGACCGAGGGAAGGCAATTGATGTTGCAGCTACTGATGGCCTACAGTGCCTCATGGATGCCCAGTTTCCATTTGTTTAGTCTTTTAGAAGCATGTCCTACTTCACAGGAGGTAGTGCCACATAACACATTGGGCAGTATATTGAATATGAGTTTGAGAATTTCCCGCCACCACGACTGTGTTCTGACTGCTCCTACAGATACTGTTATGGACAGATCCATCTCTGACAAGTAGTTTGGTGGAAGATTCCCTCTTGCTGGTTTCCCCATCATTTCCTACAGTCTGGCTGCTGTGGATTTGAGGCCTCGCTCTTCTCAGTTAGTGGTGGAGTTGTGGAGACACTAATGATGATGGGCATCAAAATCCTACACCCAGAGTAGGTTCAGTGTCCTTGTCACCCTCAGTGCTTTCTCCAGTTCGTTTCCAATATCGAGAGGAACTGAATTATCACCAATGGGTGGTTTGGAGTGCAGTCAATGTCCATCATCAGGCAATTTCCATGATCATCCCTGACTTGTCACCATGAGATTTCCCTTGTTCTGGAATTAATGCTGGTGATTTCCAGTTTCACTCCTCCCCTGACTGCATCCCAAGGTGCCCTCCACAACTTGTGCCTTTGTACCGTCAGTGGGGCAGTATATACCCGGGAATGTTTATAGGGATTCATGAAACATTATCCATCAGGCCTGATTCTGTGAGTTTGACGATATCAACGTGTTCCCTGATTGGATCAATATGAGAAATATAGGTGATAATGAAGCAGGGCATAATGAGTTAAAAGCTGAATGAAAGTTACTCTATCTAAATGTGTTTTGTATTCTCGAAACTGATTGAGGCATTCAGTGCATACATTGCGGGATATGGGTATGAATCAATGGCATGAAAGAGACGTGGCTACCGACCGACAAATTTTGGGAACTCATTAACCAGAACATCTTATATCTGGGAGTATTAAACAGAAATGAGAAAGATGTGAAGGCATTTCGAAATAAGGGATAGCGTCTGTATGATCATAAACGAGGATCTCACATAAAATGATTAAGATATTGTCTTAACCATATTGTTCGAAAGTGCCAGGTGAGTTGATTTTGGGGAGAGATTCCCACGGTGACGCTGAGTGCATTCCATAAAACGGAATAGGCAGAACGGCCTTTGTGATGTGGGTATATATTACTCCATAAACTGGCATTCCTCGGAATTTTCTATACCCGACATTCCATAACTGAAATTGCCGGGAACTCTCTATACCCAAATTCCATGACTGACATTCCCAGGAACATTCTTTAACTGACTTCTCCAGAACATTCCATACACAAAATTCTATAATTGGCATTCCCTCGAAACATTCTGCACCCAACTTTCGATAACTAACGTTCCCTGAAGCATTCTACAATCGACATTCCCCAGATAATTTTGGAACTTACTTTCGCTGGAGCATTCTATCTTCGACATTATTTGTGAATGCCCAGACGTCAGTCAATTAAGCAAAAGATAAGATACCTAAGGCAGAGGTCCCGTTCCAAGGAGAAGGGGACACTGTTCTGGAGACTCCTCAAAATTTTAAAGTGGTGACAATGTTTTCCCTGCGTTCACATTTCTTCACGACAGAGTATCTACCTCAAATGACTAAAAGACAGAAATTTTCAACCTCCGTTTATCTTCAGGGAACTGGGAGAGAATCCTTCAGGATAGCAACGTATTTATATTACGTTTGATGCATTGGAAAAATGTGACGTGTGTCTGCTCTCCAATGATTGACTGTGTGGGAGCGTTGAAGAAACCGTCTGTTTTTATGGATTTGTCTCTGGGTATTTGGTGGGGGAGTTCTTGTATATTATGATGCATTTTCTCAGTTATTCAGACCATCCCATTTGTTATTTCAGCTGCAATTATTTTAATAAATTCTGACTACAATGACACATTTGGAAATCACACTGGGTCCTCAACAAACTCATTATACCTCCAGGTTGATCGATTGTTTTCCTTCCTCACAGTTAACGTAGTGACCATCTACGTCCTGCTTTATAAAGACTGTGGATAGTCTCCATGTGTCAGACGTTACCTGGGAGCCATGGCAGTGGTGGATATCCTGGTCATTATCCTCGAACTGACACTGAGACATATTCCCATTGTCTATTGGGAACAGTTTTTATTCCTTTTGTCAATACCCGTGTGTAATATACACGCCGTCCTGCTTTATGCAGCTACTGACTGTTCTGTCTGGTTCACCGTCACTTTCACATTTGATCGGTTTGTGGCCATTTGTTGCCAGAAGCTGAAAAGTAAATATTGCCGTGAGAAAACGGCGATTGTGGTTCTGGGATCAGTGACTGTGCTGAGCTGTTTAAAGAACATTTTTTGGTATTGTATGCTCTCAAGTCGGTATTGGAAAGGAAACGCCCCCTGGTTTTATGTTGTAAGAGATACCGTTCTGTTCTCCCCTGTCTGGGTCACAATCGAGTCCCTCCACCACATTCTAACACCTGTTCTACCATTTCTCCTGATTCTGCTGCTCAACGTTCTCACCGTCAGAAACATCGTAGTGACCAGCAGAGCCCGCAGGAGACTCCGCACTCGCGCCAATGGGGACGCTCAGTGTGATGCAGAAATGAGAAGTCGAAAAAAATCCATCATTTTACTGTTTGTGATATCGGCTAATTTTATCTTGTTACGGTCAACGTTGATGGTGTATTCTATATGGGGCCGAATATGGCGGATTGGGTATAACTCGATGTATCTCCATCCGTTTGTGCGGGAATTAAGCTTCATGCTGCAGCTTCTCAGTTGCTGCACAAACACCGTGATTTATGCCGTGACTCAGACTAAATTCAGAAAGCAGCTTAAGAATGTGCTGAAATATCTCTTTACCCAAATTTATCAATCAATCAAATGCACTCATTAATCTATTCCTTCGGGGTTTTCTCATTTCAGTTCAATATTTCAACGATGTCGCTCTGGTAACACACTGAGCGTAGTGTTGGTTTGACCAAACCTATCTCTCAGGGGGGTTACAGGGATACATTTCAATGTTTCTCTAAACTCAACGTGTCAGTAATAAAAGCACCATCCCACTGACTGGATCCATCAGTTCAATTTGTAAACAATAAAAATATTCGTTAAAAACTGCTGTTGTTTGTCTTTGTGTTCGAGAAGCTGAACTCGAGAGAGAGAGACACAACAATAAGTCCTGGTCCTGAGGGGAGGGAACCGGACCTGAGATCAGCAGTTGGTTTTAAGTCACTCGTCCTTGCTTTCACCTCTGTATCCCCCACTCGGACCTGGCCCTGGGCAAAATTCATCATCACTCCGTTCCGCCATATCACGTGGCAACATCCGTCTCTCTCTCTCTCTCTCTCTATTTCTTTCTCTCTCACTGTCTCTATAAATCATTCTCTTCCTCATACCCCGCTCGCCCTCTGTCCAACTTTTTCTCACACCTCTTCCACCTCATTTCTCTCCCTCTCTCTGCACACTCTCTGTTCTAATTCCCCCTCACATTCACTCGTTCTCTCCCCCTTCTCTCTCACACAAGACCCACTTTTTCCACCTGCCTGCACTCCTCTCTGCACATTCCTTTCTCTCTGATCCTCCGGCTCTCTCTGTCTCTCACCCTCCTTTCTATCTCTCCCCAATTTTTTCTCCCTCCTCGCACATCCACACATCTCTCGGTGCTCTCTCCGCTTCCCTCCCCCCTGCAGCGTCCCTACCACATGTTACCCATCTCTGAGTCAAAGAGAGAGGGAGGTACCAGCGAGGGAGTGTGTCAGATAGAGTGGAAACGAGGGAGGGACAAAGAGAATGACGGAAAGAGCGACACGAGGGAGATAAAGTCTTCTGGGGAAGACATGGGGGAGAGAGAGAGGAAGTTAGATAGAGGAAGAATGAGAGGAAGAGGGAGAGAGTCAGACAGAGGGAGAGTTCGGGGAGAGAGATTCAGAGAGAAGCAGGGATAGTATTAGACAGAGGGAGGATTGTGGGGAATCGATAAAGACAGTCAGGCAGAGGGGGAGGAAAGGGGTGAGGGCGGTATGAAAAGATTTAGATGGAGAGACAAGAAGGTACTGGAAAGTGTGTCCATAGAGAGTGAGAAGAGAGAGGAGAGAAAATGTGAAATGAAGAGAGCGTGCGAGACGGGAAGAGAGAGTGTGGGATGAGGGGAGACAGAGTTGGAAGGTCGGAGACAGTGTGTGGGATGGTGTGGGAGAGAGGGAGAGCGAGGTGCGAGGAGAGGGCCATTGAGAGAGGGACGGGTAGGAGACGGGAGATGGAAGAGAGACAGAAAGCGGGAAAGGGACAGAGAGAGGGAGGGGATATAGAGAGACAGGACAAGAGGCGTGTGTGAGAGAGCAGGGTCAGACTTGGAGTGGAGCAGGAGGTGAAGCAGGTCGGGAGAGCAAAAGAGACAGAAGAGGTGAGGGAGGGGGACTAAGAGTGATTGAGGGAGGGATAGAGAGGGATGGGAGAGAGGGAGAGAGAGAAAGAGGGAAGAGTATGAGGAACTGTTAGAGAGCGGAGGTGATAGAGGGAGAGCGGAGACAGAAGGACGGGGAGAGAGGGAGGTGAATGTGCGAAAATTGGGAAGAGAGAGATGGAGGGTTGGGAGGGGTGAGAGAGAGGATGAGAGTGAGAGGTAGGTGAGAGAGAGATTTGGGTGGGGTGGGTGTATGAGAGAGAGGGAGAAAGAGTGGGGGAGAGACACAGCGCGTCGGGAGGAAGAAAGAGAGTGAATTGGGAGAGAGTGAGCCTTGCCAGAGAGAGAGAGGGCGAAAGTGAGGACAGCAGATTCTGGAGATCGGAATCGAGATTAAAGTGGTGCTGGAAAAGCACAGCATGTCAGGTCGCACCAGAGGCATTAAAATTAACATTTCGGTCAAAGGCCCTTCATCAGGACTGAGGCAGTAATCCTTTAGGGGGAAGAGATAAATGGAAGGGGTGGAGCTATGGTGAAGGTAGCCAAGAGAACAATAAGTGGATGGAGGTGGGGATAAGTTTGATAGGTCGGAGAGGAGAGTGGAGCGGACAGGTGGGAAGGAAGACTGGCAAGTAGGACAAGTAACGATGCTGGCAGGATGGAAGTGGCACGAGGTAGGGGAGGGGTAATGAGGAAAATGGTGAAGTCCACGTTGACGCCCTGGGCTTGAAGTGTTCCGAGGCGGAAGATGAGGCATACTTCTTGCAGGCGTTGGCAGGTGAGGGAATGGTGGTTGAGGAGGTCCAGGACCAGAATGTCCTCGGCAGAGTGAGAGGGGGAGTTGAAATTTTCGGCCACAGGGTGGTGGGGATGATTATTGCGGGTGTCCCCGAGATGTTCACTAAAGCGATCTGTGAGAAGGCGTCCAGTCTCCCCATTGTAAAGGAGACCGCATCGGGAGCAGCGGATACAAAAACCTTACATTGGTTGATGTGCACGTGAAACTTTGATGGATGTGGAAGGCGCCTTAGGGGCCTTGGAAGAAGGTGAGGGGGGAGGTGTGTACGCAGGTTTTGCAATTCCTGTGGTGGCAGGGCAAGGTGCCAGGAGGGGAGGATAAGTTGTTGGGATGAGTGGACCTAACCATGTAGTCATGGAGGGAACGGTCTTTCCGGAAAGCGGAAAGGGTTGGGGAAAGAAATAAATCTCTGGTGGTGGGGTGCGTTTCGAAGTAGCAGAAATGTCTGCAAATTATCCAGTTTAAGCGGAAGTTGGTGGGGTGGAAGGTAAGGATCGGGGGTGTGATTCTTTCCTTGTTGCAGTTGGAGGGGTGGGGTTTGAGTGCAGGGGTGCGGAACGTCGATGACATGCATTGGAGGGCATTTCGATCACATGGGAATGGAAATTACTGTCTGAAAGAGAGGGAGAGCAGAGAGAGAGAAGTCGGGAGAGAGCAGTGAGCGAAACAGAGAGAGTGGACGGAACAGAGGGAGAGATGGGAGGGAGCGAGAGAGAGAGAGTGAGAAGCGGAGGGAAAGTGATCGAGGAGAGAGAGGGATGTGGTAGGAATACGTCGGTAAGCGAAGATAGGGCGGTGGAGAGAGAGATTTGGGACAGATAGGTGAGAGGGAGGCAGTGATAGTGGGGGTGTGAGGGCGATTGTGGAGAGAGGAAGTGGCGAGAGAGAGATCATCGGACTGATTAGACTTAGAGGGAGGGAGCGAGTGCCGAGACTGGTAGTGAAGGAGTGATTGAGCCTGGGTAGGAGAGAGCAAGCGAACGATTGAGACCTGGTTGAGAGAGAACAAGCGAACAATTGAGAAGGGGTTGCAGGAATCGAGTGAGCCTGCGTGGGTGAGAGCGAGCAAATGAGTGAGTCTGGAGGGGAGGGAGGGAGCGAACAAGAGAGACTGAGAGGGAGGAAAGGAGTGAGCCTGTGTTATGATGATGTGGGTGTGCTGTCCCTTTAAGCAAGCAAAAAGGTAGCAGAAATACCTGAGAGCACGAAGTTTTCTGAACAAGATATAATGTATTTTTTTTTGGTCCAGCAGCTGGTGTCACTGGTTTCCTGGAGACAAAAACAAATTTGAATTAGGCAAGTGAATTTACATTATAACCCCCAACAAATAGCAAACTCTAACGAGGTTTGAATTTTGTGTATTGGCAATATTAAAAGCTAATAACACAATCCAATGCTTTCGGGGTATAGGACCGACAAAAAGGAACAATTGAGGAACAACTGCCAAAAGACCAAAAGATGTCGACTTCTAGTCAGAACACTCTGAGTGGTACCTACCTCGAGAAGGAGGGAGCACACGGAAAATCATCGACACTGTTTTGAAGAGGAAATTTACGGAGGAATATATAAAGAGCAGATTGGAAAGCTCGCTGATTATGTAGTTCGAAGTTTTCAGTAAATCTTAATCGGGCGTTTCATTAGTCAGGTATGATAGAAGGGAAATTAAATGATAGGTTGGTGAAGGGACCGCAAATAGCTGTTCGTTAACTATTCTATGATACACTTTAAGAATTAGATGTGTTAATTTTACTTTACCTTTGTCTTGGATTTTCGAACTTTCACGGAAATATTTCTGTGTTGCTGTTTTAAAATGAACAGAGGTGGTTTACAATATTTTGTAACAGTTTGGGGGCTGGTAGCTGCCATTTATACTATGTTAGACAGATTTGAATAGATTTGGGGGTACGAAAATCCCAGCAGATTTAAACACTTGCTGGTTCGTGTCATCGAACTTCAAATAAAATGTAAGTGAGACTCCTACTCTAATTTCGATGTCCTGTGGTTCATCGAATTAAAATTAAGCGAAATTACACTTAAAATAACTCATGCGTTTATGGGACTTGCTTCTCAAATTTGCTGTGAATGTAGAGAGGAGAAGGAAAAGGCCATACCTTTAGAATTAGCAAATAAGTTAGATCTTGGCTTAACGACGGACAAAAGCAAAGTGGAAATTATAAGGGAATTATTTAAACACTTAGCTGTGTCAGAAAAACAGACAAGTGCAGTAGAGGTAGGCACACGTAAATTATAATCGAGAAAACTGAAGTTCGAAGATAAACAACAGAGATAGAGAAAAGAGAACCGGAGGGAGGAAGACAGAGAAAAGGAAGAGAAAGAGAGAGAGGACAGGGATAGACAAAGAGAAAGAGAAAGAACACAGGCAGAGGGAGAGACAAAGAGAGTGAGCGAAAAGAGAGAGCAAGAACGTTCTTAGCTGAGCAACGAGAGAGATCAAAGGGAGAGTCAAAAAACAGAAAGAATTTGAACTTGAGAAGTTGCAACTTATTCAGCAAAGTCAAGTCAGCAGGATGGAGATTAGAAGAGAAGATCGTGATGTATATAAACATGTTAAAACTTTACCACACTTTGATGGAAGTGATGTTGAAACCTTGTTTCGTTTTTTGAAAAATTGTCTGGGGTGATGGAGTTGTCCGAGGATGTATGGGTAATGCAAATTGAGATTCAACTGATACACAGAGTTGTTGAGGTATATACAGCGCCGTCAGATGAGGGGTCAAGAGATTATCAAGAATTTAAAAAGGTTATTTTATGTGTTTGTGAATGGGTACCAGAATCATGTCGACAGCGCATCAGAAGGAACCAGGTCATACTGCCCTTCAGTTCGAAAACATATGCACTGTCATTTTGATACATGGTTATGTGCTTTAAACATAGATTAGACCTTTGAGGCTCGATGAGAGATTAATCTGCTGGCTGGAGGAGTTTAATAACGTATGTGCAGAGATGGTAAGAATTCACGTGGAGCAGCAGAGGGTGCAGCAGGTGAGACGAGCAGTAGATGAATACTTGTTGGTGCAGAAGAAAAGCTTCAGGCCAGAATTTCGTCCTGTGAGTGATTGAGGTAAGGGAAGGGGAGATCCTGCACTACGAACCCCAAAGTAGAGAATACAGGAACGAATTTACCACGTGATAGAATCCCAAGAGAGTGAAGAGGAGGGGAAACGCCTCAGGTGTTTTCACTGTAGTGGAGTGAGACACAGAATATGACAGGGAAGATGGTTTCAGAAGGACACTGGTGAAATAAAAGTAAGTGTTCACTGACAGAAAGTTGACACGCAAATTCACAGTGCTGGTCGTTACATAAAGGCACTGTGGGAAATTATATGGTCAAAGAAACTAAGCTAGTGGCATTAGTGAAGTTAGCAAAAGAGCTTCAGGAGAGTGCATGGAATAAGTAGGGTTTGGGTATGGAATTAGTACCTGATCTCTACAAAGAATTCGCCTCTGTGGGTAAAGGTTTCTCAGATAGAACGGGGGAAAAGGACAAAAAGGTGTATTTTGTCGAGACGCGTGATCTAATCAATGGCTGATAGTAAGGGATGTGCGAATATGTACTTCTTCTGGTCTGTTACACGAGATTGTGGTAATTTGTGAGATAGTTGAACAGAAATTTAGTGTTCCTCTATGTAAGATCGGATTGGAGTGCCAACACAACCCTGGGGAATTTACAGTGGGTCTGATTGACAGAGTGTAAGTTCCAGAAATTTAGTTTGTTCTTGAGAATGATTTGCCAGGATTCAGGATCCAAGATCCAAGATTACTCCACCTTTTTGCGATGGAGAATCCCAAGGCAGAACAAAAAAAAACTGAGTAGTTTAACAGAAATATTCTGCTATTTTCCCATACTTTCTGGTAACCAGATCCCACTATGATAGCTCACAAATCGAAAAGAACCAAAACATTAAGAGAAAGATGAAGGAGTCGAGGTTCAGTTAATGGGTACCCTTTTTGACGGAACGCAGCAAAACACCTTAAACGAGAGAGGGACAAACAGAAGTGTTTAGTCCTAAAAGGCTAAGGGATGTGCGACAGCAAGGCAGGACGATAAAAAAATATATATTTGTAGTTGAGTAATCAGAAAAGGAAGCAGAATATAGTCTGGAGAGGTATGATCTGAAAAATAGAATCCTGATGCGGAAATGGAGATCAGGGCAGGTTAACGCAGAGGAGAAATGACCTGTCATAATTATCTAATTTTGGCGTGCTCTGTATCAAATCTCCAAATTAGACATCCTGCACAAATCTTCCCTTTCGTGATAAACTACACTACCTCGCCTGTTGAGTATTTTCTTGTCCCAATTCTCCCATTTACTTCTTCCTTGATACACACTTTCCACATAATGTTGTCCCACTAAGATATCATTATTTAGTGGTAACCTGCATCGAATCTCCACTTTATTACTCTTTGGTAAAATTTCCCCTATTTATTGATTCTCTGCTGTGTTCTCGCATATCCACGTGATGTGCTCCAATTCTTGAAGTTATTCGTACCTTTCACAGAATTTCCCATGTACGGATGTCCTGCACCAATTGTCCAGTCCAGTGTTGCCCGATAAGGAAACTCCCATTTTCTAATATCCTGAAAATGTTCTCCACTCAATATCATCCAACGTCAATTCTCATATTCACTGATGCCCTCGTCTAATTCTGGCACTTCGGAGTGGCAAGTTTTTAATTTTCTGATTAACGGTGCCATACCCCAATTCTCGTCTACAGATCCACTGTGCAGCTCTTCCACTTCGTAGTTTCTACACCAATTCTCCCATTTACGATTTTTCTTCCAAGCACCGACTTTCCCATTCACCAACAGTGCATTACTTATCGTTTAGACGGCAACTCTCCAATATTATCGTGCACCAGTGCTCTCACTTAGTGCACGAATTGACTAATTATGTAGAACTGGCACCAATTCTCCAATTATTGACGCCCTCTGTCAACGCAGCCATATAGTTGTTCCTTGACGAAATTCATTTTTTTTCACTTAGTTGTGAGCTTAACTGAATCTTTAATTTACTGACTCCTGCAACATGTGCCCATTCTGACTGAGTACCTGTCCCTATCTCATATTTAGACGCATTCTGCTCCAAATCATTAACGAATTGTCAATGTGCAAAAATATTCTAAATTAATGATACTGTGTGCAAAATCTCTAATTTACTGGTACCCACGAATTCTCTCACTTACTGTTCCCTGATATCAATTTTCACGATTACTGATACCCTAGCCAAATTCTAGAAGTGCCATAGTCTTATGCTGACATTTACTGGTGCCATGCCCCAAAACTGTCATTGACTTGATCTCTGCCTCAATTTTACCATTTGGCATTTTCCTGCAACAATTCTCCCGCGTTGTCCGATCCAGCAATCTCTATTTTTGGTGTCCCAGGCATTAAATCTTCAAATAGCCTTCTAGCTAAACGGCACCTATTCTCCAAATTACTGTTACACTGCACGAATTCTCCAAATTACTGTTACACTGCACAAATTCTCCCATTTGATGTTGCACTGCACCAGTTCTTACATTTACTGCTATACTGCGCAAATTCTCGCATTTGGTGCTGTCCTGCTACAACTCTCCCATTTAGTTCAACAATGCACAACTGCTGCGCCTGCTCCTTTACTCTGTATATTTCAGGAGGAAGAAGAGACGCTGTACGTGCACATTTACCTTCTGTAAATCAGGAAGAAGCAAGTATGCTGCTCCTGCTGCTTTGCTTTCTATACTACAGGGTGAACCAGAGACACTGTTCCTGCTAAATCAATTTCTTTGATACAGGAGGAAGCAGAAACTCCGCTACTGCTACTTTACTTTCTCGTATTCATGGGGAAGTTGAGACGCTGCACCTGCGACTTTACTTTCATTAATGCACAGAGAGCAGAGACACTGCTCCTCGTACTTTTCTTTCGCTGATGCAGGTGGAAGCAGAGACGCTGCTCCTGAGAAATGTCTTTCTGTCATTGACTTGAACATGAGATAACAGAGGCTTCATCTGCTACTTTACTTTCTATAATACACTAAAACGCAGAGAAGCTGCTTCTGGTGCTATGCTTTCTATAACAGTGGAGATATTTCAGCACTAAATGGGAAAGTTGTGATGGGGCAATACTGAATGCGTGAATCAGTGGTTGGCACCAATTAATGTGAGAATGCGGAAATGGGAGAATTGGTGTGGGGCAACACTTAGTGCACAACGTGTTCCTAATATCATAAAATGGGGAAAATGTACTCGGGCATAACTGAATTGGAAAATTGAGGCAGCGCTCCAGTAAATGAGAGAATTGTTGCAGTCAATGACGTGGTTCAATGGGAATCGGAGGACATCACGTGTAAACAGGAGCGCACATTCTGGAAACCAGTTAACCGGAGAAATGTTGGACAGGAGTAATCAAGTGGAGGTTTGATGTATCAAAGAATGAAAATGTGATTAGTGCAACATATTGTGGAAGTTATGTACCAGGGGGCAACTGAATGGGGGAATGGAGGCATGCGATACACAGTGGGAGCAGGTGTGCAGGTCGTGAATAATGGAGAGATTTGGGCAGGATTGGTAATTTGCAGATTTCGTGAAGGACACTGCAAAATTAGAGAGTTCTGGCAGCCGTTCATGAAATTGGAGAATTGGTGCACGGAAATACAAAATGGAAAAACTGGTGCAGAATGTAACCAAATTAGCGAATTGTGGCAGGGCACTAATGAAAGGGAGATTTAGAGTGGGGAAGCACTAAATGGTAAATTTGGATAGGAGCATCAAGGAATGGAAAATATAGATAGTGGTATGAATAAATGGGAGAATTAGCGGGAATCCGTAAAGGGGAGATTTGCTGCAGAGTGCTATGAAAATGGAATATTCGGGGGAGAGCCAATAAATAGGAGAATTGGAGCAGAGCACGTCGAAATGTGGTAATATGGACAGAAAAAGGAGAAATGTTGGAAATATCTGTCAATTCAAGATTTAGGTCCACGCACCACTAATTAAATAAAAATACCTATATGACACCTCTACGTGGAATAAGTGAATCAGTGAGTAATTAAAGGGGAGAAAAAATACTTTCTGAATTCATACAGGCGCCATTAAATTATTTGTGTTAGAACTGGGACTGTGTAATATCCCATGGTAGAGTTCGCACAGTTCCAGTATTTGAGCAGGATTAGTAAAGGTGAGAACATATTCAGGACACCAGAGTTGTAATTAGAATCACAGAGATATACAGCAGGGCAACTGACGCTTCGATGCAACTTGTTCATGCCTAAATTTAAGAATGATGGCAGCGGACCATTAAATTGGTGAATCATTGCAACGAATTAAGAAATCGAAGAATTGATTTAGGGTTAATTAATGTAGGAGAATCTGGATATGGGAATTAGATAATTGTGTAATTCCTGCAGTTCAACATTAAATTTGAGAATTGAGACATAACAACACTGAATTGCAGGTGCCTCAGACGATATGAATCGAAAGAGGGCCTTATTCAGTCCTGAGAGTAGCTTCATTGTCAGAGGGTACGTACCGACTTAGTCCCTCATTGTAATTGGCCAGAAGTGAGGGAGAGCTACGCAATTAGCTGGTAAGCACTGCCATGTTAGAACTGGGAGAAATGTTGCATGCACCTGTATCGTGGACATTCGGGTCAGTGCTCCACTAAATGAAATAAAAAACAAATTGAGGAGAAGGAAGCAGAGACGCTGTTCATGCCATGTTACACTCTATGATTCAGTAGAAAGCAGATACGCCGCGCCTGCTGCTTTAGTTCCATATGATTCTGGAAGTTTAAGAGTCGCTGCTCCAGTTATTTTACTTTCAGTGATATAGGAGGAAGCAGAGACGTTGCTCCTGTTACTTCAATTTCTCTCATACAGTCGAAAGCAGAGACGCTGCTCCTGTTGCCTTGTTTTCTGTCATGCAGGAGGAAGCAGAGAGGCTGCTCTGGCCATGTTCCTTTCTAAAATACAGGAGGATCATTGACGCAACGTATGAAACTTTACCTTCTGTAATAAAAGAGTAAACAGACGCTGCTCCTGCGACATTGAAATTTTCGACAGGCCCAGAAATATGTAAAGTGAAAATCAGCAACTTTATTTCATAAAGTGTAATCGAGAATAATTATCTAACAACGATTTCTCCTCGACAATACTGGTCCGATAGAAATCCCGATTATGTTTTGCAAAAGGAAATGTCTTAACTCAAAACCTGGCAGTTTTCGATTCTTCTCTGCATTGCTGTCCTTTTTTCTTCTTCCTGGGTAATCTACTTCACCAGTTACGTTTTGAAAGCAAAACCGTAAAGAGAACTGTTTTCTCAGGCAGTCTTTACACGCTAGTATCTTGGCAGTTCTCCGCTCAAAAGTTCAATTTTCCCTGGGCTTATACACGCAAAACATCGAATTGTGTTTTTAAGATTACCATAGATCAATTTCAAACTGGATTGGTGTATTTTTTGGGGGTGTACTATTTAAATTTATTGGCCTATTTTTCATTTTTTTTTGTCTCAGGGCAACCAATTACATTAACTGCTAGACCAAAAAAGTTTACATAATATTGCTTTTTCTTCGGAACACTTGGTGCTGTTAGTTAGTTCTTTTGTTTCCAATTCTTTTAATCTGTTCATGAGTCTCCGGAATGTGGCGGGTGTGTTCTTCATTTCAAAGTGTATCACTTTAAACTGATATAGCACACTTGGGTTCCAAACGCAGAATTTTCTTTCGTCAGCTTTGAAAAAGGTATCTGGCAGTGAACCATGCATTAAATCAATTTTGGTGATGAACTAGCTTGTCCAAACTTCTCAAGACAGTCCTCCAATCGAGAAAATGAATGTGACTCCGATTTCGTAACAGCGTTGAATTTTCTTCAGTCTCGTTGGTGTGGGAAATAAGATAATCGGCCTAAACCACTTGCTCTGACAGGATTTGAAAATGTCCTCGTCGAGCACCTCCATTTGGACCTGTCAAGCTTTGAATGTATTAAGCTGATCGAGGTGTTATTTTGTCTATTCTCTGCTTCTACGTCATGGGCAATCGTATTAGTCCTCCCTACCTGATTCTGACGCATGTTCTTATACTGTAGGAACATATCTTTCAACTACGTTTAATGCTCTTACGATAGATAACTTCCTATTCCATTCCTCAACGACTCGTTACTCTTCTTAAATCCAATTTGAGGCACATCAAAATCCATTCCATCTGGATTTGATTCCTCACTCTGCAGGGCAGTACCTAACACCGTTTTTTCTCGTTCTTTATCCCTCGTATACTAAGGATTCAACAAGTGTCACCATTTTTTACTATCTGGCTTCTTGAGCAGATAGTTCCCCTGGCTCAATTTTTTTTTCTGGCTTTGATCGGGCCGGCTAAACCTGCCTTTGAATAGATCCAATCACTGGTGACAGTATTAATTATTGATCCCCTTGGGAAAACATCCGAATCTTAAATCTTTAATATGCCATCTGTTTCATTCTGTACTGTGCCCTCTTTAGATGCTCTTTTGATAACTCACCGAATTGGTTGAATCTCATCATCTCCATTGTTACATAATCTAAGTGTGAGATCATTGACTTTGGTCCTGTCAAGTTTTCTTTAATTAATTTCAAAGGGTCACACCTTTACCCCTCTGGAATATTCTGTACCTCCTTTTCGGGTACGTAATTCACAGATTTTATTTGTCGTCTTGTTGTGCCTTTCTACGTTCCTTTACATTTCAGAACTATACACTACTGCCTGACCCTCGGCCGGTTTAGGGTTTTCATGCACCATTACGTCAAACAGGGCATCTGTAAACTGAACCTCAACTCCTTTATCTTTCTCTTTACGTTTTGCTTCGAGCTGTGACTTATGGTCGTGGTGTCTGGCTACCACACAGTTTGGCAAATTGCCAGATACTTATTTTCTTAACTCCTCAGCTTCTTCGTCTTCTATGGGTTTCCCAAGTCAAGGGGTATCAGTCCAACATTGGGCCCTGCCAAATGATACCCAGGAGAAATTCAGTACCTTGATCTGACACTGTGTCAATCACTCTCACTGTAACTTTCCCAAACTAGATTTGGCACTAAAGCTTGATTTTATATAATGGAAATCTAAATTTCTGTCCATCGATTACACAACGTATCACACTCCGGTAGCAGATCAGAAAGAATTCATATTCGTTCTTCTCTTATTTTGAGCGTCTGTTTAGGTCCTGCATCTCGAAAAACATGAACGCTCTGTCATTCTCTCCCCGTTCTGTCTGCGAAAAATTTACCCGCAGAGGCTAATTCTTTGTCGAGAATGTAATAACTCCATACCGAGACCCTGCCAAGTCTTTGCACTCTCCTGCAGCTCCTTGGCACTTCTTGGGATCTCCTTTACTATCTTCCAGCTTTTTTTCACCATCGTGGTTTTTCCTTTATTCTGTGGTAAATCCTGACCAGAGTTCTCGACTCTTGTCAGGCTGCAAGCTTGCCTGATGCACCCACATCTGCTGCCTTTCTCACTTACTGAACTTTCTGTTCCTCGACGAGAATTCGTACTGTCTCTGGAAGTGTGTTTTTAATCTTGTTCCGCAGAATAATAGTTTTTAGTGGCTCAAACGTCTTATGTAGGATTAAAGCAGGCACCCTTTGATCGAAATAGTATGTTTAATTATTTCTAAATCAACGTAAGTCTGATCTGTTTCCTTCTTTGTGTTTCTGAACGTCTGTCGATGTGCTTCTGGTACAAATTCATAACCACTTACAATATCCTGTTTAACCGTTACATAATCCCGTGACCCCTCATCTGATAGTGCGGCTAAACCTCACGAGCTTTGACTCTCAGTTTCGCAATAAAGTAGCATTACCCATAAATCCTTGGCAACTCCATATACTTGGCCATTTGTTTTCAACTTGAATAAAGATGGCTTCAAGTTTTTTTTTTCTCATCAAAACCTGGCAGAGCATTGACGAAAATATACTTATCACTCCCATTTCTTTTAATCTCCATCCTGTTAAATTGACTTTGCCGATTAAGTCGCAACTTCTCAAATTTAAATTCTCTGTCTTTTTGACCAGCTGAGGATTTTCTCTCTCTTTCTTTTTCCTCTCTCTCTTTTCTGTCCCTCTTTCTCTCTCTTCCCACTCTTTCTCTCTCTCTCTCCCTTTCTTCTCATTCTCTTTGCTCAACTGAGAACATTCTCGCTGTCTTCCTTTTCTGTCTCTTCGTTTATCTTCTAACTGGACTTCTCCATTTGGACTTCTCCATTTCTCTGACACACACCTCAATGCTTGAGCACCTCTGTTACAAATTCAGCTTTGCTTTTGCCCTTCTTTAAACCCAAATCTAACTTATTTCTAATTCAAGAAATGTGGTCTTCTTTCTTCCTTCTCAACTTTCATGCAAATTTGAGAATCATCATCAAATAGGAGCAACTATTTAGCAATTTCAACAGCCATTTCTCTCACTTCTAATTTAAGCATAAGAGCTATTTTTCGAGCAGTGTGTACATGCTTTTGGTTTTGCAGTATTCCCTCGAAAGTCCAGGTTTTCCTGATCTTATATCACCAAAGCATCGGATTGATTCTTTGGCTAGTAAGATTGCCAATGTACTAAGTTCAAAATTGATTGGAGTTTCGTATTTTGGGGGCATAATTTAAACGAATAGACCGAATTTGAATTTGATTTGTTGTCTCCAGACAAACCAGCTAATCCAGCTGTTTCGACCAAATGTTACACTGTTACCTAATTCAGAACACGTGGAGCTGCGTCAGGCAGTTCAGTTGGCTTTTATCTCTCTGAAAGGGACAACACACCCATATCTTCATTCAGAAAAATCGTCGCCAAGAAAAGTGTTTCTGTTGTGCTTCTGGTGCTGTTCCTGATATGCCCTTCAGCACTGAACGTACTCTGTACTTACTGACGGCTCGTTGTTTGCCTCTGCGTCGCATTGTAGGCAATAATCTGCATTGTGGCTGCAATAGCGTGCATTCAAAACCCAGTCCCAGCAGTATCTGTTTTGTTTGTCTCTTAATATGTGCAATAGCAACACTGTAAATGATCAATTAATATTGCAAGATGACCGACAGAGGTGTGTGCAATGCCGAAGTGTTGGTGATATGGGTGCAATGGTTCGACGTTGCCTTGATTCAGTAGACAATGATGTAGATCTGTTTGGGCAGAGATTATGAACAGTGAGGAAAGAAGTCACCAGCGGGTCTGGTTTACAAGCCCACCCACGGTTCCCACATTGTGAAATAAATCATTCAAGAAAAAATATTGCTTGTGAGAAATAAAGGACGGCAATACTCATTACTGATTTTGACTTCACTTTTCCCACTCCCGGCTCTATTGTAAAGAAAGTATCGGGAACCACAATCAATAAATCAAGTAGTCCGATGGGGGAAAACAAAACATGGTCCATAGCTTAGTCATCAATTAATTATATACTCCTCAGATTCATTCTTTGCCTCTAAACTGCCTCATTCGTTGTGACCATTAGGAAACGGGGCCATCCTTTTTGCCAGAAGAAAATAAACATGTCACAAACTTTCTTTTGAATGTTTCATACATAAGATCACCCACATTTCTCTGCACAGCACTTCTTTGGAGGTTTTTTTCTCTATTTTAGAAGAAGTCTGCCTTTTGAGTCTTCCTACAGAAGTGCATCACCTCATTCTCCCGACATGAAGCTGCACCTGCCAGGTACTCCCCCAGTCACTCAACCTAACGCCAGTATATGATTTTACAGATTTCCCCGTCCCCATCACAGCATGCCCTCCCTCCTCTTGCGTACCTTCAGCAAAACTGAACACATTTCACCTTGTCACTTCTGTCATGTCATGCATACAGAGCTAAATATTTGAAGCCCGATGTTTAACATTTCTGCATTTCACTAATTACGTCTTTCCAACTTGGAAAAATGCCCATGAATCCCCCCATACACAGTGGGCAGTCCAGGCTAATTTATCACCCATCACGATGAACTCCTACCTTGTGCAATGCATTTTATATTGCGCCTAACTGAAGGGCAGCTCAAAGTTCAAACATACTTCATCAACCTTGATCAACTCTGCTTGTCATGTCAGAAAAGAACCCTGCAAAATTATCAAGTGTGGTTTAAATTTCAACAAATGATTTTGACTCAGTTTGTGTGCAAACATTTTTTCTAAGATTTCTTCTTTTAATCCTTTGCAATGCTCTCTTCCATTTTCCAAATGACAGAAATGGCATTGGTACGGATGGAAACCATTTGGCCGAACTGGTCAGCTATGAAATCATGGCTGATTTGGTTAATCGGCAACTCCACTTTTATTGCTTATCCCGTTGGCCTTTTATTCTCGAGTGCACAGTGTCTGTCTATCTCAGCTTCCTATATAACTCCTCATGACAGCTCGCTGTTGTAAAGGATTCCACAGATTTGATACCCTCTGAAAGAAAGAATATGCTGCTCATCTGTGTATTAAATGGGTAACTCCTTCTTCTGAGAATACACCCTTGGGTCCTGTACAATCCCGGGTGCAAATCAGAGCAGAACAAACACTTAAATTTACGTATGCACTCACTGGTGTCTTTAGGTTTTTATTTTGTTTTTAATCTATGGTTAAACGCACAGCTCCGATTTACACATTAAGCTTGCCAATGACGGATCTGCTTCAAACGCACTTCATTGGCGTTCATCCAGGTACCAGTTACTGACGTTATCCAAATACAAATAGATCTTTCTTTCTCGATTCATTAACATGTTTATTAGTCTTACTGCACATGGAAATTAATTCATCCCATTCAGTTTATCTTTCATCAACCTGTGTAGTTCAATTCAATCTCCCATAAACCTTCTCCATTCGGAATAAGTAGAGGGGAACAGGAAACATTGGGGGCATGGCTCAGACAAGACAAGCTGAGAACGTGCCTTTCCTGTTGGCACCCTCTACTCCATAAGAAACGTTCACCATCAGCGCAAAGCATGTCATGGTGGCCGATAGTGAAGACCATGGATTAATAATCATTTGGTGTTACTCAGACTGCGTTTCCTCAAATTGCAACTTTAGAATGATTTCCTGCAAGACGAAATCTCACTCAAACTTCAGAAGCTTCAGATGTTTCAACAAAGTGGTTCTGTTCACGCGACACCATTTAGGAACTCCCATTTCTGAATCAGAAGTGTACCACATTTAAAACGATGGGTCTATTTCACTTTACCCAAATACAGTTAGGCCAGTTGGCTTCTGCAGTATTCACTGAATTTATACTGCACAAATTCTGCTTTTAATGAAATATCTTCAATGTCATCCGTATTGTAACTGACCCTAGTCAGTGGCAACACTTTCTCCTGCTCACCATCTCGCCCATCCTCAGCGGTCCCTCATTCAGCATTGTAAAAAGGCCCCAGAAATCTGTTGTTAACATTCTTTGTTCCAAATAAACCATTCCCCGTCTTTGGAATGCCTCCACAAACAGGATTTCCTCATGCCTGGACATGGTGCAAGGCGGAGTTTTGTGAAGAGATTCTGGACAATCATTGTCAGTTGGCTGGTGGAAAATGTTAAGGAAGCAAACCAAAAAAAAAAACTTCTGCATCTATATGAATCTTTAGCAACGCTTTGGGAAGCGAAATCAGAGGAGAATGAAGAAGGGTGAACTGACGACGGAGCAGAGAGAGTCCAGACAACTTCCCCTTTTTTCAGGGGCTGGGACATAGTGACTCTGATGTGCTCGGGATATGAACGGATCTGAGACATTGAAAGGGTTCTCGTTTCTGCACATAAGGAATTCAAACCTTATCTCGTTCCAGGCTAAGGAGAAAGCTTGGGAACAGCCACGATACTGACAGGCTCGAAAGGAGACAGTTCCGGTTGAAAGCGAGCTGGTTCCTGGTGACATGGATATGATTGCAGCCGATGGGATCAGTTTGTTCCGAAGTCTCGATAATGAATGTCTCAGGCTTTATTTCGGAAAAGTAACACGAATAGAGGACACTTGCCATTCCGGGAGGGACAGACTGAAGCTTAAAATCGCTAACTGCCTAATTTAGGGGATCCTGAAAGCTGCTGTTTTGTCAGTCTCTGTGGTGCAATTGGTCAGCGTGTTCCATTCTTCACTGAAAGGTTACTGAATCGAAACCACACCAGGACGGATTAGTTGTTGCTCTCTGTCAGTCGTTCGTCTTTGCTACACAGTTCCTGGTTTTAAAGAGGTCAGGAAAATATTCACCAAATGAAAATCTTCCTCAGTGAGGAAACACAAATGTGATTGTGTTTTATTTTACCAGATAATGTCTAGGGCTGCGGATATTGGGACGCTGAAACAAAGACAGAAATTTCAGCAGAAACTCTGATTTTGTAGTACATGTGGGAGAAGCAGAATTCTGACAAAGTTCAGAAAAGTTGTCTCTGTTTCCCTTTGCGCAGAAGCTTCCAGACCTGCTGAGTTCCTCCAACAGTTCTTTTTAAAATAAATGTCCATTTCTTTTAAAATCACCATGTAACGACATTTAAACCTTCGAAATCAATGAATAGATTGAATTGGAACAGATGCCAGGAATGATACACACCTCCTCAGTTCGAGAAGATAGATTTCGAAGGTGAAGATGATAACGTTGTTTTGTAATCGTGGTTGATTAGTTATGGAGATAGACTTGTTGCCTGCTACGACTATAATTGAGAGGTCAGCTCAAACAGGACGTTGTTTCCTTGATGGAGTATTTCCACTCACTGTCCATTTCACACCATAGCTCGTCAGAACACAGCAGTTCTCCCCTTCCCTGACAGTCTATTGGTTTGGATTCAGCATTTTCAAGACGGCAGCTCAGGAGTGATTCGTGATCAAGGAATGGGAGTTCTGCTTTGCGCATTTACTGCCGTAACAAGGTTTCTCTTCTTTATTTTTAAGAACAAAGAACACAGACCAAACAAAATTATAGCACAGGGACAGGCCCATGCGGTCCTCCAAGTCTGCACCAATCCAGATCCTCTATCTAACGCTGGCGCGTATTTCCTTGGGGTCTGTATCCCATTACTCCTTGCCTATTCACGTGTCTGTCTAAATATGCTATAAATCATGCTGTAGTGTCCGCCACTATCACCTCCGCTAGCAATGCCTTACAGATACTCTAAACGCTCTGAGTCAAGAACTTTCCATGCATATCTCTAATAAATATTTCTCCTCTCACCTTGAACTCGTGACCCCGTGTAATTGAATACCCCACTCTGGGATGAAGCTTTTTGCCATCTTCGCTCTGCATACCTCTCATCATTTTGCAACCTCATTCAGGTTCCCTTTCGATCTTTGTCTTCCGAATAAAAATAATCCTAATTTACTCAATCTCTCTTCATAGTTTGCGCCCTCTATACCAGGCAACATCCTGGTGACCCTCCGCTGCATTCTCTCCAACGCATGCACATCCTTCCAGTAATTTAGCGACGAGATGTGTACACAGTATTCCAAATGTCGCCGAAACGGACTCTGCTGCAACTGTAGCATGACCTGCCAACTCTGGAACTCAATACCCATCTGATAAAAGAAAGCATGTCGTATGTCTTCTTGACCATTCTATCGGCCTGCATGGACATATTTAGGGAAACTGGATCAGAACATTCAGATCTCCCCGTGCATCAATTTCAACCAGGACATTTCCATTTATTGTATAGTTCCAAAATGCATATCCTCGCATTTGTTTGCATTGTATTCAATCTGCCATTTCTCTGCCCAACTCTTTAATCTGTTTACATCCTGCTGCTTTCTCTGACAGTCCACTTCAATATCTGCTGCTCCACCAATCTTAGTGGCATCTGCAGACTTGCGAATCAGATGGCCTGCACCTTCCTCCAAATCACTATCATATACCACAATTAAGAGTGGTCACAGCACAGAACCCTGTGGAACATCACGAGTCACATGCCTCTAGTTTGAGGAACTCCCTTCGTCTGCAACTCTCTGTCTTCTGCTGCCCAACCAGTTCTTTATCCATATACCTAGTGCACTTTGTACCCCATGCGATTTCACCATCTTCATCTGCCTGCCATCGGGAACATTGTTAAGTGTCTTACTGAAGTTCATATATGTGGCATTTACAGCCCTTCACTCAGCAATCATCTTTGCATCTTCCTCAACTAATTAGGAGGGAAACATAATCTGGCTGCTGCACAGTTTTGCCCCAAAACATTAGTCAGGTTTTGGGAAAACAAACAACTGTGGACGCTGGAGATCTGAAACAAAAATCAGTATTGACAGAGAAACTCAGCAAGTCTGATAGCATCTGTAGAAAGAAACAGAGTCAATGTTTCAGATCGACAGAACCCGGTTAGTTACACATTTCGATGTTGTCATGCCTAGAAAAATATCAGGATAATCAACGTATTTGTCAAAATCTCTCATGAACCTCCAACAGTCTTTAACATAAGCGATGGTTGTTTGCAATTCTCACTCAGCTACATTAGTACCGAAAACAAATTTCCCATTTACTTTGATCATGTGATTCAGGAACTGCACGTATGGGCGAAGAGAGAGAGAGAGAGAAAAACACTTCGATCGTGGCACTGAGGCTTAGCTCGTTAAAGCGCCTGTCACGTAAACAGAAAATTATTGTCTGCTCACGTTGTCGATGGCCGGTCGTTTCAACTTTGCTCCAATGTTGCATTGCTGATCCAGTCGCTTAGAATTCTTCTTGTGTTTGAGTTCAGCCCGTCACAAATTGGTGATCACTTCAATTCCATTAGTGAATACTGTTCCTCGCAAGCTATTGATTCAACCTGGAATTTATTTCCTCTTTTCCAAAAACACTTTGCTTCCCCTCCTCTTTAACCTTCAGTCATTCATTCCCAGTTTATTGTGAATAATGAGGCGAGGCAGTAGACACTGCAGCCTTGCCAGGGAATGTTGCGGTAATGGCACAAACATCACGACCTGATCACCCTCGTTCCCTATTGTCGTCACTTATTATTTCTACACCAAAAGCAAATACATCATTGTCAACCTATAACTGAAATGAATTTGCGTTAATTTCTGGTGCATTATCGACGATATTTGGAATCCTACGGGTTCATAAGATTTGGATGCAAGAAATGTTGCCTTACCGGAGCCCAAGGTGACACACACATTTTCCCAAAAAATCTGACCCCATATCTACAAGTTCCAGCCAGGGGGAAGAAAACCTGTCAGGAGCTCCACTCCCAAACTTCCTCCGAATGTCAGGTTTTTCAAAGTGCAGAAATGGGCATTGGGGTATATGGACAGACAGAAAGTCGGGAAATTTGAAAGACCATCACGTGGATACACAGACTCAAAGAAAGACAAATGGAGGAACATATTGAGGTAGTCACTGAAAGGACCACTCTCAATTCGACATGACTGCTCACTGACAGAAAGGAAAAGAAAAAGATAACTATTTAAGCCCTGCCTTCATTCAGCTCTTGGCCTTGAAAGCAGCCTGAGAGCTGATAAAGTCCTTTCAAATTTGTATAGTGTTTGTGGAAAAGAAGAAATAAATTCACGGTTGAATCAATAGTTTGCGAGGCACAGCGTTCACTAATGGAACTGAAGTGAACACCAATTCTTGACGGGCTGAACTCAAACACAGGAAGAACTCTGAGCAGCTTGGTCTGCAATGCAACATTTGAGAAAAGTTGAAACGACTTGCCATCAACAACGTGAGCAGGCAACGTTGTGATTTAAACTCAGAATGTTCTGTTTACTTGACATGGAGTTTAACCAGCCAAGCCACAGTCCCACGATCTAAGTATGTTCTTTTTTTCGCACGCACATGCAATTTCTGAATCACTTGATCATAGTAATTGGGAAATTTGTTTTCTATACAAAGGTAGCTGAATGAGAATTGCAATCAACCTCTGATTTTGTTAAAGACGGACAGGTCATTGCTGAACATCCTCCACGAAATGTACAGAAACAGACTATTTCCTCTTGCATTGATTTTCAAACTGACATTTTCACCTGTTTAAACTGATAGGATAAAGATATGGATTCATGTGGCAGTGCCTATTACTTGTTCAATTCACCCAGAGGGAACCTCACAACAAGAGGAACAAGGTCATTGTGGTAAAATTACCGGCAGTGGTATGGGCATCAGTGTAAACACCAAATCAGTAAAGACTGACGAGACACTAAAAAGTACACCACTAGCTCCACACTGATTACTGCTACATGCCTCCCAGTCTTTATTGCCTTTTACTTTTATTTCACACCCCCGCTCCACTTCTCAATTTATTCCCGACGAATTGTAGGTGTCTGGTTAGTATTTGCACGTTTTAGAAATGGATTCTTGGGACATGGCCAGTTCTCACGTGGATAGGATTCACTTCCCACCCTGATTTATCGCTTGTGTGGTTTGATTTCAGTTCACAATGTCTTTATCCTTCCAAACACATCTCCCTCATTGTCCTGAAACCGAGATGATGTTTGTATCTTCAGCAAGGAGAATACTTTCACTGCCTCACATCAGTAAATGTCCCCGAGAATACAACGGTAAATCGGACCGCGCTGTCAGAGGAACGGTTGCAGAAATAATCCCTGATGCTGCTCATGGGCACTTTGCCATTTCCCAAACCAACAGACCCAATCACTGCCGATCCTGGGAATGGGAAGAAACCAAAAACCAAAACCCTACCTCTTTTTTTTGAATCTTTAAAAACTCTTTGAAAGCGCAATCAGAGTGGAATAAAGGGTGAAGTGTCCGACTGAGCAGAGTTAATCGTCACTCAACACCAAATTATAATCCAACAAAATTATTTGCAAGTGCAAACCTTTCGAACGCTGTTCCATCTTCAGGTTACCAGTCAGACTGAGCAAGGAGAGTCAAGGCAGCTCCCCCCTTTTCACAGGAAATTCTGAGATTTTCGGGAACAATCACGGATCTTAGACAATGGAATGATTCCAGTCAGAGTCGCTTTGCTTTGTACAGAAAACAAATTTCCCAATTACTATGATCAAGTGATTCAGAAATTGAATGTGCGTGCGAAAAAAAGAACATACTTAGATTGTCGTACTGTGGCTTGGCTGGTTAAACTCCATGTCAAGTAAACAGAACATTCTGAGTTTAAATCACAAAGTTGCCTGCTCACGTTGTCGATGGTAAGTCGTTTCCTGTCACTGTCAGGAAAAAAATAAACGGCATTCTATCACCGGGAATCGCAATGGTAGTTGAAGTGTAAGGATCATTCTCGACTGGACCACCACGGATGAAGGCGAAATCCACTCCACCGTTTCATAGTAACGTAGCTTTTGGCTTTTTTAAAATTCATTGGAGATCATTTTCTCCTCCAAAATGATGAAGTCGTCGAGTTTTGTAGACATCAGAAAGAGGCTCATGATCCCAGTTTCCTGCACTTGGGCTCTAGCCTTGTGTGCTCGAAGTTCCAAATGATCATTTGAATCGCATTTTCTCTGCAACGTTTTAATCTCAAATAACAAAACGAATAGTACTGAAGATTGAGTTGGAAATAAAAACAGAATTTGCTGGAAAAACTCAGCAGGTGGGTCAGCATCTGTGAAGAGAAATCAAATTTAAAATATCTGGTTCCGTGACCCCTCCTCATAAACAAAATTTCAAACAAAACTTGTTTGTTTATCTAGGATACAAAACTTTGTTCACGCTTCCCTCATTTTCACAGACAGAGGGAAACACATTCTCTCAAGAATGACACAAGCCTGAGGAGACACCAAATCCAGAAAGTAGGATTACACCCACTGGGTTTATATTGTTCCATTTCAGACTTCAACGCGGGACTCTGTTTAAAACAAAGTGCACCTTTAGACGTTGAATGTGGCAGTTGTGCAAAATTCAAAAAGCAACATTGACACTCAAATTCATGACACATAGTTTACAGAACCAGTTGTCTAACAACTAAGCTACAGAGCCACGGAAATGCACACTAGCAAATGGGGGTGGGGGGGAGGTGCGGGGGTTCATGTATTCGAAAATGTAATATAATAGATGGTTGTATAACCTGCATATGATAAAACAGCATGTAACAAAGATGAGACAGAAATGAGGGGATCATGTGCAGAAAGATGGGAAATTTCAATGCTCAATCAGATAGTGCCTTGAGTGATAAAAACGGAGATTGTCCCTGGTAGTCTTGCCATTCGGATTCAGTGCTTCGTCTGTAATGGTCTGTTAATGGGTAACATTAGAGACTATCTGATCTTTAGAAGCAGAATGCTTTCGTGAACAAGACAGAATCATTTCCATGCAAGTTACAGTTCCACATCCGCAATGTCTGGTACTGTTGGCTGATATGCAGCCTGTTTAAAACAAGAACAGAGTAGACGTCAGGAAAAGGGAAGGGCAATGGTGGTTTGTGAAAGGAGACTATGGGCCTCTGAAGCCAGGCTCAATGTGGGTGCTGAAGACCAGTGTTCGTCTTTTACCCTGGTACACTCATCACTCCGGAGTAATCACTCACAAGAACTATACTTTGTGTGTTGGTCTTTGCACATCTCATCTCGGTTCAGTGCCCCAAGGAGATCCACATATTTTTGGTGTGGCCAACTTTATTCAGGTAACACTCTGGAACTAGATTGCCGTAGGAGGGACAGGTTACTCATCGCCCTTTCCCCTCACTTCCTATCTCGTCCCAAATCCAAACCTCCACCTTGGCACTACCCTCTTAAACTGGAATACCTGTCCATCTTCCTTCCCACTTTACCGCTCCACCCGGCCCTCTGATGTATCTCCATATCACCTTCCCAGATACCTTCCCCTCAGCCCCAACCTCTTGCACTGCACCTTCCTATTTCTCTCGCAAACCAATTCCCTGCCCTCACCACATTGCTGATGGAGGGATGGTGCGGAAAACGTCGACTGTGAGCACATCAGAGACTGTGTATTTCCAATGCTACACTTTTTGGCTCAGATATCTAGCTTCTGCAGTGCTCATTTTCTCTTGTCCTAAAAGCGAAGCAAACAACCTGCATCCAACAAGCCAAGCCTGCAAAAAATGTCTACGTTTCAATATACAGCACTATCTGTTCTGGTACTGCATCTGAGCAGGCATGGCAATGGATTTCAACGCTTCCTCCTATTTTCTTTCATCTCTGATGTTAAACTCTCACTGTTTGTAACAAAGCTGCTCACGTTTTTGTTTTGAATGTCAGGAATTCATATTCATTTTTCAGAATTTATACAGTTGCAATAAATCCCCATTCTCTGCGTTTCAAAGGAGTAAGAGTGCTAAATTCCAATTACTGGAGCATCAATCAAGGCGCACGAAATGTTTGTCCCTTTTTCTTCTTAAAAAAAATCTCCGTTTTTTGATTTTTGTATCCAGTTGCAAAATGAGAGTCACTGAGTTTGTAACATCAATTTAACAGCGCCTTCAATCTATTATCCTGGAGCCGAAGAAGTAATGGGCGGGTTGGTTAGACAGAGTGGCCTCGTAAACTGTTTGCGCATGCCGCAGAGCCCGTAGAAATAACTATCTGGCCCTGTTTCATGAAACATGTAAATCAATGCTTCCACTTCCTCCCAGAGCCAGGCTATCGGCCACAATATTTTTCACCGAAAAGACAGCAATGCGCATGTGCAGTTACCCGAGGCCGGTGGTGAATGTTCGAATGTCTCTTCCGAGCTGGCAAAGATGTAATTTACACAGTCCTTTTACAGGGAGTGAGGCGGAGAGGGTTTATGCACAGCAAACTCCAAAAAGCAGAAATATTTGTTTGTTCTGACTTTCTGTTCTGGGCTCACTGATTTGGCTTTTGGAACGTTATGTTCAATAATGTTCGAGGAGGATTTAAAGATTGAAAGCTCACACCAAATACATACCAAGATTTGAATGTGCCATTTTATTCGTTCTTGCTTCAGCACTTGGTTCAGCTCTTGGCCTTTATATATTGCATTGTGTGAAATGAAAATGACTTTTTTTTACTGACATCTCGTAGTAACTGTTTCCCAACAGCCCAATACCGAAAATCTTTGTCCCGAAAACCTTTTTTTGTGAGCTAATGTAAACGGCTGGTCTTCATCTACCTTATCTAAACCTAACATCAACCGAGACGCATTCATCAGATCTTACGTCAATCTATTTTGTTTTATGCAGAACCACTTCTGTTTTTCCAACCTGATGTTACAACTAAAATACCTCTATCCTTGAACCATTTCTGAAAAAAAACAGCTTTTATATCTCACCTGGACTCTCACATGGTTGTGACTTGTTCGTGCAAATGCAAATGATCTGTATTCATGTGGGTGACGCGATCACACAGAGTTAATTGCTTCGTAACATCACCCTGATTTTCAGATAATTCCTCTAATGTAAGAGTTTTCTCTGACACCAGTGCTGCTGATATTTTTCAAAGTTGCATACTCCAGCATTTGAATTTAATGTCGAGAACGATGAAGTTATTTCGATATTTCTGACCAATGTATTATTCAATTCAGCTACTAGTGCGGTTCTAAGTTATCACAAAGCTTCACATGGCTCTTTTGGTAGTGTGACCCCTTTAATCTCGGTCTGAATCAATATTCATCCATTAATCACTTTCATCTCTGCTCTCCACGTTAACTCTCTATTATTGTCTATTTATCAAATTCTAATGATGCGTAACCTGATAGGAATGTATCCAGGACGTGTCTTTTATTCTCACGTTACATCATTTCCCAACTCGCACACCTTTTATTCACGTGTCCTGTCCCGAGATTGCTGTCAAAAGCCAATCTTTCATTTAGTGGACAGTTTCATGCGACAGTGTTTGCTTTTTATTTCAAAAGCCTAAAATATGTCTTGATAGCATCAAAGGCAAAACAGAATCAAAGACAACACACGCCAGCTACCTCCTTGTACTCGCTTGACAACTAATTTATAATGGTAGCAATATGCATCACCTAGAAGATGATTCAGCAAGGCTGCAGCAACAGCACCTTCCAAATCAGGTGACCTGTTGAAGGGGAAGCTCCCTGGAAACTAGCGATTCCAAATAGACCTGTTTGACTATTACCAGGTGCTGTGCGATTCTGACTTTGACCTGGAATTATGCCATGCTCCTTCTGTGTCACTTGGTCAAAATCCAGAAATTTCTCCCCCACTACAATGCCACTGTGGGTGTACCAATGTCACATTGTCTGCAGCATACTCCATCCTTTCCAAGGTTGTGAGAGATGGAAAATAATTCTAGTCTTCCCAACGATGCCAATGACTCATAAGCAAATAAACCGTTATCATATTTAAATTAACATCAGCTAAGTAGCAAGAAACGGTTTTATTTCCCTGTTCTGGCCATTTCTGGTGTTACATCGATTTGACTTGCCCTTCTCCCGAGGAGTGACGTGACTTTATAAAATACTCATACACGGACATATCAGCAACGGATAAAACACTGGTGGAAAGATTATCCATCCTTTATTATTCACCTGCTTTCAAACTGTGCACAGATCTTAAATATCTAAAAGTTTGTAAACCCTTTTTAATGTCCCTCGCTGCATTACGACCCATTTCCATTGGGGATGAACTCTCACCTGATTGGTTAAAGACAGTTTATCGCAGGAGAAGGTGTCACTGTCTTGATCATGTCAAAATTGTGTCCCATTCCCCTGGCCAAATTTAATACATTAATTCGCTTGTTACACAAGAATGTGATTTAAAGGCATTGCCGATCAGGTGAAATGCTTTCGGTATCTGAATCCACTACAGATAGTCATGAACACAGATGAAACATCTATTCAGCGCGGAGTTCTGCGTAGATAAAGCTCTAGCCCGTCCAACCCAGGTATCTGCCGACTGCGGTAAACTATGGAGATCACACCATGCTTTGATGTATAAATCTGGACTAGGTATCTGTCCAGCACCGGGAGCTGTGCACACAGCAGTGGATTGATTAAAAAAAAATATGGCGAGATATTTTTCCAGCACAGGAAGCTATGCAGAACACAGTACATTGATGTACAAACGTGGGACAGATATCTGTCAAGCATGGACAGCTTTTCAGACCACACCAGAACAACTGTATCCAAGCCACTCTGAGTGCTGCAGTTTGGAAGAGGTTTGATGAAGTTTCTGGCACTTTCTCTAACTTTCAACGCCGTTACTTTTCCAAATTACAGTGAGAATGGATTGCAACGTCCTGAAACAAACCCAAAGGCAGCACACAGTCTATATATGTGCATGTTCATTTCCTTCTGTTAATATCTCAGAGAGTTTTCCAAGGAATTGGAAAAAAACAGCTTTGAGTCTCCACACTTATTCTTTGAAAAAGGAAATAGTCGCAAAATGTCCTAAAGTTGGTGGCAGAAACAAAATATTCCAGCCGGAGCTTCTCTCCTTGGCTATTATTTCTTTTTTTCTATTTTCCCTATATTCTGACGTATAACACCTTGCAGACCACAAACGTGAGACTTACTGGTCTGTAATTGTCGGGGATTTCCCTATTTCCTTTCTTGAAGAGAGGAATTACATTTGCCTCTCTCCAGTCCTCAGGTACGACTCCAGTGGAGAGCGAGGATGCAAAGATCTTCGCAAGTGGCGAAGCAATTGCATTTCTCGTTTCCCAATGCAGCCGAGGACAAGTCTGGTCCGTGCCTGGCGACTTATCAATCTTAATGTTTGACAAACCTTTCAGCACATCACGCTTCCTCTATCTCTATCCACTCCTGCATGCTTACCTGCTCTTCAAAGGTTTCATTCACTACAAAGTTCGTTTCTTTCGTAAAGACAGAAGCACAAAACTTATTTCGGGTTTCCCCTACCTCCTCAGACTCCACACACAAGTTCCCTATGCTATCCCTGATCGGCCATACTCTTTATTTGACCATTCTCTTATTCTTCACATAAGTGTAAAATGCCTTTGTGTTCTCCCTAATCCGTTCTGCCAAGCCTTTCTCGTGCCCCTTCCTGGCTCTCCTCAGACCATTTTTGAGCTCCTTCCTCACCTGCCCTGTAATCCTCTGGAGCTGAGTTTGACCCTAGCTTCCTCCACCTTATGTACGCTACCTTCTTCCTTTTGACGAGAAGATCCACCGCTCTCGTCATCCAAGGTTCCTTAATCTTACTACTTCTTGCCTGTCTCAGAGGGACATGCTTATTCATCACTTGCAACAACTGTTCCTTAAACAGTCTCCACATGTCTATCGTGCCTTTACCATGGAACAATTGCTCCCAATGCATGCTTCCTAACTCATGTCTAATCGCATCATAGTTTCCTCTTCCCCAATTAAATATCCTCCCATTTTGCCTAATCCTTTCCTTCTCCATAGCTGTGTAGAATGTGAGGCAGTTGTGGTCACTATCACCAAAATGCTCTCCCACCACAAGGTCTGATGCCTGCCCCGGCTCATTGCCGAGCACCAAGTCTAGAGTGGCCTCTCCCCTCGTCGGCCTGTCAACGTACTGAGTGAGGAAACCCTCCTGAATATACCTTACAAAAACAGCTCCATTCAAATCTTCTGCTCGAAGGAGTTTCCAATCAATATTGGGAAAGTTAAAGTCAGCCATTACAACAACCCTACTACGTCCACACTTTTCCAAAATCTTCCGAGCTAAGCTTTCTTCCATCTCCCTGTGCTATTGGGGGGCCGGTAGTAAACCTCTAAAGAGGTAACTGCTCCCTTTCTGTTCCTAATTTCCACCCATACTGACTCGGTCGGCAGATCTTCCTCGACAATGGAAGCTTTTGTCGCTGTGATACCCTCTCTGATTTGTCGTGCTACACCCCTCCTCTTTTCCCCCATCCCTATTTTGTTAAATGCTCTAAACCCTGGAACATCCTGCAACCATTCCTGCCCCTGAGAAACGCATGTCTCTGTTATGGCAACAGCATCATAGCACCCATGCTCTATGTTCATCACTTTTATTCCTGATACTCCTTGCGTTAAAGCAAATACACTTTAACTGATCCCTTGTTTCCTTCCCAGGAAAATCCTTCCCACTAGCTGGTCTACCTCTTGCTACTGCCTCATCTGCATCAACTCTCATCTCCGGGAAACAGCTCACGTTCCCACCCCCCTGCCATACTAGTTTAAACCCTCTCGAACTACTCGTGCAAAACTTCCACCCAGGACATTGGTCCCCTTCCAGTTCAGATGAAACCCGTCCTTCTTGTACAGGTCCCACCTTCCCCAGAAGAAATCATGAGGACAAAAAACCTAACAAAAAGGCACTTCACCTGAATGCTGGTCGCATTTGAAACATGGTTGTAGACTTAATGACACAAATTAACACGAATGAAAATAATTTAACAGCCGTTAGAGAGATACGGTTAAGGGCTGGACACAATTGGAGTTAAATATCCAGGAGTACGAGAGTATTTGGAAAGTTAGAGAGCAGTGTAAAGAAGTTGGTGTCTCTCTGTTATTCAAGGCCGACATCAGGGCAGTGTGGAGAGACAACGTGTGTTCTATTGGGACTGAGTTTGAATTACTTTGCATTGAAAATAGAAATTCTAAGAAGAACAAAGTCACTGATAAGTGCAGTCTATAGCCCAGAAAATAATAACCTCACACTGGTGAAGGCAATAAACAAACAAATAAGCAATGCCTGTAAAAATGGGTCAGCTATTATCATTAGGGATTTTAATTTGCAAGTAGCTTGCTCGAACCAGCTCGTACCAGTCACAGTACCTTTGAGGAGGAGGTCGATGAATGTACGCATGATGGTTTGCTTGAACAGTATGAAATGGAACCGACGAGGGAGAAAGCAATACTTTATCTGGTCCTGTGTAATGGAACAGGAATAATTAATGATCTCATAGTTAGGGATCCTCTTGGAACGAGTGATCACAATATGGCAGAACTTAGATTTCAGATGGGGACTGTGAAGATAAAATCCTGTGCAGGTACACGGGTCACAACAATAGAACGAGAGGGCACCTGGGTAATGTAGACTGGAAACAAAGGTTATTTGTTGGGACAGATATGGAGCAGCGGAGGACTTCCAAAAAGATTTTTTGTAGAAGTGCTCAGCAAAAGTATTTTCCAGTGAAAAGGAAGGACTGCAAGAAAAGAGGTAATCTGCCTTGCGTGACTTCGGAAATAAGGGAGACTCCCAAAGTCAAAGAGAAATCATGCCATGAAGCCGAGAACAGCTTGAAACTCGAAGATTGGTGAAACTTTAAAAATAAACATGATGAAGTACAGAATACAAAGACGGATAACAAAATTTTCAATAAAAATAAAAAAACGAAGAAAGAGTGGCTAAATTAAAGGTTGGTTCTTTCGAGGATGAGAAGGGACATTTAGTTATGCAATGGGATAAACTGGCCGAGGCATTGTATTTTGTCTCAGTCTTCACGGTGCAGGATACATACAACATGCCAATAATTTATAAAGAGACAAATGTAGGTGAGGACCTGGAAACAAACATTATTCGGAAGAGGTAGTGTTAGGCAAGCTAATGGAGCTGAGGATCGACAAGTCTCCTGGCTGTGAGGGAATGCACCTCAGGGTATTAAAGGAGATTGCGGGTGAAACAGCAAGTGCTCTAGTGGCAATTTTCAAATTCACTAGATTGCGTGGCCGTCCGTGCAAGTTGGAAAACAGCTAGTGTGACACCACTGCTGAAAAAGGGAGATGGTTAAAAGATTGGGAATTATTGATCTGTTAGATTATGTTTTGCAGTGGGGAAGATGCTAGAGTCTATTATCAAGGAAGAATAAGCAGGGCATCGAGTTTGATGTTGGAATGCACCAAAGTAGGTTCATGAAGGTTCAAGCAGAGATGATATGTTACAGCTGTACAAGGTGCTGGTGAGGTTATCCTTGGTGTACTGTGTGCATTTTTGGTTCCCGTCCTTGAGAATGGATGCAGTGGCACTTGGGTGGCGGGGGTTGGGGGGGTGGTGTCAGGAGAGGTGCAGAGGAGGTTCGCTAGATTGATTCCGAAGTTGAGGGTTGGCCTATAAAGAGAGACTGCGTAGATTAGGATTATTTTCTTTGGAATTTAGAAAAATGAGGGATCAATCTTACTGAAACATAAAACTTTGAACGGAATAGATTACATAGAATTAGAAAGGATGCTTCCACATTCGGGTGAAACTGGAACAATAGAGCATAGCCTCAGGATTAGAGGGAGCAAATTTAGACTGAGTTCAGAAGGACCTTCTTCACGCAGACGGTTGTTAATATATGGAATACCTTGCCTAGCGAAGAAGTCGACGCTCGTTCAATAAAAGTTTTTAAAGCTAAGAGCGATACTTCTTTTGAATAATAAATGAAACAAGGGATACAGTGAGAGGGCGAGTAAGCGGATTTGAGTCCTTTGTAAGATCAGCAATGATATGATTGAACAGCGGAGCAAGCTTGAAGGGCAGGAACCCGACGCCTGCTCGGAGTTTTACGTTCCTTTTACGTCAGAAAAGCAGAGTTGCAGGGGGAAGACTCCATGGATCGACTTGGTTCAGGTATTGGGAGTGAAGGCAGATTGCAAAAGGGTTTAATGTAGGGAGTGGTCACTGTGGATGATGGACAGGGACGGGAGAGGGATATATGTCTGATGATGGCATCTCGCGAGTGATGGTGGAAATTTAAAACAAAATCGATGATAAATTGAAGTACCACTGCGAATACATTTGCTAACTTTTATAGGTGCGCAATTGAGAGCATTCTGCCTGGATGCATCACTACCTGGTATGGTACCTGTACCATTCAAGATCAGAGGTGGTTACAGCGAGTGGTGAACTCGGCCCGGACAAATACAAAGGACAATCTATTATATGTTTGCATATTATTTATACATCTATGCAACTTATCTCTGTGATATGCTTGCATTGATCGAAAGACAAAGCTTTTCACTGTGCCTCAGTGCACGTGACAATGAATTCAATTCAATTCAATTGTGGAATGTCGACGACATGGATTTTTGGAGCAGCTTGTGGTGGAGCCAAGTAGGGAACAGGCAATACTCGATTTAGCGTTGTGCCATGAGGCAGACGAGACAAGGGAGCTGAAGATGAAGGATCCCTAAGGAGGCGGTGATGATAATATGATTGAATTTACCCTGCAATTACCCTGACAGGGAGAATACACAATCAGAGGTAACGGTATTAAAGTTGAATAAAGGCAAGTACATTGGCATGAGGGTGGAGCTGGGTGAAATTGGTGAGGAGAGGAGCCCAGCAAGAAAGCAGGAAAGTGGTAATGCAGTAGCAGGAGTGTCTGAACGTAATTCATCAGACACATCAGAGACATCCTGTGGAAAATGAGGCATGGTGTAAGGAGGATGAGGCAACGATGGCAGACTGAGGAAGTCATCGATAGCATAACGGCAAAAGAGAAAATATATAATGTGGCGAAGGGCAGTGGGTAATCAGAAGATTGGGAAGCTCACAAAGACCCACAAAGGGCAACAACAAAACAAATGAGGAGGGAGACGATTAAATATAAGATAACTACTGATATAAAGGGAGACTGCAGTTGTTTCTTTATTCATATAAACGCAAAAGAGAGGAAGAAGTTGACAATGGACCATTGGAAAATGGCAATTGACAGAAAGTAGTGGAGAACAAGGAAATTGTTGAGGAACTGAAAAAAACATTTTGTGCCAGTCTTCACAGTGGAAGACATGAGTTATACCCAAACATACAAGAGAATGGGGGAACAGATGTGAGTCGAGTGGCCATCACTGTGAAGGTGCAAAAATCACTGAATGGCCTGAAGGTCGGCAAATCGTCTGGATCCGATAGAGTACCCTCCAGAGTTCTAAGGTAGACAACTGAAGAAATAGTGGATAGGTTAGTGGAGACCTTTCAGGAATCGCTAGAATCAGAAAGGGTACTATAGGACTGAAAAATCACAAACGTGACACTCCACTTTAAAAAAGAAACAACACAAAAGCTGGCAAATTATAGACCAATCAATCGAATCTTGGTTGTGGATAAGATCCTGGAATCCATTCCGTTGGAAGGAATTTCTGAATACTTGGATGTGCATGTTAAAATAAGGCAAAGTCAGTAATGTTTCATCATGGAGAGGCCATACTTGACAAATCTGCAAAAATTCCTCTTTGAGGAAGTAACGAGGAAGGTAGACCAAGGAGAGCCATTGGATGTTATGTGTCTGGGCTTCATATTTTGGCCTTTGATATTTGCCGCACAGGAGGCTACTGAATAAGGTAAGGGCCCATGGTTTCAGAGGAAAGCTGCGCTCGCAGGACAGAAAACAGTGATTGGGAGCAAAATGATCCTTCTCAGGATGGCAGCTGGTGACAAGTGGCGTTCCTTCAGGCGGTGTTGGGACCACAACTTTTCATTTTATCCATTAGCGATCTAGGTAAAGTACCTGAGGGCACTGTGTGTCAATTTGCAGACAATGCAATGGCAGAAGGACAGGTCGCATTGAGGAGGCGGTAATGCTGCAGAAGGATATGGACATGTAGGGAGCATCGGGAAATAAATAGCAGATGGAGCATAATGTGGGAAAGTGTGAGGTTTTGCACTTTGGTAGGAAGAATAGAGACACGGACTGTTGGCTAAATGGGGTGAAGGTGCACATGTCTGCAGTGCAAGGATACTTGAGTATTTTAGCCCAGGATTCTCTTAAGATGAACTTGCAGATTGAAGCTGTAGTTTGGATGACGGCTGCAATGCTGACATTTAGTTTTTGAATATTTGAATATAAAAGCAGGGATGCACTTCAGCGGCTCTATAACAGTCTGGTCAGACCACATCTGGATTACTGTGTGTACGTTTGGTCCTCAACTTTCAGGAAGGATGCACTGGTGCTGGGGTTTGTTCAGAGTTGATTCACCAGTATGGTGACAGAAATGAAAAGCTTGACACATTAGGAATGTTCGAGGACTCTGGGTCAATACTGAATGAAGTTTAGAAGAATAAGAGAAAATCTAATTGGTACTGATAGAATCGTGAATCGCCAAGACAGAGTGGATGCTGGGGAGGGGTTTCCATTTTTAGTAGATACAAGAACCCAAAGGCACAGCTTTGGAGAAAAGGGAAGACATTTGAGAGCAGTAATAAGGGACACTTATTCAGCCAGAGAGTGGTGAATGCATGGAATTCGTTGCCAGATAAGGCAGTGGAAGCCAGGGCTGTGATTAATATGTAAGACTGAGGCATGTAGCAGCGTGGTTGTCAAGGATATCAATTTTTATGGGGCGAAAGCTGGAGAATTCGGTTTAAAAAGTATCTGCCATGATTTAATGGCAGAGCAGATACACTGCGCTAACTGGTTTAATTTCTGCTCTATTGTCTAATGGACTTATGCACCGAATGACTTCCATCTGCAAGTTCTCCTCCAAGGAACGTGCAAGCCTAACTTGGAGCCTTGTCAGCGAAGATCTGATTGAGTGCTGATCCAGACTTGATGCGCCAAATGGTCTATTTCCGCCCTCCATCTTCTATTTTATCATTCTTCATAAAAAAGATGAATGCAATGACCAGACTTGTGGCCAGTCCTCTGACTCATCTCTGAACAGGCAGTTGCTAAAGGTCCAGCATCATTTCCCTGCTCTTATATTCCTACCTGCGATCAAGAACAGAAAGTATCTCCAACCCCTCGAGACTACTTGATCCCTTGTCCAATCCCCTTTAAAAATTCGTGAATGCCTACTCCAATTTCTCTTTTATTAATGTAAACCACTCAATATTCACGCATTTATTATTGTTCCTCCCCAAGTTCATGGATACCCACTTTACTGGATTGAATTCCTTTCAGCACTTTTTCTTGCCAATTTTTTCCAATCTCCCTGCAGTCTATGGCTGTCTTCCGCATGGTTAACGACATGACTAATTATTGCATAACTTGCACACTGCTAAATGATCACCACGACAATTAATTAAAAATCGTTGAGCAATATGAGAAAACAATGGAACTCATAGAAGCCATGGTTCATAACCTCACAGAGGACACCAGAACTGGAGACTGTAAAGAAGGTGATCTAAGATTCCAGAAGGATCGTAATCCAATGCGTCTTTGGGCTTGCAAAATGTCACTTGGAGTTCAATCTGGATAAATGGAACGTATTGCAATTTTCTACATCAAATAAGAGGAGGGCTTATACAATTAGTGACTGGGCGTTGCATAATATTGTGGAACACGGAGGCCAGGAATGCAGGTGCATAATTCTTTTTAGTTGGCTTTACATATCGACAGAATGGTTAAATAAAATGTCATCCTGCATTCGTTGCTCAGTCCTTTGAGCATAGGAGTTGGTATGTATTGTTGAAGTTGAATAGGATATTGGGTGAGGTCGCTTCTGGAGTACTGCGTCCAGTTCTTGTCGCCAAGTAAAAGCAAGGAAATTATTAAGCTGGAGTAGGTTTAAAAGAGGTATACCAGCGTATGGCTAGTGGGGAAGGTTTATGTTAAAACGAAAGGCTGGATAGGCTGCGAATATTTTCACTCGAGCACTGGAGTTTGAAAGGCGACCTGATAGAAATTTGTAAGTTTTTGAGAGTTGGATAGAGTTAACTGTAACTGTCTTTTCTTCAAGGAGGGGGACTTCAAAACGACAGGGCAAATGTTTTCGTTGAAAAGAGAGAAATTTAAAATAAGACATGAGAGGCTTGTTTTTAACAGAGGATGGGTTATGTGTGCAATTCACTTCCTGAGGCAGTGATGAATGAAAGTACATTTACAATGTTTACATGATATTTAGATAAATGAATTGGAAAGTTTCAGTGGGATTTAAAAATAGCCGTTCATTCATGCCTAGTCCATTATTTATTGCCCAGAGGGCATTTCGGAATCAATCACGACATTATGGATCTAGAGTCACATGCCAGCCAGACCAGATAAGTATGGCAGTTTTTTTCTCTATCAGGCATTAGTGAATCAGATCTACAACAACTGATGCAACGTCATAATTAGACTCTTCAACTCTAGGTATTTACAGAAATAAAATTCCAGCATCTGCCATGCCAGGATTTGAACAGAATTATATCTGGACATTCATATTAACAATGCAGTAATAATAATAATAATACAAGGGCATTATTAACCCTCAACAATTACAGGAGCTGTCAGATGCGACACGTTTAGTTTGGCATTATGTTCAATATGAGCTGGTAGGAGTGAAAGGCCTGTTTTCATGCTGTGTAAGTCTATGACTTTGACGGTATTCAACTGGCAGCTGGTTGGGATTAACTGCAGCATTGACAGTTTAATTGATCTCCTTCTGGAATATGTAATCTTGTTGGTTACTCTGAAGGTTTTTATGATCATTGAGCCCTCCCCACACACACGACTGTTTAACAGTCTGCCCCCAATTTGATTGAGCAAATGGGTTTCCAATTCAGCAGGTATTTGAATCCCGCATTGCCCTGGTTTCTCTGTGATATCGGTGTCCTTGTATCTACCCCGAGTGAACGATTGGTTCAAATCATGTCCACGCAGACGCAAGTCCCGTTGTCCATGTTGGGAATGTGTTTTTATTCTTCCCGATATGCCCACAGGGTGTGGATGTCGCTGGTCAGGACAGCATTTGTTGTTCATCCTGATTCGCTGCTGTCTCGCTGCACGAGAGACATGGATTCGATCCCAATCTCGTGTGACTGTGTGCAGTTTGCACATTCTCTTTGCTTGTGTGAGTTTCCTCCCGCAGTCTAAAGGTGTGCAGGTTACTGGGATCAGCCATGGGAAATGAAGGGGAACGGAAAAGGTATGGAGTGTGGGTCTGATAGGATGTGCTTCGGAGGGATGGTGTCGACTGCAAGGGCCGAATGGCCTGCGTCCCCACACGTTCGGCATTCTCGGATTAAGAGTCAGCTACGTTGTTCTGGCTCTGGAGTCACAAGTAGGCAGGATTGGGTAAAGATGGTCGAATGTCCTGCGTAAGGGACATACATGAATAGGATTGCAGGAAATTAAATTCATGTTCTCTGTTCCTGAGGTCAGCTTTTCATTCCAGATTTTATTCGACGAATTTTAGCATTACCAGTTCCGTGTCTGAGTCCCCAAGGATGACTCGTTGATGATATAACCACAACACCACCTTCTCCAGGTTACAGTATTTACTGGGAACACGAAGCAGATTCTGAAAGTATGCGAGCAAAGGCAGTTGCTACTGCCAATGTCAAAGACATGGATCCAAACATGAAAATGAAATTTCGAACCATGTCCCCAAAGTTAAAGTCTTAACACTCTTTAGATGAGCCAATCGGTTGTCTCAGCAACATATTCTTCTTATGGCTATAATAATATAAATGGGGGCAAGTATTCCCTTCCTTCACGTTTTTGACCAGAAGCAATCCCAACCTCGAAAATGCACGTGCTGCTCTCTCGTCATTCCATCCCAACTTCCAATTTGATCTTCATGGCTGCTTCACACAGTTTCTCTGATTCTGGTCTGGAACTGGAATTAAGTGTGATTGCCTGCAACAGTTGTTATTGCCTTGTGTGAGCAAAGTGATGAAGTGGCCGATGTTAAACTATAATGCTGTTGAAGCATACATTTGAACAATATCCTGCACTGTCCCATGAGTTTGGAGAGTTTCATTAATCCCATTCTCCAATACTCTCATTAATGGAATCTCCACAGACTCTGGGGACGGTGAACCTAAAGATTCAGCCCATTCTGAGTTCCCACAGGCCTGTCGTTAAGTCCTGATATTGTATATTATTACTGACATTTCCTCTGCTAAAATAGTAAACTTCGGATCGACTCGAAATCATGATAGTCAGTTCTCTCAAAGTGTTACTTTTGGTGAAACACGGTAAGAAATTACTCGTTTTTACATGATAATATTCTCCGAGGTGATGATTTCTTTTCCATTGAATTTCATTCTCCGATATTTCTGCGTTTCATGTATCAGCATTTAACCCCAAAAGTTCTTGAAGATGTCTCTCCCTCCCACTCACCGAAACTCTCTTTTCCGACCCTCTTCTCATTTGACTGAGGTATTGCACAATTTAACATACACTTTCACGTTGATACCATCTACTCACTGTTGCTGGATGACCATGTCCCAATCTCTTCATTCGCACATTTAAATCATTCAATTTGTTTGGATATCGTAGCTGTGTGATCAATTCTCCTTTAGCGGTTTTTACTGAAATGGACCAGAGATTATTGGAACGTGAGGCTCAATAAATGGACACAGAGAATAATTGGGAAAAAGAGACTCTATTGGAACAGATCAGCCGCGATGGCTTTCTGCGATAACCTACTGGTATTATCGCTTGATTGTCAATACGAAAAGCCAGGTAACATCCCAAGCTCGATGGGTTGGATTCCCACCACACCACGACAATGATAAAATATGAATGCAAGAAATACCTCCAATTAAGGTTATGCCAAATCCGTTGCCTCAAACACCCATATGTTTCACTGACGTCCTTGAGGGAAGGAAATTGCCGTCCATGTCTCTTCTGGCTACCACGTGTCCCCGGGCCGCAAGCCGATAAATGCTGCAGGGAAAGGTTCAGGAAAGATTCACTCGGATAGCGTCTGGTCTGAACAGTTTCAGTCATGAAGAAAGACAGGACAGACTGGAATTGTTTGTCATCGTGCAGAGGGGTTTGCGAGAAGGCATGGTTAAGTTGTACAAAATCATGAGTGGTATGTATTCGGTAGACTGAAAGTAGCGTTTCCCATCGACGGAGATATCGATCATAGGGGGCCCGAAATTTAATGAGAAAGACAGAAAGGTTTAAGTAGATGTGTGTAAAAGCATTTTAGGCCGGCAGGTGTTGGAATTTGCAACACTGTGTCTGTAAGGGTCAGGGAGGTAGGAACCCTTATAACCTGAAGAAATATTCAGATGTGAATGTGTTCTGCCAATACCTATAAAGCTATGGACTGAGCGATTCGGGTCGTTAAGCAGTTGTTTTTGACAAATGGAGCCACAATGGGCTGAAGTGTCTCCTTTGAAACTGTTGTCCTCGATAGTATAATGGTTCGTGTCGCCGCATGTTATGCGGGAGATAGGAGCTCAATTCCTCGCTGGGGCAGCGTAAATACTTTTAAACTGCCGCCCCGTTCCCAAGTGCGGGTTATTAGTGCCTGTCCTTCCATTCTCCATGGGAAATGTCACAGGAAGGACAGTGCTGTCTGAATCAGCGTGAGGAAGGACTGCGTCTCCCGGCGAGACAGAGTATCAGTGAAAGTACAAACACGTCACTTCTGCAACCTGCACCTTGTGTCTGTATTGGAGTCTAAACCATTTAATAGAAAGAATAAGGAAGCTGAAGAAGAAACAGGGTACACCAATTCAGATCTGAGTGCATAAACATTTTCCACAGGATCTTGAGGAAAATTGACAATCGGCTCTGAGAAAGAGTTTCATTCTCAGAACTGTTAGTTCACAGAGATGTTTTGTACCACTTGAGCCCTTAAGAAATTGAATGACAAATTAACTGAAGACTGTTGTGGTTCTGTTCGCCGAGCTGGAAGTTTTTGTTGCAAACGTTTCGTCCCCTGGCTAGGCGACATCATCAGTGCTTGGGAGCCTCCTGCGAAGCGCTTCTTTGATGTTTCCTCCGGTGTTAATAGTGGTCTGTCCCTTCCGCTTCCGGTTGTCAGTTTCAGCTGTCCGCTGTAGTGGTTGGTATATTGGGTCCAGGTCGATGTGTTTGTTGATGGAGTTTGTGGATGAATGCCATGCCTCCAGGAATTCCCTGGCTGTTCTCTGTCCGGCTTGCCCTATGATAGTAGTGTTGTCCCAGTCGAATTCATGTTGCTTGTTGTCTGCGTGTGTGGCTACTAAGGATAGCTGCTCGTATCGTTTCGTGGCTAGTTGATGTTCATGTGTGCGGATTGTTAGCTGTCTTCCTGTTTGTCCTGTATAGTGTTTAGTGCAGTCCTTGCATGGTATTTTGTACACTAGTGTAATGTGTAAACAGTTGTAATTCCTGACATTACAACTAGCTTTCGCACCGCTGCTCATTCATTAGGTGGTTGTGGAGTACACATTTGTAAGACACAGAATTTATAGCACAAGTTTACAGTGTGATGTAACTGAAATTATACATTCAAAAATGCCTTAATTGTTTGCTAAGTCTCCAATCTATTAGAATGACTGTGTTAGCTTCACTTCTTTCATATGTGAAGTGCAATACTTTTTATTTTGAAGTTACATTCTCAGATGAACTTTAACAATTGGTGTTAGCCCCGTGCGCTGCTGTCTGTTCCATAATGTTTAGACAGATACTAATTTTATAAAATGACTTAACAGAGACTTACATGGATTCACGCAGTTTATGAGCAAAGTAAAATGTAACTCTGCAAGTACAAATTCACCCCACAAACGTATACATGCGTGTGTGTGTGTGTGTGTAGGAGGGTCTCTGTTTGTAGACAGGGTAATGGGATCACCTGTGCTGTGACATGAGCCCGAGGTCCCGGCTGAGGCCATCAGCATGGGTATCGAACTTAGCTATCCGCCTCTGCTCAGGCACTTTCAGCTGCTACCTGTTCCGAAGTCCGCCTCGGATGATGGTCACCCAAAGGTCTGAGGTCGAATGTACAACATAGAACATAGAACATAGAACAATACAGCACAGAAAAGGCCCTTCGGCCTACGATGTTGTGCCGAACATTTGTCCTACCTTAAGCACCTATCCATGCACCTATCCAATTGCCGCTTAAAGGTCACCAATGATTCTGACTCTGCCACTCCCACAGGCAACGCATTCCATGCCCCCCCCCCACCTCTCTGGGTAAAGAACCTACCCCTGACATCCCCCCTATACCTTCCACCCTTCACCTTAAATTTATGTCCCCTTGTAACACGATGTTGTATCCGGGGAAAACGTCTCTGACTGTCTACTCTATCTATTCCTCTGATCATCTTATAAACCAATATCAAGTCACCCCTCATCCTTCGCCTTTCCAATGAGAAAAGGCCTAGCACTCTCAACCTATCCTCGTACGACCTATTTTCCAATCCAAGCAACATCCTGGTAAATCTCCTCTGCAACTTCTCCAAAGCTTCCACATCTTTCCTAGAGTGAGGCGATCAGAACTGCACACAATACTCCAAATGTGGCCTGACCAAGGTCCTGCATAGCTGCAACATCACCTCATTACTCTTGAATTCAATCCCTCAGCTAATGAACGCTAATACACCATAGGCCTTCTTACAAGCTCTATCCACCTGAGTGGCAACTTTCAAAGAGCTATGACCATAGACCCCAAGATCCCTCTGCTCCTCCACCGTATTAAGAACCATACCGTTAACCCTATATTCTGCATTCTTATTTGTCCTTCCAAAATGGACGACATCACACTTGACAGGTTTGAACTCCATCTGCCACTCCTCAGCCCAGCTCTGCATCATCTCTAAGCCCCTTTGCAGCCCACAACAGCCCTCCTCAGTATCCACAACTCCACCAATCTTCGTATCGTCTGCAAATTTACTGACCCACCCTTCGACTCCCTCTTCCAAGTCATTTATAAAAATTACAAACAGCAGAGGACCCAGAACTGATCCCTGCGGAACTCCACTTGTAACTGGGCTCCAGGAGGAATATTTACCATCTACCACCACTCTCTGACTTCGACCGGTTAGCCAGTTCTCTACCCAACTGGCCAAATTTCCCACTATTCCATGTCTCCTGACTTTCCGCATAAGCCTACCATGGGGAACCTTACGAATGCCATACTAAAATCCATGTACACTACATCCACTGCTGAACCCTTATCCACATGCTTGGTCACCTCCTCAAAGAATTCAATAAATCTTGTAAGGCAAGACCTACCCCTCACAAATCCGTGCTGGCTGTCCCTAATCAAGCAGTGTCTTTCCAGATACTCATAAATCCTATCCCTCCGTACCATTTCCATTACTTTGCCTACCGCCGAAGTCAGACTAACTGGCCTGTAATTCCCGGGGTTATCCCTATTCCTTTTTTTGAACGGGGCACAACATTCGCCACTCTCCTGTCCCTTGGTACCACCCCCATTGACAGAGAAGACGAAAAGATCATTGCCAACGGTTCTGCAATTTCCTCTCTTGCTTCCCACATAATCCTAGGATATATCCCGTCAGACCGGGGGACTTGTGCATCCTCACGTTTTTCAAAATGCCCAACACATCTTCCTTCCTAACAAGTATCTCCTCTAACATGCCAGTCCGTTTCGTACTCCCCTCTTCAACAATACGGTCCCTCTCATTTTTAAATACTGATGAAAAGTACTTATTCAAGACCTATCCTATCTCTTCCGACTCAGTACACAGTCTTCCACTACTGTCCTTGATCGGATCTACCCTCGTTCTCGTCATTCTCATGTTTCTCACATACGCATAAAGGCCTTAGGGTTAACCTTGATCCTACACTCCAAAGATTTTTCATGCCCTCTCTTAGCTCTCCTAATCCCTTTCTTCAGCTCCCTCCTGGCTATCCTGAATCCCTCCAATGCTCTGTCTGAACCTTGTTTCCTCAGCCTTATGTAAGCCTCCTTCTTTGTCTTTACTAGATATTCAACTTCCCTCGTCAACCAAGGTTCCCTCACGCGACCATCTCTTTCCTGCCTGACAGGTATATACATATCAAGGAAACGTCGTATCTGTTCCTTGAAAAAGTTCCACATTTCAATGACATCCTTCCCAGACATCCTATGCTCCCAACTTATGCTCCTCAGATCCTGTCTTGCAGCATCGTATTTACCCATCCCCCAATTGTAAAACCGACCCGATTTCATGCACTTACCTCCCTCCATAACCAAGGTGAAAGTCACAGAATTGTGGTCACCATCACCAAAATGGTCACCCACTAACAAGCCCATCACTTGTCCTGGTTCGTTACCGAGTACCAAATCCAATATGGCCTCCCCTCTGGTCGGACAATCGACATACTGAGTTAGAAAAGCTTCCTGGCACACTGCATAAACACTGACCCATCCAATCTACTTGATCTAAAGAGCATGCAATCAAAATTTGGGAAGTTGAAATCGCCCATGACGACTACCCTGTGGCTTCTGCACCTTTCCAAAATCTGTTTCCCAATCTGTTTCTCCACATCTCTGCTGCTATGAATGTCCTGGACGATTGAAGTGTTCCCCAACAGGGAAGGGGCACACCAGTCTGTTAATTGATGTGCAGTCGCCATTCATCCTTTCTGTAGCATCTGCTCGGTTTCACCAAAGTACCATGCCTCAAAGCATCCTTGCCTGCAGCGTGTTTTCTTTAGTTTAGCGTCAGTCTAAACATTATGGCACGGACACAGCACACAGGGACTAACACCTTCAACAAATTATCTGGGTTGAGACTAATTGTTAAAATTCACCTGAAAGTGTAACTATGAAAAGAAAGTTTTGCGATTTACATAAGAAATAAATGAACCTAACGTAGTCATTCTAACAGATGGAAGACTTAACAAACAATCAAGTTATTTTTCAATGTATAATTTCAGTTATGTCACACTGTGACCATTTGCTATAAATTCTGTATCTTACAACTGTGTACTCCACAAACACCTGATGAAGGAGCAGCTCTCCAAAAGCTAATGCTTTCAATTAAACCCGTTGGACTATGATCTGGTGTTGTGCGATTTTTAACTTCATATTAGAATGCGGATCTCACAATTAAAACAGAGATGAGGAAGCATTTATTCTCTCAGACAGTTCTGGATCTGTAGTATTTCTTGTTGCAGAAGGCTGTTGAGGAAGGGTCATTAGGTGGAATCAGATTGAGATTGGCAGATCTTCAAACAGCAAAGACATCAAGAGTTACGGTTCGGCAAGACAGGAAAAAACGGGCGTGAGCAATGATCCCGTTTGGCAGGAAGAACGAGGTGAAAAAGTACAAACTACAGAGTGATGGGGAAGGAATTGGTCAGGAACACTGGGACGGGAGAGGCTTAATGCTTCCTTTCTTTGCTGTAACTGGACACTGGTGTTGAAGTCTCAAATGGGACAATATCAGCCAAGAGGGTGAAATCTTACTTTCTGCTTGTTTTCTCCAGAGGCCTGTGTCACTCTTGGGGAAATGTGTCTGCGTGCTTCAGTCTATGGGTAAAAATGGAATTCACTGCTGCTTCATTCAGCCACACGGGTATTAGAACGAAACGTCTGTTAATGACATGCGTTTAAAGACTCTTGCAATCATTTCATGTTTATGCTGTATTAATCTGCGGTTATTGATCCACAGTTTAGATTCAGTCCCTGCAGTTAACTTGCTGACTTCTCAAGTTCTTCATAGTTCAATGTGATGCATCAAGTGTGTGTATAACGAGAGGGAGCTTGTTTCCCACATCTTGTGTTTATGTGTGTCTTATGTCCAGCCTTCACCAATGGCTAGAGCAAGGGGAAAGGATGAGACCAATGTGTAAGTCTGTCCGTGCCCATGCACGGCACCCACATCGGTAATTCTCTACGGTGCATTTACAGCAGTTATCGGTACTCCTACACCCAGCCCCTGCCCCTTTTGAAATATCTCCATTGTTTTGTGCTGTGTCTCTGTGCTCATTTCACCAAGGTGAATCACTTCTACCCACCCTGCTACAGATTTCATCTGACAAAACACTTATTAAGAATCCCATGCATAAACATGCGCTTCGCATCTCTCGTTATTTGGTTTTCATGGATCTCTTTCGGACAATAAAAGTTCATGGCAACTTGACTTGGAAAAGAAAATGGCGTTCCTTTTAATTATTCCAATTCAATCTACATTTCATTGCAGTTTAGGCAACAGGCTCAAATTATTCTTTGAGACTTTATAATAGCGTCGATGCATATAAACATACTATTGGAGTTCCAATTTCAATAAGACAGCTGTGATCATCCAAAAAATCGCAACATTGAGAATTACCGGTAACAGCGACGAGAGTGGGGTTCGAACCCATGCGTGCAGAGCACAATAGATTAGCAGGCCAACGCCTTAATCTCTCGGCCACCTCGTCAGATGAACGTCGCTCGTTCTGATCTTATGAATAAGTGAATTGTGTAAATTATGCACAACATAGATATTTCTCCTTGGTATTGGTGAAATGATAAATAGCACAGTATGGTTCCAAGAGTATCGTCTGACCTCTGGGTGTGGGACAAGCGCACTCCGACTGTGACACTCTGCTCACAGAGCAGAGCAAAAATGAAAAAATGGCTATGCAGCAAGATCTGTTGAATTCTGTGAACATTTGAAGTCAATGGAGTGGAGAGCTGGTGACAGCAGGAGATGCAATTTTTGTGTGTGAGGAATTGTTTTCCAAACTGGAGGAGAGTGCATAGTGCTCAATGTCATTATTCTGAACATCTTTCTTCTGCTTAGATATTTTTGACACGCCCTTTGGCGTGTCAAAACAGGACAGACAATTTCAAAATGACAATTGAATTCAACAATACAAAAACCTTGATCTGTATCATTTTCCTGGTCCGTGCAACACTAAGTCACTGTATGATCACAGCAATACAGTGAGCAAGTGTCAGAAAGAAAATGAGTGTAGTGCCAGAGCGCATGCTGGGAGCAGCAGTTGACACACGGGGAAGTGCATTTCCCATAACATGAACTCTTCCCAAACAGCAGACTGCGGTGGAAGAATTCAGAGTGGTTGACACTTTGGAATTTGATGCCAGAGACACAATGGAGATCTGTCATTGAGTCTGTTCAAGATGACGATTTTAACATTTCTACCGATGAAAAACAAAATAAAAGACTCATAGGTCAGGGAATGCAAATGTTGAATTTGAACATTTCAACAAACTACCCATCTTTGCAATGAGTAGCTCACTACATTCCTCAAACGGGGTCAGAAACACTGGTGAAGATGATCGCATAATGCCAGTTACCAGCTATGGAATCAGAGAAACTCGGTCCCTTACCGTTATGGTACAGCCAGGAATGTAGAGGTAAACATTAATGTGTCGCTTCAGTGCTGCGAGCTACCAGTGCAAGGTATCTCTGTGCCAGTATAGTGGGCTGTGCTCTGCCGAAGTTTTAAGTTTGAGCCTCACATGGAGCAGTTTCGATTTGTCGTCGTGTTAAGAGGTACGGATGGAAGGTGATATTGAGCAAAGTCAAGTTTATGGAAAAGTACCAGTTTTTGTGGATTGAGAAACGACCTTTTCTGGATAATGACACCTTATTCAACAAACATACTACAAATATTTAAAACGTGAAGAGACATGTGTGGAGAGAGAGCCGAAGGTGATGTTTTAGTAGATGGATGACGTTTCCCATGTGCACTGCGTTAAATTCCGGGAAAATCGATGTTTAGCTGGTTTCATGTTATGCAGTTTGTTGCAAACTCGCAATGGTCATTGTAATAATCAAAATAAAAAGACTGTTCGCATAGGACCATCGGAATATTGTTTTCAATTTTAGTCTGAGCATCTTTCAGCTGAATTTGTGTGCTGCAGAGAAGTACAGAGGGTTAAAAATACAAAAAAGACAGGGTCTACTTGGTGGTGGAGATAAGAAAGCGTGAAATACACCTAATATCATGTGAATGTGATCAAGTCTTTAAAGTAGGTGTTGCGTCTCCAAGTGACGATTCTATTGCTACTTATTAGGATGCAACTTCTGCCTGCAGTTATTTTATGACATCAGCCCCATTTAGAATGCTTCACCTTGAATAATACGCGACACCTTTCAAATCCATGAGCTTTTTATACTCAGTCTTATTCAGCTGTACGTGTTCATGAAATGCCTTTGTGTCTGAAAACAACCAAATTCGAAATTAAACCACACCCACACGTTTTCTTTCTTTCAATGGTAAATTCCTTCCTTGTCCCTTTGTTCGTGCGTCTTTTAAAACACTACGAATTCAGAAATCTACGTTTTATTTATGGAAAGTCATTCAGGATTTCAGTAACTATATTGAGTGGAAGAAACTCTCATCCAATCTTTTCTTAATCATTCACTAATAGGTTAGAAGCTCTAACTAAAGTTGTTGATTCACTCGAAAGAGGGAATTTCCCCGATTTAGTCACTTCAAACCACACGTTATGTGAAAATCTCTTTTGTTTACTTTTAAACTTGAGTGTTTCTGGTCCAGCATTTCCACATCTCGTGAATAAACTCCTTCATTCTGTCTATCATGCCGATGAAACAATTTCTATCCCTTCTGATGTCTTTATGTCCCGGGAAACCCCGTCCCTGGGCTTCCTAATATCTTGATATTCAGTAAGCAGTGTCTGTGCCTTTTCTGACCTCTTCACATGTCTTTGGTGGAGAATGAGGACAAGGATTACACACAATGCTCCCACCGAAGGTGACCTAAAGATTTCCCAGTTACGTGATGAACTCTTTGCTTTTTAAATATAATTTCTCTAAACCTCCATGACCTGAGTGAGCCTCAGCTATTTCTAATGGTAATTGAAGTTCAAATACATCACAGTCGGGCTCTTGTCATTCCAGTGCAGACGGATTTTGGGCAGTAAATATTATTATGAAATGTCACCATGGATCTGAAATCAACACTTTCCACATAGTAATTGTCGTAGCTATTGTATCGTATGTCCGTGTTCTTGCCCACTTTGCTCATCAATTCATGTGTCCCTGTATTGAGTTCGACTGAATTATTAATTTGTGAATGGAGAAATTCCCTCCACCTCTTAATCGAAACTCCATGGAGCATTGAATAATTGTACTTATATGCTTCCAGAGGTCAATCCTGCCATTAATGTGATGAATCAGTGAACTTTCTCCAAGTATCCTCGAAGGCAAGGATTTCCTTCGACAGTTTAGGAGATTATTACAGCACTGAAGCCCATGTGTGCGTTCATTAAAACTAAAGCAGATGCAGCAAGAGTTTCAGACTAAGATTTTGCAATCTGCTTGCATTTCCTGTCCTAAAAGTTACATTCCAAATTGTGGTATGTTTGTGAATGATAGCATTTTAGGAATCTTGAGCAATGACATTTAAATTTTGCCAGAACACTATCATTCACTGTTCTCTCTTTCCCTTATGGTTCTCCATTTAATATCCTGCATTTTCTCAGTTTATCTTACTGTTTCAACAATTCAAACAATCTCGCTCCTGATTACCAATCTGAGAGAATACCATAATTTTGTTAATTTATATACCGTGCAGCTGTAGGGCACGGTGACCAAGTGAAAAGGCATTGGTCACGTGAACCAAATAGCAGTAGCGGGCGAGTGCATTCTGGCCATTCGATCGCAGTCATATTCAAAACATTTAACATAATATTGAGCCATATCATATTCGTAGAAAATAATTTTTAAAAAGCGAAAGAACCACCTATGTTAAAAATCAACCAAAAATAGAGGCCGCAGGAAAGGTTCAGGAAGTCTGGCAGCATCTGTGGATGGATGGACCCAGTGGATCTGAAACGTTAAGTGTGATTCATCTGCACAAATGCTTTCAGCTCTGCTGAGATTTTACAGCAATTTCTGTTTATGTTTGAGATTGGCAGATGTTGCAGCACGAAATGAGAACGGTGCTTTCTGGAGGTAAACAGACAGCACGGACCTGGTAGTGTGAAATGAAACCGCAATAATGAATGAATCAAAAGTGTGATGCTGGAAAAGCACAGCAGGTCAGGCAGCATCCGAGGAGCAGGAGAATGGACGTATCAGGCGTAAGCCCTTCATCAGGAATGATGCTTGTGAGTCGGCGTGAGGCACACTGTTGAAGCCAGGCGCCAAATCGCAGACAACTCTTCCTACTGCCCCGATCACAGCCTCACCTCCCATCATCTCCCAGACAATCGCAATCTTATCACCTCTGGGGAATCTCCCATCCACAGTCTCCAACCTCATTTTACATGTACCCCACACTCCCCATTTCTACCTCGTTCCTTAGTTCTGTTGTCTCAGACTGCGCATGTCCGACCCGACACATCTCTTCCTATCTCAACACCTTCCTGTCTCCCCAGTCCAGGAAATCCCCACCTACGTTCGTGACACCACCTATGCACTTCATCTTCTCCAAGACGTTTGTTTCCCAGGCCCACAATGCGTCATCTTAACCTTGGACGTCCAGTCCCTGTACACATCCATCTGCCATGACGCAAGTCTCCATGCCCTCTGTTTCTTCATCTCACCCCATCCCAACTAGTACCCTTCCACCGACACGCTGCTCCACCTGGCTGAACAGGTCCTCAACCTCAGCAACTTCTCCTTCCAATCCTCCCACTTCCTCCAAACCAAAGGGGTAGTTGTGGGCACCCGCATGTGACCTAGCTATGCCTGATTCATTGTCAGATATGTGGAATTGCCCGTCTTTCGCAGTTACACTGGCACCTCTTTCCACCTGTTCCTCCACTACTTTGATGAATGCATTGGCGCCACTGCATCATCTCACGAGGAGGTTGAACAGTTTATCAACGCTACCAACACTTTTCAGCCCGATCTCAAATTCACCTGGATCATGTTGGCAAATTCCCTCCCCTCCCCGGGCCTGTCCATCTACATCTCAAGGGAATGACAATTTGCAGATATATACGGCAGGTCCACCGACTCCCACAGCTACCAATACTACACCTCCTCCCACCCCACTTAGTGTAAAAACGCCATCCCTTATTCCCAATTCCTCTGCCTCCACCACGTCTTTTCCCAGGATGACCAATTCCACCTCAGAAAGTCCCAGTTGGTTTCCTCCTTTCATAATCGCAAATTCCCTTCCCACGTGATTGACGATGCCCTCCATTGCATCTCCTCCACTGCACACACCACCGTCCTTGAACCCCACCCCTCCAGCCACAAGGACAGAACCCCATGGTCCTCAACTTTTTCCCCACCAATCTCCATATTAAACACATCATACTCCACCACTTCTGCCATCTCCAAACAGAACCAGCCATCAGATATATATTTCCCACCCAACCCCTATTATTATTCTGAAAAGGCCATTCCCTCCCAGAACCCCCCATCGGGTCTGCAAGCCCAATAAGCCCACACCCCACTACTGGCATCTTTCCATGCCACCGCAGGAAAGGTAAACCCCGCGTCCATACCACTCCACGCATCTCCGTCCAAGGCCCCAAGCGATCCTTCCACATTCGTTAGAAATTCACCTATACCGCTTCCAATATCATCTACTGCATTCGTTGCACCCAGTGTGGTCTCCTCTACGTCAGGGAGACAGGTCGCCTTCTTGCAGATCATTTCAGAGAACATCTCTGGGACACCCGCACCCACCAACTGCATCATCCCGTGACTGAGCACTTCAAAATCTCCTCCCGCTCCATCAAAGACGTACAGGTCCTGGGCCTCCTTCACTGCCAAAACATAACCACCCAATACCTGGAGGAGGAACGCCGTACATTCCACCTTGGGACTCTGTCACCTCACGGGATAAGTCTGGATTTGAACAGTGTCTCATTTCTCTTCCCCCAAGTCCCCAGCCTCAAACTTGGCACCGCCACCTGGGCCTATTCCATCACTGCTCCTTCTAACCTATCATCTTCTCCCTCACCTTCATCCAACTATCGCTTTCCCAGCTAACTCCCCCCCAACCCCACACCCCTAACATTTATCTCTCAGTCCCGAATCACATGTCTTATTCCTGGTGAAGGGCTTATGTTGAAACGTGGGCTCTCTTGATCTTCGGAAGCTGACTGACCTGCTGTGCTTTTCAAGCACCACAATCCCGACTCTGATCTCCAGCATCTGCAGTCCTAACTTTCTCCTAGGAATAATGAATTACGTCGGAGTGAAGATGCTCCTGGAGTGCAGTGATCACAGTGTGACTGAGTTTTGCGTTTATTTTGGGTGAGGGCAGGCTGGACCTGAGACGAGCGGTTAACACCTAAACAACGGGAATGGTATCAGATAGCGAAGTTAGGGCGGGCTGAAGTGAAGTGGAAAATTCTGTCAGAAGGTGGATCAGTGCAACTGCATCTTATCACCCAGACTGTAAAAGACATGCAGAAGGAGCAAATCAATTTCAGTGCAGGCACAATGACAGTTAAAGTAGAAAGGAGACAATACAACACACTGAGATGGAGTGGAATTATTTAATATTGAAGCTATTTTACACACAGACTGCCGACACATCGGAAACAAGGAATTTCCTGCAGTGTAACGGCGATATTTGCCTGCGACATCACAATTCCGAGATACACTGACATATTATCTTCTGTAGCAGCGTGGCCAAGGAAAAGCATGATTGACCCATCAATACTTCAAAACTCTCCTCTGCACCGTACAAACTATTTGCTGCTCCTGTAGTCAGATCCCATTCACTTCACAGTGTATCTTCTTCTGCTTCCTGCCTTACATAAACACTTGAAACCTGATCTAATCACAAGTGTTTCCACTTTAACCCATCTTTTGTAACTCCTGACCTGACACAGGTACGAGTGACCGATTGGACTTCTCAAGCGCTCTCACTCTGGTATGATCTGAATGATAAAGTGCACTGTGTCTGATCCGCAGGACACACTGCAGAATTTCCCCACGCGGGATGGTGCTGTTTATCCTATCCCAGCGGACTGAGCTGACTCCAATGATAGAGCTGTCTCCATTGGTAGAGTATCACACAGTAACAGTGAATATCTTTTGATGTCATCCTCGAAGGTATCTGCTCCAAAAGCTGAAGACTGCGAGAAACAGCTGTGGTCAGCGCTAACACAGAGGCCCAGCGGGAGCCTGGTGGGCCCATACACTAGAAATTAATGGATAAAAAGATTCTCTTTTTAGAAGAATCCGATTCAGACCATCGTCTTAACACCTCCTGCGGAGAAAATGAATGTGGGAGAGCGGACAGTCTCAATTAGTTCCAGCATTTACAATCTTGGTCCATGTGACAACAAAAGCAGAAACCTGGAACTGTTTATCTTGCTTCTGAAAAACAGGTTAGCAAATTTTGAAAAGCTTAGATATTTCTTCCTGCTGTTCATGAAATGATCAAGAGCAGAGTACGGTTCCCTGAGTATGGTCTGACTTCTGGGTTATGGACTGTAATATTCTGCTCACATAATCTGAATGCATACAAAGAAATGGCTCAGTGACAAGATCTGCTCAATCAGAATCAATGAAGAACAAAAGCTGATGGAATGAAAAGAGCCATCAGAGCGAGAATGTAGCAAGTTATTTTCCAGACCCGAGGAGAGTGCACAATGCTGTTTCCAGGAGTCAATATCTGTATAAGTTGTCCGAATCAGTGTTGAGTGTTATTATACTGCATCTTTTGTACCATAGTGCAAAAGCACGGAACTTTTGTGTAGAGGGGACAACTTCAAAATCTTCTACGAGGCAATACACACAAACGAGGTAAACAACAAAATAGCCACACAAATTAGTGTTACGTCATGGGGTAGACGTCCTTGCTCAAATTTCGCTCAAAATCGCTCTCTGTCTAATTCCTAAGACTGAGATTCGAACAGTGAATGTTATGTCAATTCAAACTGCTCTGATCTCACAACTTCAGCATTTCATGTGCCACCTTGTGTATGTCTAACATAGTAATTGATCCCTCACTGTGTTACTTCAGCACACGTAGAGAAGAAATAACTTTAAGGACAACAGTCATGTATGTGACTGGGATTTTATCCGATTCTGTTGCAGCCAATTGATTCAGCTGTAATTGAAATTTCTTCCATCTTTTCTGTGTCGGTAATAAGATTGCATAGCTGAGAGGTGAGTTTTCATGCATTGAATTGGACTCGACATCCTATCTCAGATTGAAATTTAATGGAATATAAAGACATGATGAATGACACGAGCAGCATTTATTGGAAGATAAAGATATTAGGAATGACACGGCCAAAGATTCACTTGATACCATGTCGTTGGAAACGATGGAAATGAGGTTTACTGAGTGATAAAGCCACTAGAAAAGAATAGAGGGGTTTTAATGGGATGTGGCATAGATAAAGAATAATGCTGGAGCAATCAGGAAGGATTTAGTTGTGTCCGAATAGAGGTCACCCAGCTGATGTGAAGTTGTTAAGAGTAAATTCGAGGGAAATTCCCTCGTTTAGGTGAGTTTAAACTAGAGGTTCGAGCTTCAAACCCAGCGGGGCACGAAAAAGATGTTTGGAGTAGGAATTCTTTATTCTGAGAGTTCTTGAATTCGGAGATGAGTTTTCATAAATAATAGCATTTTAGCAGCTGATTCCAGAATATTTGAAAAGCGTGTGCTGGCACAGAAGGAGTGAATTAAACAGCGACAGGGATTCTGGGCTGCCGAGACGGGGATGCAAAAGGGAAATACTCTCGAATTGGTTAACGTTCTGTGGAAAGAAATTGCAAAGCACATGCAACTGAAAATATTGAATATAAGAAGAGCTGGTGGAGTTGGAAGGTGCAGCAGCTCATTCTGCATGAAATATTATATAATGTAAATGCACTGAGCTGTTTGGTTTAGCTCGACATTGGATGGAAGTCTGTTAGCTCAGTCCACTGACTAACTGGTTTATGAGAAAAATAAGACCAGCAGCGTGGGATTAATTCTCTCACTATCTCATGTTTCCACAAGGATCATCATCTCCCCCACTAACCTGATCTGTAATATTGTGGTGCCTCGAGTGAGCAAGATTTGGCCTGTCGATGTAAAACATCATTATCATTACCATCTGTTGTCTTGAACATTTGGTCATAATCAACCGAAAGGGGAGTGAGTCCATTTAATACTCTTTTATCTCCGCTTGAAAAATCCTGCGTCAAGACTCAACCTGATTCTAGTTTGACCCCCTGTTCCTCCCAACATCAAAACTACTTGTCCAGATCCTTTACCAGGTTTACTGACAACATTCAAACCCAACAAAGAGATAAATCTAATAATTTCGATTGGTTTCATGAGCTGTGCAGCTCTCCGAAAATTGAATGATATGAAACGAGTTAAACAGACATTCCCAGGATGTAATCCAGCGCTGGGTCAGCGATTTGAGGAAGGTCATCCAGCTGAAACTTCACCTCTGTTTCTCTATCCATAGATGGATATTCAACTGGGGAATACTTGCAGATTTCCGTTTAATAATTGGCATGTTTCTGAAAGACAAAACTTCCCCCACGTCAGAAACTGGAGTTTTGAAATAAATGCTACTTTACTCAACATTGTTTTCAACAGCGTTTCTGTCTAATACTTCAATAATCCCTGGTCAATGTCAGTAACAACATCTTTAGATAAGCATTGAACTTACAACCTTGGCTTTTTATGCACCTTTATGTATAAGGTGCTGACCAATTGGGCGAGTGGAGCCGCAGCCAGCGAACCTGTCACGTGACCTGCACATCCCTTGGGAACTTTAACTCAATTGCTCTATTGCTGCTGTGATGATTAGATTCCCTACACTATGGAAACAGGCCCTTCGGACCAACAGTTCCACACCAACCTTCCGAAGAGTGACTCAACCAGAACCATTTCCCCTCTGACAAATGCACTATGGGCAATTTAGAATGGCCAACATTCCTGACCTGCACAATCTTTGGACTGTGGCAGGAAAATGGAACATCCGGAGGAAACCCACGCAGTCACGGTGAGAATGTGGAAACTCAACACAGACAGTCCACCGAGGCTGGAATAGAACTTGTGACTCTGTTGAGGCGGCAGTGCTAACCACTGAAATATAACACTGTGGGATTTTTTGGTGGTGACGTGCTGGCCAATAATACCGCAGTCACTCACCCTGCCTCATTTCCCTGAAACGTCTGGTTCTGTAATTAAAGCGAATGCAGACAAGGTGAAACTGACATGAAACTATGTTTATTGAAGCATCAGGTTCACGAAAAGGATACAAAAGGGAGACAAAAATGTGAAAAATAGACTAAATTGAGAAATGGTTTCCGTTGGTTCCTGCGTTGTTTACAGACAATGTTAGATTGCCACTGACGCAGGGCTTTTCCTTCAATCAGCTTCAATCGGCACAGAATTCGAATCAATGAAACCTCAGCAACTTCCTTCTGAAAGTTCATACAGGTAACATGAAGCTTATTGCATTCATGAATAATGTTCAGCATTCCTACATTCAAGAAAACGATGCACAGTTTCCATGAATATTGAAGATGTAAGAATGGTATGCAAGAATAAATTCAATCACAGTTGAAATTGGAAAGTAGGAAGAATGCACAGAAAGACTTAGCATGTCAGAAATTCATGTGACCAGAACTGCAGACCAGAAGAGTGGAAATCTGCCCCTGAATCCCAATATCCACACGTTTGCTTGCTCCATGTACCCAGTTGGAAACCTGTGTGAAGATAGCTTACAGTCTGACAGAGCGTCTGAGAGAATCCTTCACTATCTGATCTAAAGTTGCAATTGGAGTTGTCTGTTCTGGCTGTGAGAGCAGTGGTATAAAGGGGAGGACTTTAATATTCCCTCGTGTAGATTCACATTGCCCTCATAAAATTATTGTTGATAGCCCTCTGTAAGAAACAGCACAGAAACAGTGGAACAGGAGGAGGCTATTCCAAACACCTGTCTTTCCCGCCGGTTGATATCATCATGGCTGACCAAACACGTCAATGTCTTTCACCAGCTCATCCACAACAATTTGTCACACAACGGGAAAAATATATTTAAGCAATCAAGAACTTCTGTGCAACTTTGGGATGGAAATGTGTTTACAGACAGTAGGTTTCTGAGCGAAATTTGCAGGTTTTGCGGGTGAGCACCTGATTCTGGTCTGATCATGATTCAAACAATATGATTCCGAAAAAAACTTACAACCAAAAAGGTAAGGAATTACCTCTGGTCAGTGGCAGTGACAAGAATTCCAGACGACAGGGAGTGACGATGAATCAGCACAAAAATCAATGATTCAGCTGAAAATTGAAGTAAACACCAATTCTGGTGCGGTTCAAACCCACAAACATTGATCAGCAAAGTTCCTAAAGTTGCAGAAATCTAACACGTTTTTTATCCGCCACAGAGCTGCAGTCGCCACAATTTTTCTGCAACCAAAGTTGCGGTTGTCGTGGAGAAAATGTCAACAATCACCAGGAGATGCGGGGAGTTTTTCAATGAGTAGATCTTTTATTTGCAAACAATAACCGTGACATTTAGAAAGCAAATTCTTGAATGCCGCCGAACGTCAGGATCCATGGCATAGAGTCATTGAGATGTACAGCATGGAAACAGACCCTTATGTCAATCCAATCTAGTCGCACCTGCCAGCACCTGGCTCATATCCTTCCATACCCTTCCTATTCATATACCCATCCAAATGCCTCTTAAATGATGCAATTGTACCAGCCTCCACCACATGCTCTGGCAGTTCATTCCATAAACGTACCACTCTCTGCGTGGAAAAGTTATCCCTTGGGTCTCTTTTATATCTTTCCGCTCTCACCCTAAACTTATGCCTTCTAGTTCTGGACTCCCCGACCCCATGGAAAAGACTTTGTCTAATTATCTTATCCATGCTCCTCATAATTTTGTAAAACTGTATAAGGTCACCCCTCAGCCTTTGACGCTTCAGGGAAAACAGCCCAAGCCTGTTTAACCTCTCCCTATAGCTCAAATCCTCCAACCCTGGCAACATCCTTGTAAATCTTTTATGAACCCTTTCAAGTTTCACAACATCTTTCCGATAGGAAGGACACCATAATTGCACGCAAAATTCCAACAGTGGCCTAACCAATGTCCTGTACAGCTGCAACATGACCTCCCAACTACTGTACTCAATACTCTGACCAATAAAGGAAAGCATACCAAACGCCTTCTTCACTCTCATATCTACCTGCGACTCCACTTTCAAGGAGCTATGAAAATGCAATCCAAGGTCTCTTTGTTCAGCAACACTCCCCAGGACTTTTCCATTAAGTGTATAAGACCTGCTAAAATTTGCTTTCTCAAAATGCAGCACCTGGCATTTAGCTGAATTAAACTCCATCACTTCATACTTTTTCTTTAATCATGTTTTGTTAGCTTATCAGAATGTCCAACCGTGTTAGTCAGAATTACCTCACTACAGCTAAACAATAAACCAATAGTGTTGGTTCCCATTGTCGTTCTACTTCTGCCACTCTGAGTTTTCCTAATTCTACTTAATATTATTCGACTGTCACTATTAGGTATTCTACTGCCACCTGTGCTACAATGATCTTCCATCCCAGACTAATCTCTCATGATTAGATATTTAGCTACCCCATCTCTCACAATGTTTTCCTGTCCCAAGCTGACTCTCCAACCACTGATTAGATATTTAATGTTCTATCCTGCTACCACCGCCTCAAGCAGGCTGAATCTACTAGCAATTTATTATTTAAAGTCATGTCCTAAGTATTGATAGTCATGACTTGTCCCAACCTGTCATGATGATAGTTAGCAGGCCACCCTGTCGTTACTAATTATTATTATCTCAGCCTGCCATAGTAACCTTTCAGCCTCAGTCTGACTCTGCTACTTGGTGTAGGAGCATTCCACTATTCTTCTCCCATCTTGCCACAGCGGCCCCATCCTGCCCCAGTGACTTTTTGACGGGTTTAGCATTCCACACACCCCTTGTAACAGATCGCCAGTAGTTGCCATGCCTTTACCCTTCCCATGCTTTCATGCTCTGTATTTTCTGTACAGTGTTCGGATATTTCATCAGACATTTTCTTTATCTTCACTGACTTTTCAGTAGCTGGTCCTTACCCATGTGTGCTCTAGCTTCTCAAGTATTCGGCTAAATACTCCTGAAATATTTTGATGACTCATAGCTTTACCACATGTTCAAACAGTGAATTCGAAACAAACAACACTCTCAGAGTGAAAGAGTTCTTCCTATATCTCGTCTGAACATCCTCTCCCTTGTGTTTAATGGAGATCCCTGGTTGTTAACTCTTCCCAGAAGAAGTTTATTGCTATCACACACACCGATCCCCTTAATGTGCACCTTAATCACTTCCTCACTCAGCCTTCTCTGGTCTGAGTTAAAGAGCCTGAGATGAGCTCTTCTATCTTCGCCATGGCGATACTGTCATGCTGGAAAATTACAGCAGGTTAGGCAGCATCTGAAGAGCGGGAGAATCGACGTTTCTGGCATAAGTCTTTCTTTAGGAATGAGTCTTGTGGGTGGGGACTGAGAGATAAATGGGAGGGGTTTGGGTTTGGGTGCAAGGTGGCTGGGAATTCGAATGGTGGATGGAGGCGGAGAGAATGTGTTCAGTCAGAAGAGGAGAGATGAATGGGTCCGGAGGGTGGTGCTGAGTTGAATGATATGAGGGGAGGGGAAATGAGGAAGCCGTTCATATCCACATTTATCCCGTGTGGTTGCAGGGTCCAAAGGCAGAATATGAGGCGTTCATCGTCCATGCCTCAGGTGGGAACGGTTTGATCGAGGCTTATGTCGATTGTCCTGCTCAGCCATTCACATGGCAGGAGAGATGTGAAAACCAACGACTAAAAAAAGGACAAAAACGTATAGATTTAGAATAAATGGAATTGGAAACAGTTCAGACAGAAACCATTTGGCCAGATGAGTCTGCACTGTGCCGTGGAAGAGATACACACTCCACCACTCTACCTTTCTAAACCCGCATTTATGACCAACCTACAAAAATGGAAATTACTCCAAAAGTTCAGCGAGCCAGGCCGCATTAGTGGAGAGAAATCAGAGTTAACATTGCAATTTAAAAACGATTCCGAGGAAGGGTCTGTTGACCCGAAATGGTCATTCTGTTTTCCCCTGAGCTGCAATTCTGACTTTTGTCTCTTATTTACAGCATTTACAGTCCATTCAGACTTTGTTTGCCATTTACCTAAATTGCACACCTTTGCATTGTGGGAAGGAATCAGAGCAGCCAGAGGAAACTCACATGGAAGAGAGAGAACAGGAGTGTGCAAATTCCACACAGTCAGTCACACAAGTCTGAAATCGAAGGAGGCTTTCTGGTGCTGGAAGGCGCAGTTCTACCCACTGCGTTCTCCCAAAATGCCAGCGCCCATCCTGGAAGCGAATTCAATCCGATCTCGTGCAGTGACAAGCGGTGGTACTACCCAGGAATTGTATGCAAAAAGAAGCCTATTTGTGAATACTGGAAATTAACATTTGCTGTGCAACCTCCTGGCATGGCTCACGGGGCATTGAACTGCTAGAGGAACTGATATCCTTTATTGCGGTTGTGGGTATCATTATCCTGGCCATGGGCCTCCGTATGTGCTGCTGCCGGTTTTGTTCAGCACTTTTACCCCTGGTCTCCTCACAAACCAGCTTGTACAAGTTCGCTGGAGTGAGATCCCCTACCCTGACACAAACTACTTTGGGTCAGATTCAGACACTGACTACGACCTCTCTGACACCGAAGCCCCACCACTGATAGCCTCCCCTGTCTGGGCTACATTGCATCTTTTCGACATGCTATTCAGCAAAGGGCGAACTGTGGAAGAAAATCTGGTACACTTCCCACTCACAGCATAACCACATAAAAAAAACACAGAAGCATGTTGATGAAACACAGAAACCATGCCTGCCAACACACACAGAACACACCCACAATGACGAAGTCAAACAGGCGAGTATCGAATCCAGATATTCTAAGCTACTCCCAGAACAGGTAATAACTTCTCAAACAGCCTTCCCAGTAAGTTCCTCGCCTCGATCATCACTTCAGTCCTAATACCCTAAGCGCACTCTCGTTTCCCATATAAACCGATGGTGCATAAACAAAGAGGCAAACTGAGAGATCCCGGAAGACTTTGCTCCCAGGAGGAACACAATGGCCAGAACTGAATGACAGGAGAAGGAACATTTACACATACTCGTGAAGACAGGAAGTACAGTTAATAATCCTCGAGAAGACATTTTCACCCATTCAAGGAGATGGCCTGGAATCTTCAGTGGCAGTTATAAATGAATTGTTACTGCCAGACGCTTGTTCAAATTCCATTTAGTTTATTCTTGTTTTAATCGCTTTACAATTTTCAGCTTTAAAAATATCCTCTTTGTTTTGTACCCCTATGAAATCTGCCTGCAATGTCTGCTTGGGGAGAACATTCTTGCCATCTGTGCAGAGAATCAGTTCTGGGTCAGCCTGGTACATGTCTTTACCGCGATGTCAATTTGTTTAATCAAACTGCTTGGCTGAATTTCTCTGACACCTCGTAATTGTGAATTGTTAATGTTTTTACCCTGTTATCAGTCTCCCGTGGGGGATCTCGATGAAACCCACATACACGACATCATTTTCACACCCCTCATTTGAACATCTGATCACTTCCTCAAATAATGTAATCAGATCTGTTGTGCATCACCTCCTTTGACAAAACCTTGTTGACTCCTTGATCAAACCTTGCCTGGACAAGTCGCAATTATTTTCTCCTTCAAAGGTTTCTCCAAACGTTTCCCGCCCACTCCTGTGAGACTCACTTTGCTATATTTCGCTGGTTTGTTTCTACCTGCCTTGTAAAAACGTGGAACCCCATTAGTAGCCCTGAAGACCTTGACCAACTCCCCTGTGGCCAAATACAAACTGAGGTGGTGTCCTACAAGCATGCCCTGAGTTTCGCTGGAACTCTGCTTGAAGACAGAACTTGAATTGTCTGCAATGTGTTCACCGAATCCAAACTTCGTTTCCCAAGATAGTGGAAACCACATTGCAGTAGATTGGATTGCTAGAAGTGTAGTTCATGTGTTGCTTCACCTGGAAGGTTTGTTTGGGCCATTGGAAACAGAGGAGAGAAGACGCCAATAGATAGGTGAGTAGAGACAAGCAGCAAACAGAAATATTATTAGAGAAATCATGAGAACAAGAAACCTAACAAAAAGGCACTTCACCTGAATGCTGGTCGCATTTGTAACATGGTTGAAGACTTAATGGCACAAATCAACACGAACGAAAATGATTTAGTAGCCGTTAGAGAGATACAGTTAAGGGCTGGACACAATTGGGAGTTAAATATCCAGGAGTACGAGATTATTTGGAAGTTCAGAGAGCAGTGTAAAGAAGTTGGTGTCTCTCTGTTATTCAAGGCCGACATCAGGGCAGTGTGGAGAGACAATATGTGTTCTATTGGGAATGAGTTTGAATTACTTTGCATGGAAAGTAGAAATTCTAAGAAGAAAAAGTCACTGATAAGTGCAGTCGATAGGCCAGCAAATAATAACCTCACACTGGTGAAGGTAATAAACAAACAAATAAGCAATGCCTGTAAAAATGGGTCAGCTTTTATCATTAGGGATTTTAATTTACATGTAGCTTGGTCGAACCAGCTCATTCACAGTACCTTTGAGGGGGAGGTCAATGAATGTATCCATGATGGTTTTCTTGAACAGTATGCAATGGAACCGACGAGGGAGAAAGCAATCCTTGATCTGGTCCTGTGTAATGGAACAGGAATAATTAATGATCTCATAGTTAGGGATCCTCTTGGAACGAGTGATCACAGTATGGCAGAACTTAGAATTCAGATGGGGAGTGTGAAGATAAAATCCTGTGCAGGTACAGGGGGCAAAACAATAGAACGAGAGAGCACCTGGCAAATTTAGACTGGAAACAAAGGTCATTTGGTGGGACAGATATCGAGCAGCGGAGGACTTCCAAAAAAGATTTTTTTGTAGAAGTGCTCAGCAAAAGTATATTCCAGTGAAAAGGAAGGACCGCAAGAAAAGAGGTAATCTGCCTTGCGTGACTTAGGAAATATGGGAGGCTATCAAATTCAAAGCGAAAGCATACCATGTAGCCAAGAACAGTTTGAAACTGGAAGATTGGGGAAACGTTAAAGATAAACATGACGAAGTACAGAATACAAAGACGGATAGCAAAAGTTTCTATAAAAATATAAAACGAAGGAAAAGTGACTAAAGTAAAGGTTGGTCCTTCCGAGAATGAGAAGGGACATTTAGTTATGCGATGTGATGAAATGGTCGAGGTATTGTATTTTGTCTCATTCTTCACGGTGGAGGGTACTTATAACATGCCAGTAAGTTATAAAGAGACAAATGTAGGTGAGGACCTTGAAACAAACATTACGAAAGAGGTAGTGTTGGGCAAGCTAATGGAGCTGAGGATCGACAAGTCTCCAGGCCGTGAGGGAATGCACCTCAGGGCATTAAAGGAGATTGCAAGTGCACTAGTGGCAATTTTCAAATTCTCTGGACTGTGTGGCCGTCCGTGCAAGTTGTAAAACAGCTAGTGTGACGCCACTGTTTAAAAAGGGAGATGGATAAAAGATTAGGAATTATTGATCAGTTAGCTTAATGTTTACAGAGGGGAAGATGTCTATTATCAAGGAAAAAATAGCAGGGCATCGATATAGAAATTGGACAGATGCAACGTAGGTTCATGAAGGTTCAAGCAGAGATGTTATGTTACAGCTGTACAAGGTGCTGTTGAGGCTATCCTTGGTGTACTTTGTGCACCTTTGGTTCCCTTCTTTGAGAACGGATGAACTGACACTTGGGGAGGGGAGAGGGGTGCAGAGAAGGTTCGCTAGGTTGATTCCGAAGTTGAGGGAGTTGGCCTATAAAGAGAGACTGCGTAGATTAGGATTATTTTCTTTGGGATTTAGAAAAATGAGGGGGCAATCTTACTGAAACATAAAACTTTGAACTGAATAGATTAGATAGAATTAGAAAGGATGCTTCCACATTCGGGTGAAACTCGAACAAGAGGCCGTAGCCTCAGGATTAGAGGAAACAGACTTAGACTGAGTTCAGAAGGACCTTCTTCACTCAGACGGATGATAGCATATGGAATACCTTGCCCAGCGAAGAAGTTGACGCTCGTTCAATAAAAAAGGTAATAAGGGATACAGTGAGAGGGTGAGTAAGTGGATTTGAGTCTTTAAAAAGATTAGTAATGATATGATTGAATGGCGGAGCAGGCGTGAAGGACCGGACAGCCTAATCCTGCTCGGACTTTTACATTCTATGCATGTATGTGTTAGAAATGCAGAGATGCAGGGTGAAGACTCCATGGGGCGAGTTGGGGGAGGTGTTGGGAGTGAAGGCAGATTGCAACAGGGTTTACTGTAGGGAATAGTCACTGTGGATGGTGGATAGGGACGGGAGAGGGATATATGTCTGATCATGGCATCTCGCTAGTGGTGGTGGAAATTTTAAAAAAAAATCGATGATCACTTGAAGCACCACTACGAATACATTTGCCAACTTTAAAGGTGCGCAACTGAGAGCATTCTGTCTCGATGTATCACTACCTGGTATGGCACCTGTACCATTCAAGATCGATGATGGTTACAGCGAGTGGTGAACTCGGCCCAGACAAACACAAAGGACAACCTATTATATGATTGCATATTAGTTATACATCTATGCAACTTAACTCTGTGATATGCTTGCATTGATCGCAAGACAAAGCTTTTCACTGTGCCTCAGTGCACGTGGCAATGAATTCAATTCAATTCAATTGTGGAATGTCGACGACATTGACTTTTGTAGCAGCTTGTGGTGGAGTCAAGTAGGGAACAGGCAATACTCGATTTAGCGTTGGGCAATCAGGCATACGGGACAAGGGAGCTGAAGATGAAGGAACCCTTAGGAGGCGGTGGTGATAATATGATTGAATTTACCCTGCAATTACCCTGAGAGGGAGAATATACAATCAGAGGTAACGGTATTAAAGTTGAAAATATATAAGTACAGAGGCATGAGGGAGGAGCTGGGTGAAATTGGGGAGGAGAGGAGCCGAACGAGAAAACAGGAAAGTGGAAATGCAATGGCAGGAGTGTCTGAGCGTAATTAAGCAGACACATCACAGACACATCCTGTGGAAAATGAGGCATAGTGGAGGGAGGATGAGGCAACCATGGCGGACTGAGGAAGTCATCAATAGCATAAAGGAAAAAGAGAAAATATATAATGTGCCGAAGGGCAGTGGGTAATCAGAGGATTGGGAAGATCACAAAGACCCACAAAGGGCAACAACAAAACAAATGAGGAGGGAGAAGATTAAATCTAAGATAACGCCTAATATAAAGGAAGACTGCAGTTATTTCTTTATTCATATAAACGCAAAAGAGAGGTAGAAGTCGACAATGGGCCATTGGAAAATGACACTTGACAGAAAGTAGTGGGGAACAAGGAAGTTCTTGAGGAACTGAAAAATTATTTTGTGCCAGTCTTCACAGTGGAAGACATGAGTTATACCCAAATATACAAGAGAATGGGGGAAGAGATGTGAGTCTAGTGGCCATCACTGTGAAGGTGCAAAAAACACTGAATGGCCTGAAGGTCGATACATCATCTGGATCAGATAGAGTACCCTCCAGAGTTCTAAGGAAGACAACTGAAGAAATAGTGGATACGTTATTGGAGAGCTTTCAGGAATCGCGAGAATCAGAAAGCGTGCTATGGGACTGAAGAATCACATACGTAACACCCCATTTTAGAAAGAAACAACACAAAAGCTGGCAAATTACAGACCAATCAGCCGAATCTTGGTTGTGGATGAGATCCTGGAATCCATTCCATTGGAAGAAATTTCTGAATACTAGGAAGTGCATGTTAAAATAAGGAAAAGTCAGCAATGTTTCATCATGGGGAGGCTATACTTGACAAATCTGCAAAACCTGCTCTTTCAGGAAGTAACGAGGAAGGCAGACCTGGGAGATCCATTGGATGTTATGTGTCTGGGCTTCATGAAGGCCTTTGATATTTGCCGCACAGGAGGCTACTGAATAAGAAAAGGGCCCATGGTTTCATAGGCAAGCTGTGCTCGCACGACAGAAAGCAGTGATGGGGAGCAAAATGATCCTTCTCAGGATTGCAGCTGGTGACAAGTGGCGTTCCTCAAGGCTGTGTTGGGACCACAACTTTTCATTTTCTCCATTAGCGATCGAGATAAAGTACCTGAGGGCACTGCGTGTCAATTTGCAAACAATGCAAAGGCAGAAGGACAGGTAGCATTGAGGAGGTGGGGATGCTGCAAAAGGATATGGACACGTAGGGAGCATTGAAAATTAAATGGCAGATGGAGCATAATATGGGAAAGTGTGAGGTGTTGCACTTTGGTAGGAAGAATAAAGACACGGACTGTTGTCTAACTGCGGTGAAGGTTCACATGTCTGTAGTGCAAAGATTTTTGAGTATTTTAGCCTATGATTCTCTTAAGATGAACTTGCAGATTGAATGTGTAGTTTGGAAGACAGCTGCAATGCTGATATTTATTTTTGGAATATGTGAATATAAAAGCAGGGATGCACTTCCGCAGCTCTATAACCGTCTGGGCAGACCACATCTGGATTACTGTGTGTACGTTTGGACCTCAAATTTCAGGAAGGATGTACTGGTCCTGGGATACGTTCAGAGGTGATTGATCATTATGGTGACAGAAATAAAAAGCTTGACACATGAGGAACGTTCAAGGACTCTGGGTCAATACTCGATGAAGTTTAGAAGAATAAGAGGAAATCTAATTGGTACTTATAGAATCGTGAATCGCATAGATAGAGTGGATGCTGGGAAGGTGTTTCCATTTTTAGTAGATACTAGAACTCCAAAGGCACAGCTTTGGAGAAAATGGAAGACATTTGAGAGCAGTAATAAGAGACACTTATTCAGCCAGAGAGTGGTGAATGTATGGAATTCGTTGCCAGATAAAACTGTAGAAGCCAGGGCTGTGATTATATGTAAGACTGTGATATGTAGCAGCGTGGTTGCCAAGGGGATCAAGGTTTATGGGGCGAAAGCCGGAGAATTGGGTTTAGAAAGATATCTACCATGATTTAATGGCAGAGCAGACTCACTGCGCTGAATGGTTTAATTTCTGCTCCATTGTCTCATGGACTTATGCATCGAATGACCTCCACTGCAAGTTCCCCTCCAAGGAACGTGCCAGCCTGACTTGGAGCCTTGTCAGCTAAGATCTGATTGAGTGCTGATCCAAACATGATGGGCCAAATGGTCTATTTCCGCCTTCCTTTTTTTATTTTATCATTCTTCAGAAAAAAAACATGAATGCAATGATCAGGCTTGTGGCCGGTCCCCTGACTCATCTCTGAACAGGCCATTGCTAAAGTTCCAGCATTATTTCCCTGCTGTTATATTCCCACCTGCGGTCAAGAACAGAAAGTATCTCCAACGCCTCGAGACTACTTGATCCCTTGTCCAATCCCCTTCAAAGATTCGTGAATGCCTACTCCAATTTCTCTTTTATTACTGTAAACCACTCAGTATTCATACATTTATCATTGCTCCTCCCCAAGTTCATTGTCACCCACTTCACTGGATTGAATTCATTTCAGCACTTTTTCTTGCCAATTGTTTCCGATCTCCCTGCAGTCTATGGCTTTCTTCCCCATGGTTAACTGCATGACTAATTGTTACATAAATTGCGCACTGCTAAATGATCACCACGACAAATAATTAAAAATCGTTGACCAATATGAGAAAACAATGGAACTCATAGAAGTCATGGTTCATGAGCTCACAGAGGACAGCAGAATTGGAGACTGTAAAGAAGGTGATCTAAGATTCCAGAAGGATCGTATTCCAATGCGTCTTTGGGCTGAAAAATGTCACTTGGAGTTCAATCTGGATAAATGGAAGTTATTACATTTTTGCTACATCAAATATGGGTATGGCTTATACAATAAGTGATAGGGTGTTGCATATCGTTGTGGAAAACGGAGGCCAGGGACACAGGTGCATAATTCTTTTTCGTTTGCTACACATATCGACAGAATGGTTAAAAATAATTGTCATCCTGCATTCGTTGCTCAGTCCTATGAGCATAGGAGTTGGTACGTATTGTTGAAGTTGAATAGGATATTGGATGAGGTTTCTTCTGGAGGACTGCGTCCAGTTCGTGTCGCCAAGTAATAGCAAGGAAATTATTAAGGTGGAGTAGGTTTAGAAGAGGTATACCAGCGTATGGCTAGTGGGGAAGGTTTGTGTTAAAACGAAAGGCTTGATAGGCTGAGAATATTTTCACTCGAGCATTGGAATTTGAAAGGCGTCCTGATAGAAATTTATATTTTTTTGAGAGTTCGGATAGAGTTAACTGGAACTGTCTTTTTCTCCAAGGAGGGGGACTACAAAACGAGAGGGCAAATGTTTTGTTGAAAAGAGAGAAATTTAAAATAAGACATGAGAGGATTGTTTTTAACAGAGGATGGGTTATGTGTGCAATTCACTTCCTGAGGCAGTGATGAATGAAAGTACATTTACAATGTTTACAGGATATTTCGATAAATGAATTCGAAAGTTTCAGTGGGATTTAAAACTAGCTGTTCATTCATACCTAGTCCATTATTTATTGCCCAGAGGGCAGTTCGGAATCAACCACGATATTATGGATCTGGAGTCACATGCCAGCCAGACCAGATAAGTATGGCAGTTTCTTTCTCTATCAGGCATTAGTGAATCAGATCTACAACAACTGATTCAACATCATCATTAGACTCTTCAACTTTAGGTATTTAAAGAAATAAAATTCCAGCATCTGCCATACCAGGATTTGAACATAATTAAACCTGGACATTCATATTAACAATGCAGTAATAATAATAATACCAGGGCATTATTAACCCTCAACAATTACAGGAACTGTTAGATGCGACACGTTTAGTTTGGCATTATTTTCAGTATGAGCTGGTAGGAGTGAAAAACCTGTTTTCATGTTACGTGAGTCAATGACTTTGACGGTATTAAACTGGCAGCTGGTTGGGATTAACTGCAGCATTGACAGTTTAATTGATCTCCTTCTGGGATATGTAATCTTGTTGGTTACTCTGGAGTTTTGCTTTGCTCATTGAGTCCCCCTCACACGCGGGACTGTTGAACAGTCTGTCCCCAGTTTGACTGAGTAAATGAGTTTCCACTTCAGCAGGTATTTGAATCCCGCATTGCCCTGGTTTCTCTGTGATATCGGTGTCCTTGTATCTACCCGGAGTGAACGATTGGTTTAAATCATGTCCATCAAACGCAAGTCCCGTTGTCCATGTTGTGAATGTGTTTTTCTTCTTCCCGATATGCCGACAGGGTGTCGATGTCACTGGTCAGGACAGCATTTATTGTTCATCCTGATTCGCTGTTGCCTCGCTGCTCGAGAGACATGGATTCAATCAAAGTCTTGTGTAGCTGTTTACAGTTTGCACATTCTGTCTTTGCTTGTGTGAGTTTCCTCCCACAGTCTGAAGGGAGTCTACTGCGATCAGCCATGGGAAATGAAGGGGAATGGAGTAGGTATGGAGTGTGGGTCTGATAGGATGTACTTTGGATGGATGGTGTCGACTGCAAGGCCTGCGTCCCCACACGGTCGTCATTCTCGGATTAAGGGTCAGCTACATTGTTCTGGCCCTGGAGTCACAAGTTGGCAGGATTGGGTAAAGATGGTAGCATGCCCTGCATAAGGGACATGCATGAATGGGATTACAGGAAATTAAAGTCATGTTCTCTGTTCCTGAGGTCAGCTTTTCATTCCAGGTATTATTCGACGAATTTTAACATGACCACTTCCGTGTCTGAGTCCCCAAGGATAATTCGTTTATTATATAACCACAACACCACCTTCTCCAGGTTGCAGTATTTAATGGGAACTAGAACCTGATTCTGAGCCGGATGCGAGCAAAGGCAGCTGCTACTGCCAATGTCAAAAACATGGATCCAAACATGAAAAGGAAATGTCGAACCTTGTCACCCCAAAGTTAAAACCTTAACACTCTTTAGATGCGCCAATCGGCTGTCTGAGCAACATGTGCTGCTTATGGCTATAATATTATAAATGGGGGCAAGTATTCCCTTCCGTCCCGTTTTTGACCAGGAGCAATCCCAACCTCGGAAATACACGCGCTGCTCTCCCGTCATTCCATCCTAACTTCGAATTGGATCTTCATGGCTGCTTCAAACAGTTTCCCCAATTCAGAGTCTGGAACTGGAATTATATGTGATTGCGTGCAGCAGTTGTTTTTGCCTTGTGTGGGAAAAGTGATGAAGTAGCCGATGTTAAACTATAATGCTATTGAAGCATACGTTTGAACAATATCCTGCACTGTGCCATGAGTTTGGAGAGTTTCATTGATCCCATTCTCCAATACTCTCATTCATGGAATCTCCATAGACTCTGGGGACGTTAAACTTAAAGATTCAGCCCATTCTGAGTTCCCACATGCCTGTCGCTAAGTCCTGATATTGTGTATTATTCCTGACATTTCCTCAGCTAAAATACGAGCTGCAGTTGGCAAGCGTGGTCTGTGGAGTGCTGCAACCGTTTAGTATTTCGTCTACTGCGTTGTGATTGCCACGACTTCGGATCGAATCAACATCATGATAGTCAGTTCTCTCAAAGTTTTACTTTTGGTGAAACACGGTAAGAAATTACTCGTTTTTACATGACAATATTCTCCGAGGTGATGATTTGTTTTCCATCGAATTTCGTTCTCTGATGTTTCTGCGGTTCATGTATCAGCATTTAACCCCAAAAGTTCTTGAATATGTCTCTCCCTCCCACTCACCCTAACTCTCTTTTCCGACCCTCATCTCACTTGACTGAGGCATTGCACAATCTAACATACACTTTCACGTTGATACCATCTACTCACTGTTGCTGGATGACCATGCCCCAATCTTTTCATTGGCACGTTTGAATCATTCAATTCGTTTGGATATCATAGCTGTGTGGTCAATTCACCTTTAGCGGTTTTTACTGACATGGACCGGAGATTATTAGAACGTGAGGCTCAATAAATGGACACAGAGAATAATTGGGAAAAAAGAGACTCTATTGGAACAGTTCAGCCGTGACGGCTTTCTGCGATTGCCTTCTGGTATTATTGTTTGATTGTTAATACAAAAGGCCAGGTAACATTCCAAGGCGATGGGTTCTATTCCCACCACACCACGATAATGTTAAAATATGAATGCAAGAAATACCTCCAATTAAGAACATGCCAAATCCATTGCCTGAAAGACCCATGTGTTTCCCTGACGTCCTTGAGAGAAGGAAACTGCCGTCCACGTCTCCTTTGGCTTCCACGTGTCCCCGGACCGCAAGGTGATAAATGCTGCAGAGCCACATCACAAGCTGGAGCGACAACGTAAAAATGGTTCATTCTGTTCTCCCGAGACTGTTGTTCACATAAGTCCATGGATGTGATCGCACTGGGAAAGGTGCAGGAGAGATTCACTCGGATAGTGTCTGCTCTGAACAGTTTCAGACATGGCGAAAGACAGGACAGACTGGGATTGTTTGTCACCATGCAGAGGAGTTTGCGAAAAGGCATGGTTAAGTTGTATAAAATCATGAGGGGCATCTATTAGGTAGACTAAAAGTAGCATTTCCCATCGACGGAGAAATCGATCATAGGGAGCCAGAAATAAAATGAGAAAGACAGAAACATTTAAGTAGATGTGTGGAAAAGCATTATAGGCCGGCAGGTGTTGGAATTTGCAACACTGTGTCTGTAAGTGTCAGGGAGGCAGGAACCCTTATAACATGAATAAATATTCAGATGTGAATATGTTCTGCCAATACCTATAAAGCTATGGGTTAAGCGATTCAGGTTGTTAAGCAGTTGTTTTTGAAAATGGAGCCACAATGGGCTGAAGTGTCTCCTTTGAAACTGTTGTCCTCGGTAGTATAATGGTTCGTGTCGCCGCATGTTATGCGGGAGATGGGAGCTCAATTCCTCGCTGGGGCAGCGTAAATGCTTTAAAACTGCCGCCCCGTTCCCAATTGCGGGTTATTAATGCCTGTCCTTCCATTCTCCATGGGAAATGTCACAGGAAGTACAGTGCTGTCTGAATCAGCGTGGGGAAGGACTGCAGCTCCCGGCGAGACAGAGTATCAGTGAAAGTACAAACACGTGACTTCTGCAACCTGCACCTTGTGTCTGTATTGGAGTGTAAATCATTTAATAGAAAGAATAAGGAAGCTGAAGAAGAAACAGGATACACCAATTCAGATCTGAGTGCATAAACATTTTCCACAGGATCTTGAGGAAAACTGACAATCGGCTCAGAGAAAGAGTTGCATTCTCAGAACTGTTAGTTCACAGAGGTGTTTTGTACCACTTAAGCCCTAAAGAAATTGAATGACAATTTAACTGAAGACTTGAAATTTTACAACACACCAGGCGATGAGTCACGTGCTGGAAACTGCGTTTACAAACAAGATGTTTGATGACTGACACAATAGGCTGAAGGGCCTCTCGCCATGCTTTTAAAAACTCAATGACTGTCATTTTCCAACTGAACCAATAAGGCAAAAACAAAGTCACTAAGAAAATTTGCAAGCATTGCATATGTCTTCCTTGTTGTGAAAGTGTTGAAATTCAGCTCTCTCACTGCTATTTCCCAATGCTGATTTCCAGTCAGGGAAAAATATTTGTTGTTCCTTATGAAAATCGTAAATTGAACATGAAATCTTGACATTACAAAACAGCTAAGTTACTAGCTTTCAGACCGCTGCTCATTCATTAGGTGGTTGTGGAGTTCACAGTTGTAAGACACAGAATTTATAGCACACGTTTACAGTGTGATGTAACTGATATTATACATTGAAAAATACCTTAATTGTTTGCTAAGTCTCCCATCTATTAGAATGGCTGTGTTAGCTTCACTTCTTTCATTTGTAAAGCGCAAAACTTTTTATTTTGAAGTTACATTCTCAGATGACCTTTAACAATTGGTGTTAGCCCCCGTGCGCTGCTGTCTGTTCAATCATGTTTAGACTGATATTAATTGTATAAAATGAGTTAACAGAGACTTACATGGATTCATGCAGTTTATGAGCAAAGTACAATGTAGCTATGCAAGTACAAATTCACCCGACATACGTATATATGCGTGTGTGTGTGTGTGTATGTGTGGGTGTGTGTGTGTGTGTGAGTCGGAGGGTCTCTGTTTGTAGACAGGGTAATGGGATCACCTGTACTTTGACATGAGCCCAAGATCCCGGCTGAGGCCATCACCATGGGTATCGAACTTAGTTATGAGCTTCTGCTCGGGCACTTTCAGCTGCTACCTGTTCCGAAGTGCACCTTGGATGATGGTCACCCAAAGGTCTGGGGTCGAATGTACAACATAGAACATAGAACATAGAACAATACAGCACAGAACAGGGTCATCGGTCCACGATGTTGTGCCGAACATTTGTCCCAGCTTAAGCACCCATCCATGTACCTATTAAATTGCCACTTAAATGACACCAATGATTCTGACTCTACCACTCCCACAGGCGACGCATTCCATGCCCCCACCACTCTCTGGGTAAAGAACCTATCCCTGACATCTCCCTATACCTTCCACACTTCACCTTAAATTTATGACCCCTTGTAACACTATGTTGTATCCGGGGAACACGTATCTGACTGTCTACTCGAGCTACTTCTCAGATCATCTTATAAACCTCTATCAAGTCACCCCTCATCCTTCGCCATTCCAATGAGAAAAGGCCAAGCACTCTCAACCTATTCTCGTACGACCTATTCTCCATTCCAGGCAACATCCTGGTAAATCTCCTCTACAACCTCTCCAAAGCTTCCACATCTTTCCTAAAGTGAGGCGACCAGAACTGCACACGATACTCCAAATGTGGCCTTACCAAGGTCCTGTACAGCTGCAACATCACCTCACGACTCTTGAATTCAATCCCTGTGCTAATGAACGCTAATACACCACAGGCCTTCTCACAAGCTCTATCCACTTGAGTGGCAACTTTCAAAGAGCTATGAACATAGACCCCAAGATCCCTCTGCTCCTCCACATTACTAAGAACCCTACCGTTAACCCTGTATTCTGCATTCTTATTTGTCCTTCCAAAATGGACAACTTCACACTTGACAGGGTTGAACTTCATCTGCCACTCCTCAGCCTAGCTCTGCATCATATCTAATCCACTTTGCAGCCGACAACAGCCCTCCTCACTATCCACAACTCCACCAATCTTCGTATCGCCTGCAGAATTACTGACCCCCCCCCCCCCCTTCAACTCCCTCTTCAAATTCATTAATAAAATTACAAACAGCAGAGGACGCAGATCTGATCCCTGCGGAACTCCACTTGTAACTGGGCTCCAGGCTGAATATTTACCATCTACCACCACTCTCTAACTTCGACCTGTTCGCCAGTTCTCTATCGAACTAACAGAATTTCCCACTATCACATGCCTCCTGACTTTCCGCATAAGCCTACCATGGGGAAACTTATCGAATGCCTAATTAAAATCCATGTATACTACATCCACTGCTATACCCTCATCCACATGCTTGGTCACCTCCTCAAAGAATTCAATAAGACTTGTAAGGCAAGACCTACCCCTCACAAATCCATGCTAGCTGTCTCTAATCAAGCAGTGTCTTTCCAGATACTCATAAAGCCTATCCCTCAGTACCCTTTCCATTATTTTGCCTACCACCGAAGTAAGACTAACGGGCTTGTAGTTCCTGGGGTTATCCCTATTCCCTTTTTTGAACATGGCACAACATTCGCCACTCACCTGTCCCCTGGTACCACTCCCGTTGACAGTGCAGACGAAAAGATCATTGCCAACGGTTCTGCAATTTCCTCTCTTGCTTCCCACATAATCCTAGGATATATCCCGTCAGGCCCGGGGGACTTGTCTATCCTCAAGTTTTTCAAAATGCCCAAGACATCTTCCTTCATAACAAGTATCTCCTCTAGCATACCAGTCCGTTTCATACTCTCCTCTTCACCAATACTGTCCCTCTCATTTGTAAATACTGAAGAAAAGTATTTATTCAAGACCTCTCTTATCTCTTCCGACCCAGTACACAGTCTCCCACTACTGTCCTTGAGCGGACCTACACTCGTTCTCGTCATTCTTGTGTTTCTCACATACGCATAAAAGTCCTTAGGGTTAACCTTGATCCTACACGCCAAAGATTTTTCATGCCATCTCTTAGCTCTCCTAATCCCTTTCTTCAGCTCCCTCCTGGCTATCCTGTATCCCTCCACTGCTCTGTCCGAACCTTGCTTCCTCAGCCTTTTGTAAGCCTCCTTCTTCGTCTTTACTAGATATTCAACCTCCCTCGTCAACTAAGGTTCCCTCACACGACCATCTCTTTCCTGCCTGACAGGTACATACATATCAAGGACACGTCGTATCTGTTCCTTGAAAAACTTCCACATTTCAACGGCATCCTTCCCTGACATCCTATGCTCCCAACATCTGCTCCACAGATCCTGTCTTGCAGCATCGTATTTTACCTTCCCGCAACTGTAAAACCGGTCCTGTTGCATGCACCTATCTCCCTCCATAACCAACGTGAAAGTCACAGAATTGTGGTCATCATCACCAAAATGGTCACCCAGTAACAAACCCATCAGTTGTCCTGGTTCGTTGCCGAGTACCAAATCCAACATGGCCTCCCCTCTGGTCGGACAATCTACATCCTGAGTTAGAAAAGCTTCCTGGACACACTGCACAAATACTGCCCCGTCGAAAGAGCTTCCAATCAATATTTGGGAAGTTGAAATCACATATGACGACTACTCTGTGGCTTCTGCACCTTTCCAAAATCTGTTTCCCAATTTGTTTCTCCACATCTCTGCTGCGATGAATGTCCTGGACCACTGGAGTGTTCCCAACAGGGAAGGGGAACACCGGTCTGTTAATTGATGTGCAGTCGCCATTCATCCGTTCTGTAGCATCTGCTCGGTTTCACCAGAGTACCATGCCTCAAAGCATCCTTGCCTGCAGCGTGTGTTTTTTTGTTTAGTGTCAATCGAAACATTATGGCACGGACACAGCACACAGGACCTAACACCTTCAACAAATTATCTGGGTTGACACTAATTGTTAAAATTCACCTGAGACTGTAACTATGAAAAGAAAGTTTTGCGATTTACACAAGAAAGAAATGAACCTAACGTAGTCATTCTAACCGATGGAAAACTTAACAAATAATCAAGTTATTTTTCAATGTACAATTTCAGTTACGTCACACTGTAACCATTCGCTATAAATTCTGTATCTTACAACTGTGTACTCCACAAACACCTGATGAAGGAGCACCTCTCCAAAAGCTAATGCTTTCAATTAAACCGGTTGTGCGATTTTTAACTTCATATTAGAATGCGGATCTCACAATTAAAACAGAGATGAGGAAGCATTTATTCTCTCAGACAGTTCTGGATCTGTACAATTTCTTGTTGGAGAAGGTTGTTGAGGAAGGGTCACTAGGTGTCATCAGGTTGAGATTGGCAGATCTTCAAACAGCAAAGACATCACGCGTTACGGTTCGGCAGGACAGGAAAAAACGGGCGTGAGCCCGTTTGGCAGCAAGAACGAGGTGAAAATGTACAAACTACAGAGTGATGGGGAAAGAATGGGTCAGGAACACTGGGACGGGAGAGGCTTAATTCTTCCATTCTTTGCTGTAACTGGACACTGGTGTTGAAGTCTGAAATGGGACAATATCAGCCAAGTGGGTGAAATCTTACTTTCTGCTTGTTTTCTCCAGAGGCCTGTGTCACTCTTGGGGAAATGTGTCTGCGTGCTTCAGTCTGTGGGTAAAAATGGGATTCACTGCTGCTTCATTCAGCCACACGGGTATTAGAACGAAACGTCTGTTAATGACATGCGTTTAAAGACTCTTGAAATCATTTCATGTTTATGCTGTATTAATCTGCGGTTATTGATCCACAGTTTAGATTCAGCCCCTGCAGTTAACTTGCTAACTTCTCCAGTTTTTCATAGTTCAATGTGATGCATCAAGTGTGTGTATAACGAGAGGGAGCTTGTTTCCCACATCTTGTGTTTTTATGTGTCTTATGTCCAGCCTTCACCAATGGCTAGAGCAAGGGGAAAGGATGAGACCGATGTGTAAGTCTCTCTGTGCCCATGCACGGCACCCACATCGGTAATTCTCTACTGTGCATTTACAGCAGTTATCGGTACTCCTACACCCAGCTCCTGGCCCTTTTGAAATATCTCCATTGTTTTGTGCTGTGCCTCTGCTCATTTCACCAAGGTGAATCACTTCTACTCAACATCCACGGCAGATTACACGGCAGATGAAATAAGGGAGGCTATCAAAATAAAATAAAAGGCATAAATAATGGCAAAGACCAATGGGAAACTAGAAGATTGGGAAAAATTTAAATGTTAAAAGAAAGCAACAAATAAAACTATCTTGAAACATCAGGTAGATAGATTATGAGAGTAAACTACCTCAGAATATAAAAAAAAGACAGCAAAAGATTCTAAAAATATATGAAATGAAAAGAATGGTTAAGTTAACCATTGGCCCTTTAGAGGGTGAGAAGGGGGATTCAGTGAGGAAATGGCCGAGGAATTGATCAGATATTTATTCGGTTTTCACAGTGAAGGACACCAATAACGTGCCAGAATTGTCATAGAGAGGAAGGTATTTGAGGACCTGGAAACTTCCATTCCCACAAGAGAGATCGTGTTGGGCAAGCTAATGGATCTAAATGTAGATAAGTCTCCCGGCCCTGATGGAATACATCCAAGGATACTAGCAGAGGTGGTGGAAGAAATAACAAATGCATTTGTGGAATTTTTCTAAATTCACTGGACTCTAGTGAAGTTCCAGCAGATTAGAAAACAGGAAATCAGACACCATTGTTTAAAAAGTGTAGAAAAAAAGTGGGGAATTATAGACCGGTTAGCCTAACATGTGTAGTGGGGAAAATACTTCAATCCGTAAGCAAGGAAAAAATAGCAATGCATCGAGTTAGAAATTGTTCCGTTGGACAGACACAGCATCAGTTCATGAAAGGCAGGTCATGATTAACAAATGTTTTGGAAATCTATGAAGTCATTATGACCAGGGTGATCCCAGAACATGTGGTGTACCGACATTTACAACAGGCATTCGACACAGTGCCGCCAAAGAAAAAAAAAGCTGCTGCATAAGGGAAAGATGCGTGGCGTTATGGGTAATGTATTCACATTGGTAGAGGATTGGTTAACTAACGGGAAACATAGAGTGGGATTAAATGAGTGAGTTTCTGGTTGCTGATCAATGACTACTGGTGTGCCTCTGGGATCAGTGCTGGGACCGCAATTATTCACAGCTTACATCGACGATGTTGGGGACCACGTGTAATGTCTCAAAGATTGCAGATGATATGGAAATGAGTGGCAGAGTAAATGTGCAGAGGACTGATAAACTTTACAAAACAACATAAATAGTTTAAGTGATTGGGCAAAGGTCTGGCAGATGGAGTACAATTATAATAAATGTGAAGTCATCCATCTTGGTCAGAATAACAGTAAAAAAAGACAGCGTCTGTGTAGAGGGACCTGAGTGTCCTTGTGCATGAATCACAGAAGTTGGTCTGCAGGTGCAGCAAGTTATTATCATGTCAAATGGAATGTTGTACTTTTTTGAGAAAGGGATTGAGTTTAAACACAGGGAGATTATGTTGCTGCTGCACAGAGTGTTGGAGAGGTCACATCTGCAATACTGTGTGCAGTTTTGGTCTCCCTACTTGAGAAAGTATATCCTGGCACTACAGTGGATGCAGAGGAGGTTTGCTAGGTTGGTTCCGGAGTTGAGGCGTTTGGTGTATGAGGAAAGACTGAGTAGACTGGAATTATATATTGATTGGAATTTGAAAGAATCAGGGAGGATCAGATATAAACAGATATTATTGGAAAGGGAATAGATAAGATGGAAATAAAGAGGATGATTCCAGTAGCAGGTGAAACTAGGACAAGAGGACAAAATCTCAAAATTAGGTGGAGCAGATTTAGCATTGAACTGAGAAGGAACTTCTTGACCAAGAAGGTTGTAAATCTGTGGAATTCCCTGCCCACTAAAATAGTTGAGCCTTTATCATTGAATGTTTTTGAAGCTCAGATAGATAATTTTTTGAGCAGTAAAGGAACAAAAGGTTATGGTGAGTGGGCGGGTAAGTGGAGCTGAGGCCATGATCTTATAGATGCTCCTAGTTCTTATGTAATGGGTCAATATGAAATGAGAATCATATTTGAGAAACGGACTGATTGATACATATGGTGAATCAATGGATGCAATGCATTTGAATTTTCAGCAAGATAATGGTACAGACTCTTGCTTATTGTGCAAAGTCAAATGTTACAGGATTGGGGCTAAAATACGGACATGGTTTTAGAATAGGGGAGCTGACAGAAATCAGTGAACATGAATTAAGCAATATGTTTTTAAGTAAACGATCATGGCGTGTTGTAGGGATTGGTGCTTAGACCCTTACTATTCCCAATGCATGCCAAAAATTTAGTTGAGGGAATCAAATGCAATATTTCCCAGTCTGTTGACAGTACTAAATGAGGTCGGATTGTGAGTGGGTGAGGAGAATGCAAAAAAAGCTCCAAGGTGATTGAGACAGGTGGAGTGACTGGACAAATACATGGCAGATGGAGAGCAGTGGGGGTGGATGTGACGGTGTGTACTTTGGTGGGGGATCAATAGAACGGCATCTTATCATTTGAAAAGGGATTAGTTGAAACATGTTGATCTTTAAAGGTATTGATGCTCTTTATTTGTTTCTTCTGTGCAGACCTCCGAGGTCAATGCAGGGCAGTGAGTCCTTAACCGAGAAATCAATGCTGGAAATGGCATTGGCATGCTGACCAGTGTGCGTAAACCCACCAAGTCAGGAGCTGTAATATTGAAAGTATCTGGATCTCCCTGTACACCAGGCACTGACAGCAATATTACAGCAAAGATAGCAGGTAGGAAGATAAATGGTGCAATGGATATCACTTCAGGGGGATTTGAGTCCAGGAGTATGGGTGTCGTACTGAAGCTGGACAGGGCCTTGTTGAGACCCCATCTTGAACATTGTGCAGTGTTGTGTGCAGTTTTCGTCTCCTCACTTCATAAAAGACAAACCTGACATTGAGGGAGTGCAGTAAAGGATGACCAGACTGATCTCTTCGGTGACAGGCTTGTTGTGGGAGCAGAGTTTGGGCGACTGGGGCTGTGTTCCATGGGGTTTAGGAAAATGAGTGGAGATCTCAGTGAAATATATAAAACTCCAACAGATTGGAAGTGGAGCTGATAGTTTCCTTGGCTTGGACATCAAAAACAAGGGGCCACAGTATTATGTACAGGCAGGTCACTCTGCATTGAGATGTGAATTAATGTCTGTACTCAGAGACTGGTGAACCTGGGGCGTTCTCTCCCACATAAGGTTGTGAAAGTCAGGACACCGAATACAAATAAGAATTTCTGGACACTAAAGGGATCATGAGACAGTTGGAATACAACTGTTACAAGCTCTCAGATGTTAAAAGGAGATCTCTGCAGTGTCAACAGGACTGTGTTTCCCATTCCCTTTTCTGATACCGAGTTTCTGTTGGTTTTATCCTTCCAAACCTCGGGGCACTTTGATACATTGGAGTGTCTTGCTTGACTTTCTTAGAGACCATTGAAGAGTTTATCACACGTCTGTGTGTCTGGAGTCATTTTTAGGCCAGACCAAGGAAGTGCAGGAGATTCATTTCCTGAAAGTACATTCGGGAAGGAAACTGGTGTTTCCCATCAACATTGGCTTCAAGGTCACTATTACTGACACCAGATTTTAAATCTCGATATGTTATTAATTGTTTTTAACTTCCACCAGCTGCCAGAGCATTAGCCTGGTCAGGATTAGTAATCCAGTGACATTCCCACAACACCACCATCTCCACATGGTGACCTATCGGAAACCACAATGAGTGGGTTATTTCTGTGCTGCTTGACAGCTCTGTTAGAAAAGAAACCACTGATGTGACATTATGGCACTGAGGATGTAGTAACTGGTCAGAATTTAACTATTCTTCTCTTTGGGAATTGGACGTAGCTAAGTAATTTTCGGCTTTGTGAGGGAGATGTCAGAGTTTTCATCTTGGTGGTAATGGTAGACTGAGGGATTATCCCAGTCAAAAAGTTACAGATTGTGCTTGAATATAATACTGCTTCTGCTATGGTCTACAGCCCACATCAATGTCAGGAATTCTGTATTTAAGAAAGTTCACAGAGTTATATCATTGAAGGTATTTACAGAGAGGTTTGACTTGGAATTGAATTGAGTGCAATGAGGAATTAGTGCTGACAGAGGAGTTTGCAAGTCATAGACTCTTAGTCATACAGTGTGCAAACAAACCCTTCGGCCCACATCATCCATGCTCACCAGGTTTCCTAAACCGAACGAGTTCTATTTTTCTGCTGTTGGCACATACCCCTCCAAACCTTTCCTATTCATGTACACATCAGATTGTGTTTCAATTGTTGTAATTGCATTCACTAATGCCAGTTGCTCTGACATCTCGCTACATGTCTCTGTAGCACTCTCTGTGAGAATCAGCTGCCCTTAGATCTCTTTTTAATCTCTTCCCTTTCACCTTAACCCTATCCTGCCTGGATTTGGACACGCCCACCCTGGGAAAACGACCTTTGCTATTCATCCTCTCCATGCCACTCACGATTTTATGAACCTCTGTAAGGTCACCCCTCAGTCTCCTCTGCAAAAGGAACAAAATCCCATCCTCTCCATCTATTTCAAAACCTCCCATTTCTGTCACATAATTTTAAATACTTTTGTCCCCTTTCCAGGTTATAACATCCTTCCTATAACATGGCGACAAGAATTGTACTCAGTCCTCCAAATGTGGCTTTAACATTTTCTTGAACAGCCACAAAATTATGTCCCAATTTCTCTACTCAATGCTCTGACCAATGAAGGCAAGCGTGCCAAATGCCTTCTTCGCTGCACTGTCTAACTGCAACTCCACTTTCAAGGAACTATGTATCTGCAACCTGGGTCTCTCTGTTTGATTACACTTCCCAATGCCCTACGGTTAACGGTATAAATCCTGCCCTAGTTTGTCTAACAAAATGCAACATCTCACATTTATTTGCATTAAGCTCTATCTGCCAATCCTCAGGCCATTTTCCCAGTTGCTTAAAGTCTCATTGGATATTCCTCAAGTTAAATTGGACAATAAGGAAGTAGTCTAAAATTGAGATAAATTAGTGTGTTACCTTCCTGAGAAAAATCGAAATGAGCGAGTTATTATTATCACATGGGGAGATATGCGGAAATTAACTGGGAAGTATTTACCTAATTGTGCATAGATATAGGAGATGCTGTTACGATTAAGAAACATCCTTATCGGCATAACCCTCTAAAGTTGGCACAGGTTCAGAAGGAGTTTGAACATATGCTCCAAGATGGCAGAAACGAAGTGACTTACAGTGACTGGAACTCACCCTGAGCCATGGTGCCAAAGCCAGAAAGCACCCAACGGTTATGTGTGGACTATCACAAAGTCAATGCAGTTACAAAATTGGCTTGACAGTAGGAGGTCGATGGTGTTGGGATGAATCCTCTGAATTGGTTCTTCCTTCTTTGTTGTTATCATTAACACCTTCTCCTCTTGCTTTCCTTCCCTGTCAAAATACTTTTTGAGCATATTCACATGACACACTCTGTGAGATTTCTTTCTGTCTGGAGTTCCTAACAAATTACCCTCACTCAATTTCCTCTGCATTTGATAAGGTCCACTAAACCTTTCATTTCAAGGTTCACCTATTAGTGGAAGTAACACTAATACATTATCCCCAATAGCAAAATTGCAACTTTTTGATTTCCTATCCGCTTCCTGTTTCATTGCATGCTGCAATAATTTTAAATTCTGACAAGTCACTCCCCAGCGCTATTATTCGTTCCCTAAAATTTGAGACCCATTCCAAATGTGTCGCCTTTGAATTCTGATTTACTAATTTCCCCTTAACCAATTTTAACGTTCTTCTCACTTGATTCCCAAAACCTCATTCCAATAGATTAAATTTGGTGCATTCATTTGATGCATCTCTGATAGCAAAAAGTACAAAGAGAATTCCCTTACCCGAATCATCAGGATAATCCTGACCATAAGCCCTCAACATGGTCTTTAATGTTTGATGTTACCTTTCTATTGCTCCCTGCGATTTTGCATGGTACGCAGTAGATTTGAATTCCTTTATTCCTAAGCGGCCCTTATCTTCCTTGAATAGTTTGGATGTGAAGTTTGAACTTTGATCTCACTATATCTATATTGGTAGACCGTATCTTTTTTTTTAAAGAGTAATTCCTCTACAATCCTTTCAGCTGTGATATTGCATCCGGGAATGGCCTCTGGAAATCTAGTTGATACATCCATTAATATTCAGAAGTACTGATTCCCACTTTATTGTTTGAGGTTGGCGACCTAACCAGTCAGTTAAGACTCTTGTAAAAGGTTCCTCAAATGCAGGAATAATTATTAAAGGTGCAGGTTTTATTACCGCCTGTGATTTTCCAATTTCAGAACATCTATGCCACACCTGGCAAACTTCAACGACATGCTGGTGCAGTCCAGGTGTGTAAAAATGTCTTTGTATTTCAGCCTGTTTTTTTCTCACTCAAAAATGACCTCTAGGTGGTCACACATGCGCCACTCACAACACCACCATTCTATACTGCGTTAGCAATACAATTTGATGCATTAATGCCCATTTCTCCTCTCCTTGATTTTGTGATAGTCTCCATTTCCTCATTAGGACATAATTTGTAAGGTAATAACAAACAGTGATACATTCAGAACACCTAATGTACAAACTTTTTTGTAACAACAGCTTTAAATTTTCATCTTTCTGCTGTAACTTAATTAGTTTAGTTGAGCTAAGAAATATTGCATGAGACCCTGTTTGCTCCTGTTGTGTCTCAACTAACTGATGGAATAAAGTGTCTGCTAATGCCACTTCAGCTTCCTTCTCTTTACACTTTTGATCTCGCTGGTTTCAACTGGTGACATTGAGATCTTGTTACCCCACAATCTGGAAAGATTACAGGATAAGACTCCTGCATTATTTCAGTTGCCCGTGTCTCTGCTGGCTTTTCAATCAGAGTAGGTATTATTTCTACAGGTAAATCAGCTTCGCAAAGACAATTTGTATTCCTGGAGCTGACAGCGTGTCCAAAACTCCTACCACAATTGTTCCACACTCTTCCTGACATTCTGCACTTACTTTACGTAATTTTGTGCTTTCAGTCTCACCATGAGTTTCCTTTAGCAGTACCTTTTCTGGAAATAATCCTTCCGGAGTACTTATCTCCTCACCTTTCAGCATAACATACTGAGAGGATCCTGTGTCCATTAATATCGCATTTTCTTTACCTGCTACTCCTGGACTATGTGAATAAACTTGGTCGGTACATTTTATAAGCAGTTCCGGCACTTCCTCGTTAACCAACCTCCAATAAACTGGACACTCTGATGCAGCTTTCTAGCTTCCACTGTGCTTTCTGTTGCCGCTCCAACAAAACTCCCAGGCTTATCCTGTTTTCCAACATCTGTTTTATTTTCCCTAGCCAACCAACAGAATGATTTCATGTGACCTAACTTATTGCAATAAAAACACCGGAGCTTTTCTAACTTTATTGTGCTCTTCACGGGTTTCCTTTTTATCCTGTTGTAAGTTGTTCTTATGATCTTCACTGTGATCTTCCTTTCCCATTCCACGTGAGGATTTATCATTGGCCCAATTTCTATCCCTCATGGGCTGAAATTGATTCTGGAAGCCAAACCGTGTTGTATGGGTCAATTCATAATCATCAACCATTTCAGCTGCTAACCTCGCTGTTTTATCTCTCCGCTCTTTCAAATGAGTTTGCACTTTTTGGCAAGCATTTTTGGTCTCCTCCAAACTAATTGTCTCTCGAAGAGCATCGCAGATTTGCTTGATTTTTAAAGCTTTTATCAATCTATCAAAATTACTTTGTTTGATCCTTTCAAACTCAAAGTCGTTTTGACCAGGATACCTCCTTAGATTCCTGAAACATTGTCTAAAGGCTTCTGGCTAACAGGTTATGAAGTCAGAAGGGCAGAAGGAGGGGAGAGCATCCAATTTCAACAGTGACCCTCACTCAACTAATCGGAGAAAGTGAGGACTTCAGATGCTGGAGATCAGAGCTGAAAATGTGTTGCCGGAAAAGCGCAGCAGGTCAGGCAGCATCCAAGGAGCAGGAGAAACGATGTTTCGGGCATGAACCCTTCTTTCGGATTCCTGAAGAAGGGCTCATGCCCGAAACGTCGATTCTCCTGCTCCTTGGATGCTGCCTGACCTGCTGCTCCTTTCCAGCAGCACATTTTCAGCTCACTCAACTAATCCCAGACTGAACCGACCTGTCCAACTAGAGAACTGGCCACGTCTTCTTGATTATTCAAACTTCTTTTTAAAGACGTAAAAGTTGTTTGCCTACGGCATTATTGTTATGGATAAACAAAAGGACGCCAATAAACCTTTTAGAATTCAGACATATTGGTCACTTAGAACCTCTTTAAAAAGAATCACCAACAATATAACCTTGTAAAGGGACCAGCTTTGTGCCAAAATACCACATTTCACTATGGACGGAAGTCAAATAATCTAAGTCTTACTGTTTTGAATCCAATAAAGTGTATTAAGGTGAAGCGCATTGTGCGTTGAAGATACGGATTTACCTTATGAGAGCAATTAGAGGAATGCCCAGCCAAATCCACACTTCCTGCCCACTGCAAATCTATTGCTTGGGGCCTGTTCTAGTGGAGGGGAGCACGCTAACCCCAACATCGAGATTGTGTTTTTGGAGGTGATGGTGGGAGTTTCAGGTGGTTACAGCATTGCAAATGAACAACACACCAGAATCATCTAGCCTGCGATAAGAAAATATCCATCATTCTCCCTCATAACTAACTTCACTTGAGCAATTGGTGATGGGAGATGTGACCAATATCCTGCAATGCCAGCATTCAATCCAGTCCAGTTGTTTTTGTGATCTGAATGTACCACACTGAAAGGAGCTAACTGAACTGTTTGTTCAGTGACTGTGATTGATGACAGTCTCCATGGATTCCAATCGCGTCACTGGATGGTTTTCCTCTTCTATTAGTAAGGGGTTTCTTGCAATGCTTTGTCCCATTGTAGCAGCAGATGCATCACCTCCAACAGTATCGGGGATCAGCAGCTGTAGAGGCGGGAAGAGGAGTGATAAACATCTGTGAATATTTTGGATTGTTACACTAATGGATCAGAATTTGAGAACATTAGACTGGAATGTTGCAACAATGGACAGGAGTTTATCCTTAGGTCTTTTCTATCTTTCGTGGTATTAGTCAACATTACCAGATCGGATCGAAGGCGTACTGTTGATTATCCAGGCGGGTTACTATCCCATGCTCGCTATTGTTGGTGTTCCTGGTAAGTCTCTCCATCTCTATCCATTTATTAATCCCATAAACTATGCTGAACTTCATTGCTATTTCTGTTACCTATATTTGACAAAGACAGAAACTACTGTTTTCAGTTTTCAATACAAATTCCATTCATTACCATAAACGTCCGAGCCACCCAACACCCCAGTCCTCACAAACATCTGAGAACTAGACTTTATTTGGAGATGCCGGTGTTGGGCTGGGGTGTACAAAGTTAAAAATCACACAACACCAGGTTATAGTCCAACAGGTTTAATTGGAAGCACACTATCTTTCGGAGCCACGCTCCTTCATCAAGTGATAGTGACTATCACCTGATGAAGGAGTGTCGCTCTGAAAGCTAGTGTGCTTCCAATTAAACCTGTTTGACTATAACCTGGTGTTGTGTGATTTTTAACTGAGAACTAGACTGTTCACCATCATAAATTATCTTTTGCCTTGAATTCATTTATTTTCCGATATTCTCTCCATCACCAAACATCCCCAATACCAGATCCATAATATTGACAGTCCCCACCTTGACGCCAGTGCAGGCCTTAAATAAACCATTATCTACGCCGAGGTAAAATTCAGATTTTATGTTTCCAGTTCTCTTCTCAGCACTCTGTTTGTTACAAATATGTCCATCAGAGCCTTGTTCTTGTCTCTAAAGTAAGTTCATGACAGGCACAGTGTGTCAGAGAAGCAATGTCGCTGGACATGTAACTCAGAGGGCCAGGTTACTACACGAAATGCACTGTTTCAAATCCTACCTCAGATGATGTCAGAACTTAAATTCAAATGACAAGAATTGGAAGTTAAAGCTAATTTTAGTAATATTAACAATAATAGCACAGCTTTTTGTCAATACGTTTGTCTGTATCACTGATGTTCTTTGGTAAAGAAATCTAACATTATTACCTGGTCTGGCTTCAGACTGATGTCAGACCCACAGCAATGAGCTTGGCTCTTTACTGCCTGAAGGAATTACCTCACAGTAAAGAGCATTTGGTGAGGTAATTAAATGCTGCCCTTACCAGCGATGCAGATATCCCATGTTATAACAATATGGAAATTTAAATAAAATAAAGAATGATGCAAGAGATCAGAAACAAAACAAAGTCGAAAAACTGCCACAGAGACTTACCAGGTTTTGCACCCTTGGGTCTAGGGAAAAGTAGAATTGACATTTCGTGCCCACTGCCCATACATCATAACTGAAAACAGCTTGAAAATATAGTGATTGATGTTGGTGACAGTGATGTCTATTATGAAGGGAGAAGGAGAAATTTGAATAGATAGAGAAAGAGAGAGATAAAAGAGCGTTTGTTGCATGGGGAGAAGGAGTGAGTTGAATAGATAAAGAGAGGAAGAGAGAACAAGAAGCAAACCTTCTTTGAGAAGGTGACCAAACAGGTAGATGAGAGTAAACCAGTTGATGTGGTGTATATGGATTTCAGCAAGGTGCTCAATTAGGTTCCCCACAGTGGGCGGGGGACAAAATGAGGAGGAATGGGATTGTGGGAGATATAGCAGATTGGATCCGTAATTGGCTTGCTGAAAGATGACAGAGGGTGTGGTTGATGGGAAATGTTCATCCTGGAGTCCAGTTCCCAGTGGTGTACCGGAAGGGTCGGTGTTGGGTCCACTGCTGTTCGTCATTTTTATAAACGACCTGGATGAGGGCGTAAAAGGGTGGATTAGTAAATTTGCAGACGACTTTAAGGTCGGTGGAGTTGTGAATAGTGACGAAAAATGTTGTAGGTTACAGAGAGACACAGATAAGCTGCATAGCTGGGCTGAGAGGTGGCAAATGGAGTTTAATGCGGACAAATGTGAGGTGATTCACTTTGGTTGGAGCAACGGGAATGCAAAGTACTGAACTAATGGTAAGATTCTTGCTAGTGTAGATGAGCAGAGAGATCGAGGTGTCCAGGTACGCAGATCCCCGAAAGCTACCACCCAGGTTGACAGGGTTCTTAAGAAGGCACACTGTGTTTTAGCATTTGTTAATACAGGGATCGAGTTCCGGAACCATGAGGTTATACTACAGCTGTACAAAACTCTGGTGCGGCCGCACTTCTGGTCACCGCATTATAAGAAGGAAGTGGAAGCTTTGGAAAGGGTGCAGAAGAGATTTACTAGGATGCTGCTTGGTATTGAGGGAAGGACTTACGAGGAAAGGCTGAGGGCATTGAGGCTGTTTTCGTTCGGGAGGAGAAGGTGGAGAGGTGACTTAATAGAAACATATAAAGTAATAAGAAGGTTAGATAGGGTGGACAGGGAGACATTTTTTACAAGAATGGTGACGGCGAGCACGGGGGGGCATAGCTTTTAATTGAGGGGTGATAGATAGTAGGACAGATGTCAGAGGTAGTTTGTTTACTCAGAGAGTAATAAGGGTATGGAATGCTTTGCCTACAACGGTAACTTTAAGTACATTTATACATTCGCCAACTTTAAGTACATTTAAGTCGTCATTGGACAAGCATATGGACGTACATGGAAGGTGCAGGTTAGATGGGCTTCAGATTGGTATGACAGGTCGGCGCAACATCGAGGGCCGAAGGGCCTGTACTGCACAGTAATGTTCTATGTTCTATGTTCAAACAAAGGGATTGTTGATGATCAGCTGGAATGGAAATAAAAACGATATTAATCTTATTTATTTTTATTTTGTTTTCATATTACTGAAAATCATACCCATGCTGGGTATACACCAAAGTCACTGTTTAAAGCCTCTTTGTCTCTCTTCCCTGTGTGTATTCATTATCTTCATTTATTCATTAGTGGGATGCTGGGCGAGTATTAAATTTCCTTTCCTCATTGTCCATGAGATGGCGTTGATGAATTGACTTTCTGACCCACAGCAGTCCGTGGGCTGGAAATAGTCAGTGCTTAGGTCCGTGTGCTTTCATTTCTTTGAGACTTTGTAGTGAGTGATATAACTTAGTGTCTGGCGTATCCATTTCAAAGGTCAATTGAGAGTCAAATGCATTCCTGGAGTCACATGTAAGCCCGACCAGCTGAAAGTGGTAACTTTCATTCCCTGAAGGATATTAGAGTGCTAGGTGGGATTTTCTGACAATTGACAATGGTTTCGTAGCTTCATGTGACTTTATTGAATTCAAATTCCACCATTTGCCGTGGTGGGATTCGATTCCGAGGTGGGGATCAGCATCTAGGTCCCCGGATTAATAAACTGGAAATAATACAACAAAGACATCACTTTCCTTGCATCTCCAACCATCGCCACTGGCAATAGTGATTTTGCTGTTGGTGTGGCTGTAATTGAAGCACATCTGTTCTCGATGCTAAAGGATGATTTTGCAAAACATGCCATCCTTCTTAATGTTATATTTATTAGAAGATTAGAGGATCGGAACAACCCTTGGCGAAAATGAGCTGGGTGTCTTTGATTATGAGTCACGAACAGAATTCATACCAGGCAGCAAGTAATCATCACAGTAAATTGCATACTGTCCTTCATTGCAAAATGATTCAAGTATAGGGGTGAAGGCACATTCTTACCGTCGAAGAGAGTTGTTCAGAACGTACTTGGGGCATTGTGTGCAGATTATCTCTCCTTTATAATGAATGATCACCTTGCCACAGAGAGTCAGTGCAAAGGAGTTTCACTGGACTAATCCGTGTGGTGATGGTATCATGAGGAGACTGTGAAGGAAATAATCTGCCCCACTACAAAAAAAGGTGATTGTATTACAACTTGAGGGTTATGGATCAACACTCATTATTTTCAAAACAGAACACTGATAGCATTATCTAAAAGATGTTATTTTTTTCCGTAATACATATTTTCACAATTTGGCAAATATATAGAAAGGAAACGATTAGACGGATACGGGAAAAGTTTAGGGAAATGGGGTTGGCATGGATGGACATTTTGGCCAACATGGACCAGTTTGGGCTGAATAGCCTGTCTCCATTCTGTGGACTCTATGATACTATATTTATCTGAATGGGACCTCATATTCGTTAAGCTAGAGCTCCAGGTTCTGAATGAACTCTTACTGCCTCAATGTGCAGCTGGTGTGTGATCCTGTGCTTACGTCATGTTGTTCACCAATCTGTAAGCATCCACACTCTGATAGAGCTCGCCATTACCACTAGCTTCTGACCTCCATGCAGAACACTAGCCTGTCTTCTCTGCGATGGGAGATGCCTCCGTGAGACTTGGCACAAACCATCCGCTGTCTCTCCTCACTATCAGCAAACCATGGTATTGTAAATGTAACACATTTGTACTATTAGCAATGGAGCCAGGAAGAACACCATGGAGCAGTCTGTCTGTGCAGTCTATGTTGGAGCATCAGTGACATCCTCCTTTGTGTTACAGTCTGGAGGGGTTGAATGGCCTCTTCTCTTCATGAATTAGTGTTTCGAGGGGCTGACTGTCCTCCTCCTGGTCCCAGGGAAAATGTTCATGGACATTACTGCGCGACCCTTGCTTCCCGCTTACCAGTGTGATGTACTGACAAGACTCCTTATCTTCCTGTGTAATAGCAGTCAGGCAGGGGCCTCGAAGAACACAGCAAGCCACACAACACTGAGTTCTCCAATTTCAGGTAATCTTTCTTCTAATCCACCAATTCCCTTCCCAGCCCCTCCCCCTCCCTTTCCATTCATGTGATCAACCTTTTTTTCCAGCTACCACCCAGATTCAGTCCTCCCATCGTCCAAGCCAGTAGTATCCCTATACCTGTGTTCACCTATCCCCACCTCACCACCCTGCCTCCTCCTCTCTCGCCCGGCTCCTTTATCTTTAGCCCCTTTACTGTACTCGCAGTCCTGAAGAAGGGTTATACCCAAGGCGTTGTCTTCTCCACCTGCTGATGCTGCCTGGCTTGTTGCAATCTTCAGCCTCCTGCATGCCTACTTTGGATTCCAACGTTTGCGGATTTTTTTTCAAAATCTCTTCCTGTGTAGTCGGCCACAGAAAGTGAATGGGCTGCGTCTCTTCTTATCCACTAGTTTTGATGGGTTGAGTGGTTTTCTCACATTCCTGTAAAACCAGCTTGAGATGCTGCATGAGCTTCTTTCTTTTAACCATGGAAATGTGCAGAGCCTGATCGCACTGTTACATGAATGTTGCTGGCACTTTAACAACACAACTTTGAATGCTTTCTGTTATTGATACTTTAGCAGCTGAGGAGGAGACGCATTGTTCTGAACATTGTGTGATCTTCACTGAACATCCCTACTTCTGATCGTATGATAAAGGGAAAGACATCGATGAATCAGCTGAAGTTGTTTGCGCCGAGAAAGATTCCCTGAGGATCGCCGACAGAGATATCCAGGGACTGAGATGATTGATCTCCACCAGCCACATTGTGTTCTGAATGACCCAAACAGTGGGGATTTCAATTTTGTTCAAGCTCCTTGACACCTTGCTCAGTCAAATCCTGCCGTGATGTCAGGGTCAGTCACTCTGACGTTGTGTTCATAAATTTTGTTCATGTCAATAGGCCAAGGTATATGTGTGGGTAGTGTTTCCTTCTCTCAGAGCGTAGTGACTGTTGGGGCCTCTCTATTCCAGACAGCTGCATTCCTGAAATGTTTGAGGTCGCGGGGTGGTGTTCATGGATGTTGACACGTCATGGAGTTGAGGGCTTCAAAGAATTGGGCATGAAAGAGAAATTCCGGCCAAGAACATATCAGCCATGACCTTACTGAATTGAAGGGCAGGCCTGAGGGGCTATGTGGTCTGGTGTTATTCCAGAATACCCATAATCCAGTCATTTTGTGGCCTCTTCCATTTCCTATGCTACTGACTTGAAGTAGCTGAATAGACTGATACTGTCGCTGCATGATCTAAACTGGGTCTAGTTCTATCGACTTGAGGGACTGATAAGTCTTCTTCTGTTACTGTATATCAGGCTCCATGGGCTGAAAAGGTTCATCTTGTTCTGGTGTAACTGAAATCCATATAATACAACTCTACCACCATTGGAGAAAGTGAGCACTGCAGATGCTGGACATCAGAGTCGAAAGTTGTGACACTGGAAAAGAACGGCACGTCAGGCAACATCGGAGAGGCAGGAGAATCGACGTTTTGGGCATAAGGCCATCATCAGTAATGTCCAAAACCACACGTTTCGACGTCTACTGGCCCGCCCGAGTCAAAATTCCTGATCATGTCATCAAAGAACTTTAACATATTCATCAGGCGTGAGCTTCCACTCATGCTTACTATTCCTAATCAAACCCTGTTTTCCAAATGCATCTTATCCCTCATAATCTGAAGTAATTTACCTTCCACAGATGTTAATCTTACTGGTCTATAGTTCCCTGGCTTTATTTTTCAGTCCTTCTTGAGTAAGGGTACAACATTTGCAATCCCCCAGTCTTCTGGGATCTCACTTTTGGTAAATGATGATCAAAATTATCAGCCAGGGCCACCGCAAATTCTTCTCTAGCCCCTTGCAGTGTTCTTAAATATATCCCGTAAGGACGATGAGATTTATGCAACTTCAAAATTCCAGTGCATTCTGTATCTACTCTACTGTGATATGGACTGTCCGTCAGATATTATATTCAACTTGCTCAAATTCCCAAGTATTCATGTCTTTCTTCACGGTAAACACGGAGAAGAAATATTTGTCGAGGACATCGCCCATCTCTTATGGTTACACACATACGTGTTCACTTTGGTCTTTGAGTAGTCCTATTCTCTCAATAGCTAATGCTTTTCCTTTAATATACTTAAAGTGCCTCTTTGAATTCACCCTGATCTTCTCAGCCAAGGCTATCTCATAGCCCTTTATTGCTGTCCTGATTTCCGTCTTCAGTAAAGTCCTGTATCACTTATATACCTCCGGGAGTTCCCTTGATCGCACCTGCCTGGACTTGAGCCACACCTCCACATTTTATCAGGTCAAAGCCTCAATAATTCTTATCATTCAGGGTTCCCCATTCCTGACAACTTTCCTTTCACGCTCACAGGAACATATACTGTACATTTTGAACTCTAGCTGTCTCCTATTTGCCAGAGTTTCCTTTGCCTGCAAACAAACTACTCCAACCAACCCGACAATCTCCTGTATAAATCCACCAAAATTCATCTTGGTACAATTTAGAACTTGAACGTGTGGAGCAATTTCATCTTCACTTTCCATAACCATTTGAAAATTAATAGAACTATGGGTATTTGTCGCAAAATGCTCACCCACTGTCACCTCCGTCACCTGTCCTGCCCTATTTCTTAAGAGTAGGTCAAATTTTGCCACTTCTCGAACAGGACCCTCTATATAATACTTGAACAAACTTTCCTGACACACTTAATGGATTCCATTCCATCAAATCACTTAACTCTCTGGCAGTCCCAGTCTGCCCTATTAAAACCCCTATTATGACAGCACTAATGTTCCTGCAAGTCTCCCCTCCCTCCCTGCATATTTGTTCCTCTAATTACCATTGACTATTTGGGGACCTAGAGTACAAACCCAATAATGTCACCATCCCCTTCTTATTTCTTAGCTCCACCCACAAACCCTCACTGGTACGTCCTTTATATCTATCATTTCTGATCACTGCTGTGATACTCACCTTAATCCAAAATGCAACGCCCACTCCCCTCCTTCCACCGTCGATTCTCCTGCCTCTCCGATGCTGCCTGACCTGCTGTGCTTTTCCAGCACCACACGTTTCGACGTCTACCGGCACGCCCGAGTCAAAATTCCTGATCATGTCATCAAAGAACTTTAACATATTCATCAGGCGTGAGCTTCCACTCATGCTTACTATTCCTAATCAAATCCTGCCTCCCCTAACGCACGTTGCCCTGGTACATTAAGCTGTTAGTCCTGTCCGTCCTTTAGCCATGTTTCTGTAATGGCTAAGATATCCCAGCCCCTCGTACCTATCCATGCCCTGAGTTCACCGGCCTAACCGGTCAGCTATTTTGTATTGAAATAAATGTAATTTAATCCAGCAGGCATTCCTTGCTCCATATCGTGTTCCATCCTGAACTGTCTCTCCAGCTTACTGTTTCTGATTACTGTATCCTTCCAGCCTTGCACTTTCCTCCATGATCTTGAGGATAACTCACCACCCCCCCCCCCCCCCCCCCCCCCCCCGCCAATCTAGTTTACACTTTCCAATGTAGCACAGTTAAAACTGGCTGCCAAGGTATTGGTCCCCCATCCAATGTATGTGCCGCATCTCCCTATTGAAGAGGTCATCTCTGTCACAGAACAGATCACAATGATCTAAAACTCTGAATGCCTCCTCACTGCATCGATTCGTTAGTCACATATTTATCTGCCATGTCCTCCTATTCTTATATTCACGAGTTCAAGACACTGGAAATAATCTGGAGATTACCACTGGTCCTGGTTTTTAACTTTTCTGCAAGCTCTCAGTAATCACTCTGTAGGACCTCATTCCTATATCTACCTGTGTCATTTGTGCCAAAGTGCACAATGACTTCTGGCTGATCACCTTCCCTTTCGAGAATGTTCTGCAGCCGATCGGAGACATCCTGGACCCTGACATCTGAGAGGCAACACATCATCCAGGTTTCCCGTTTGAGGACACAGAATCTCCGATCTGTCCCCCTAACAATCGAATCACCTATACCGAAGACCATGTTTACCTTTATCATTTCCTGCTGCTCCCCAGAGCCAATCATAATGCAACCAACCTGGCTACTGCTGCTTTCCCCTGAACGGTCATTTCCTGACACCCATCTCCCATCTGCCAACACAAACAAAATCAATATCCAAAATGATATACTTGTTTTCGAGAGGAATGGCCACGGCGGATTCCTGCACTCCCTGCCTGCTCCCTTCGCCATTCCTGGTGTTCGCCCAGCTACTCTCTGCCTGGAATATGACAGGAAGCAAGGAACGCCTATTGGATTAAATTGCGTTTATTTAAATGAAACAGGGCTGACAGGTAAGACTGATTAACTCAGCGCGTGGAGCTTTACATGGGACGGGGGTATTATAGTCTGAACAGAAACTTGGCTAAGGAAGGGACTTAGGTGTGGCCACTTCGCTAAAGCTCTTATCTTTGAAGTGCTCTGTATCTGGGTGATCCGGAAAGCAGCCAGATCCAGGTCCCGAACATGGTCCCCCAGAAGCTGCAGCTGGTTGTACTGCCCATAGGTGTAGTCATCAGGGACGTTGGCAATCTCCCTGAGCTTCCACATCCTGCAGGAGGAATGTGCAACTGCCCTAACTGCCAGCTCAACTGTTGCCAGACAAGCGTTAAAAGGACGTTACCTGAGCTTACCTGTATTTTGTGGTGAGCTGCTGCTCACTGAACCATAAGACCATAAGACCATAAGACATAGAAGCGGAAGTAAGGCCATTCGGCCCATCGAGTCCCCTCCGCCATTCAAGCATGGCTGATGGGCATTTCAACTCCACTTACCCGCATTCTCCCCTTAGCCCTTAATTCCTTGTGACATCAAGAATTTATCAATCTCTGTCCCGGCCTCCACTGCACTCTGCGGCAATAAATTCCACAGGCCCACTACTCTCTGGCTGAAGAAATGTCTCCGCATTTCTGTTCTAAATTTACCCCCTCTAATTCTAAGGCTGTGTCTACGGGTCCTAGTCTCCTCGCCTGACGGAAACAATTTCCTAGCGTCCACCCTCTCCAAGCCATGTATTATCTTGTAAGTTTCTATTAGATCTCCCCTTAATCTTCTAAACTCCAATGAATACAATCCCAGGAACCTCAGCCATTCCTCGTACGTTAGACCTACCATTCCAGGGATCATCCGTGTGAATCTCCGCTGGACACGCTCCAGTGCCAGTATGTCCTTCCTGAGGTGTGGGGACCAAAACTGGACACAGTACTCCAAATGGGGCCTAACCAGAGCTTTTTTAAGTCTCAGTAGCATAGCGGTGCTTTTATATTCCAACCCTCTTGAGAGAATTGACAACATTGCATTCGCTTTCTTCATCACGGACTTAACCTGCATGTTTACCTTTAGAGAATCCTCAACTAGCACTCCCAGATCCCTTTGTACTTTGGCTTTACGAATTTTCTCACCATTTAGAAAGTAGTCCTTGCTTGTATTCTTTTTTCCAAAATGCAAGACCTCGCATTTGCTCACATTGAATTCCATCAGCCATTTCCTGGACCACTCTTCCAAACTGTCTAGATCCTTATACAGCCCCCACCCCCCACACCCACTTCCTCAGTACTACCTGCCTGTCCACCTAACTTCGTATCATCAGTAAACTTCGCTAGAATGCCCCCAGTCCCTTCATCCAGATCATTAATATATAACGTGAACAGCTGCGGCCCCAACATTGAACCCTGCGGGACACCACTTGTCACCGGCTGCCATTCTAAAAAAGAACCTTTTATCCCAACTCTCTGCCTTCTGTCAGACAGCCAATCCTCAATCCATACCAGTAGCTCACCTCGAACAGCATGGGCCCTCACCTTGCTCAGCAGCCTCCCGTTTGGCACCTGATCAAAGGTCTTTTGGAAGTCTAGATAGACCACATCCACTGGGTTTCCCCGGTCAAACCTACTTGTCACCTTTTCAAAGAACTCCAACAGGTTTGTCAGGCACGACCTCCCTTTACTAAATCCATGTTGACTTGTTCTAATCTGACCCTGCTCTTCCAAGAATTTAGAAACCTCATCCTTAATGATGGATTCTAGAATTTTACCAACAACCGAGGTTAGGCTAATTGGCCTATAATTTTCCATCTTTTGTCTTTATCTTTTTTTGAACAAGCGGGTTACAACAGCGATCTTCCAATCATCCGGGACTTTCCCTGACTCCAGTGACTTTTGAAAGATCTCAACCAACGCCTCCGCTATTTCCTCAGCCACCTCCCTCAGAACTCAAGGATGTAGCCCATCGGGGCCAGGAGATTTATCAATTTTAAGACTTTTTAGCTTTTCTAGCACTTTCTCTTTTGCAATGAACCCTCTCGGACCAAAGCATTACAACCTGCTCTGCTACTAACAGAACGTCAATAGATCAGTCCACGTTTAGTTTGGGTTAGGGAAGAAGGGACACACTAGACTGATGTAACATTTGGGCCTTATGCACTCTTTGACATCAGGCCCATACTTGGACATGGGGGGTGTCTTGCTGACGTCTTCCTTCCAGTAGTGGTCACTGCGCTGATGCAAATATTCGCCCCGACAGCTAATCCGCGTTGTCACTGTCCTCTGGTCTTTTCTGTCTATTAGTACTGCATTTATGAATTCCTTGAATCTATCGATTGCATTCCAAACTGTGTCTCACTCCGAAGGGAGAGAGGTTGATTGTCCAGTGAACACAAGCTATAACAAAAAGTTTGCCATTAGACATATTGGCGACAGCATACACATCCGCTCACTGAGTCTGCTTTTCCTTTCAGTTAGCGTATATATATTATGATAACCTTCCATTCCATTTTCCTGCATTTTCCACATAACCATTGTTTAAAAATCTGTCCATCTCAGCCTTAAAGATATTTAGTGATCCAGCCTCAAAAACCTTCACAATTTTCTACAATTGTTCCCTCCCACTGATGTGAGACTTAGTGGTCTTTAATCCTATGGCTTTTTTTTTCTAGCACTCTGTGTGGAAGTTGAACCTTCATTAGATGTTCGATTCCTGTTCGATTACACCACCTCTCTTTGGCCAGAGACAAAACAATAAACAATACTAAGCTTTAGTGCCTGTAATCTCCTCCCTCATCTTCCACAGACAGTTCATCCAGATCGAGGGATTTGCCCACTTTTTATCCTGCATCAACCTTCAATCCTTCCTCAGCTTCTGTGTCAATGTTTTTCAGGTTACTCTGGCAGGAACAGACAGCGAACCCAGGAACTGCTTCTCCAAATTGAAGACCAATATATAGTACGCGTTTGACATATTATCTGGCTCGATGCAAAGGTTGCATCCTCGATCCCTAATACTCTCTCTTCTTTCTCATGTTACCTTCTTACCCTTAATAAACCGATAAAATGTCTTTGGATTCTTGAAAATATCGCCCACTAATGCTTTTATCAAGCCCCCTCCCCGCTTTTTGCTCTTCTACTTACTTTCTTGAGTTTTGCCCTACATGGTCAACGACTCTTCTGGGACCTCCATTGACCTGCTCACTTTATTTCTCCTTTAAGCTGCTCTTTCATTGTTAATTCCGTTCTGAATATTTGTAGACATCCAAGCTTCACTGGGCTGGTTTTCCTAAATTTCATCTTCGGTGTAACATGTTGCGGTGACATTCTCATCAATTCCATTTTGAGCATGTGACACCCCCCACCCCCAACCCCACGCTGTTCTGCTACAGTTTCACCCAGAAGTAACTGTCTTGTGGCCAGATCCTGTCCTTTTTTTGATAAAATCTGCCTCCTTCATCCAAATTATTCTTATTTTTCAAACATTTTCCTTTTGGTCTTTTCTTTAACAAGCTAAAGTACATGAGTCACGGTCACTAATCCGACAATGTTCTCCTAATTCTGCTTGCAACACCTGACTGGCTTTGTTTCCCACAGTGAGGCCCGGCACAGCCCCGCCAACTGTATCTGCTACATGTTGATATTAGAGGCTCTCTGGAATAAATATCAATACATCTGCCCCCTCTTCAAAAATTATCACTGCCCGAATGAATGTTTGGAATTGAAATGCCTGAATACAATGATCCTATTATTGTATTTACACACATCAGTGAATTGGTTATATATCTGCTCCTGTATTTTCTTTTATCTGGGGGTGTATAATATCTCCGCAGCAGTGTGTCTGCCATTGTTTTGATTCTAAGCTCAACCCCGAAGGCGTCATTTGAGTACCCTTCCAAGATATCATCCTTCCTTACTGTACTCATTGACTCCATAACTAAGAATGCAACACCACCTTCTCTTCTACCCCTCTCCTGTGCTGCCTATAGTTCTTGTACCACAGAATATTGAGTTGTCAGCTCTGACCTCCCTCAAACACATCGATGTGATGGCAAAACTGTCCACTTCTCAATGTCACCATTTTCGCATCAGTCGGTCCGATAATATTCCCTGCCCTACGGTAAAGGACGTCCAGTCTGGAATATAGCACTGGAATACTCTGTACCCCAGAGGTGTTCTGTCATTTACTGTTTGTTATGAAGTTAATTTCCGTGATCGAGAACTGCAACTCTGGGACTGAATGAATAATTGTTGAGTTGTAATTTATTTTTAATTAATCAAATTCAACGTTCCAGAACTGAACAGTTAGCTCTACATACAATGAACTTCTGCTGATTAATTCCCTGCTCAGTGTGCAGAGGAGTCAGCCCTCAGTAATGGAGAAAGTGAGGACTGCAGATGCTGGAGATCAGAGTCGAAAAGTGTGGTGCTGGTAGGTCACAACGGGTCAGGCAGCATCCGAGGAGTGGGAGAGTTAAAGCTTTGAACATAAGCCCTTCATCAGGAAGACATTGGTGTGGTCACATTTTTTCCATTCCATAATTCATACGGTATTTGGAGCTGTGTTTGCTCAAGAAGGCAGCAGTGTATATAGCCCTGAAATGGAAAGCAGTCAATCAGCTGTTTGGACAGGGAGTAGACAAAGTTAAGTGAAGTACAGACTGATTGAAGTACAAACATAAGGATAGATAAGTCCCCTGGACCAGACAGGAAGCACCCGAGGTTACCAGAGGAAGTGAGGGAAGAGATTGCTGCGCCTTTGTAGATGTTCTTTGCGTCCCCACTGTCCACTGAAGTATTGCCTGATGATTGCAGGGTTGTAAACGTTATTCCCTTGCTCAGGAAAGGCAATAGGGATAATCCTGCGAAATACAGGCCAGTCAGTCTTACTTTTGTCTTGGGCAAAGTATTGGAAAGGATTCTGAGAGACAGAATTAATAATTACATGGAAAATCATAATTTGATTAGAGATAGTCAGCATGGCTTTTGAGGGGCAATACATGCCACACACATCTTATTGAATTCTTTCAGGATGGGCTCAAACACATTGATGAAGGTAGAGCAATGGATGTGATGTATATGGATTTTAGCAAGGTGGTTGATGAGTTACCATAAGAACGGTTCATTCAGAAACTAAGGCGGCGTGGGATGTAGGGAAACAGGGAAATCTGTCTCTGTGAATACAGAAATGTATGACACGTAGAAGACTGATAGTGGTAGAACATGGAAATTATTCAGCCTGGAGCTCGGTGATTAGTAGCGTTCTGCAGGAATCGGTTCTGGGACTGCTGTTCCTTGTGAATTTTTAAATGACTTGGATGATAAAGTGAAAGGGTGCTTTAGTAAGTTATACAATGTAACAAAGATTGTTGGAGTTATACGTGGTGTGGAGGGCTGTTGTAAATTGCAATTGGACATTGACAGGATGCAGAACTGGGCTGGTATATGACAATTGGAGTTCAACCTGGATACGTGTGAAGTGATTCATTTTGGAAGGTCGAATTTGAATGCAGAATGCAGGGTTAACGTGAGGATTATTGGCAGTGTGAAGGACCATAGGGGTCGTGTGGTTCATGTCATAGGACGCTCAAAGTTGTCACCCAAGTTGATAAGGTTATTAAGTTGTATGGTGTTTTCATTAGCCTGAGATTGAGTTTAAGAGCCACAAGGTTATGCTGCAGCGCCAAAAAGCTCTGGTGGGACTACACTTAGAATATTGTGTTCTGTTCTAGTCGCCTCATTATTAGAAAGACGTTGAGACTTCGAAGAGGAAGCCGAGGAGATTTACCAAGATGCTGCCTAAACTGGAGGAATGTCTTACAAAGTAAAGTTGAGAGAACTAGGGCTTTTCTCCTTGGAACAATGAATAATTGGATGTGACTTGATAGAGGTGTACAAGATGATGAGACGCATAGATAGAATGGGTAGTCAGAGACTTCCTCGCAGGGTGGAAATGGCTATCTCGAGCGGGCATAATAATTTTAAGGTGATTGGAAGAAGGTTTGGGGTGATGACAGAGGTAGATTCTTTACTCAGAGAGTGGTGGGTGCTTGGAATGCACTGCCAGCCATAGTAGAGTTAGCTGCATTAGGGATATTTAAGTGACCATTGGATAGGCGCATGAATGATAGTGAAGGGTATGCCAGTTAGTCTGATCTTCGAGTAGGATAAAAGTTCGGCAGGAAGTCAAGGGTCGAATGGTCTGCAATGTGCTGTACTGTTCTGTATTTTATGTTTCACCCAGCCTGTGGATTCTTATCATTTGTTGAATGTGAGGGAGTGATGTATGTGAGATCAGGAAGCTAGCGAGGGCCATTCGCCCAAATCTTCCAGTTATGTTGTTCATTGTTACATTCACCTGAATGCCATTACAGTATATGTCGTGTCCTACACCAGGCAGGCTCCTCTAAGTTCAGTTATTAACGTGATTCTTGACTTGTCATTTGCTGCTGTGTTCTTCAGGTACAATCTGTTGGGTGACCCATATATTGATTAGATGTTTGCTAAGTTGCATGAATTGGGTAAAAAAAAGACATCAACTATGATTATTCAACTGACCTATAATCTCTGAAAACTATTATGTCTATTCTATATTTATGGAATTATAATATAAACTCCTGTCAAGATTTTCTAACACAGAAATAAAGAATGCACATTTTATTTTCTATCGAACAAAAAACATGGATGTTACTCTTTTGGCGATCAGAATTACACAAACAATGTCAGGATTCAAAACAATGCATTGTCACTCCAATATTTTGAAAATGGTTGGCTTCTGAATGACTACATGTTCAGGGTGAGCAAACAATTGAACAATCAAATTGAATTAGCGTTCTGATACATTTACACATAACCAATCAGTTTAATTTCTCACTAAAATGTACAAGCTTCAGCTATTTGTCAGCGAATTAGAAATGGCTATAGTTCAACGTGCTCTGTGAATATAAAACGAAATAAATGATTTGTGCTATCAAATTTTAGTGAACAATAATTTGAAAACATTTAACGTTTAGAAAAAATGTTATTTAATTTGAAATGCAGACAGTGAACAAAAACGATGAATATATTATCGTGTGAGTGAAAATTCAAACCTTTTCAAAGAGATTTGTGCCAAAGCAATGACATATTTGTTTGAGTAATTGGAATACAACATTTAAAATATTCATATTCTGGGCAATAATTAGACTATATAGTGAAGCTGGCCTTGCAATAGTTACATTTTAAATGCTTATGCTACACAAAACAATCAGATATTCGTGAGCATTTACAATGGGAAATAATCCAATACTGACTTTTACTCGCTTCAGACACATGATAGAGTGCAAAACTTTAAAGTACAGGAGGAGGCCATTGGACACTGTGTGTGCATCAGCTCCAGCAATGTCTCCCAAGTCCCTCCCATTTGCCAGCCCTATCTCTGCAGCCTGTTAAATTCATATTTCCAAATACATATCCAGTTCTATTTTTTAATGTTCATCCACAACTCTCTCAGGCAGTTTCATTCGAAATCCTAACAACTCTCTCAATAAAGAAGTGTTTCCTTATCTCATTCCTGGCTCTTTTGCTGACAAGCTTGAAATTAGATCTCCATGATGATGTAATGCGAACTAATGGAAACAGAGTATTCCTGTTTTACTCTACAACATTTTTTCATACGTTTGAGCACCGCAATTAGTTCACATACTTCTCTGTTCTGCTCAAGGAACAATAAGCCTTGCAAGAACTGTTATAAGCACGACATCGAAAAACCAATCAGAAAACTAGCCACCTGGATACATGAACAACAACTGGCCAGAAAAAAAGCCATGACCCACTATCACTAGTATCCTTACATACAGATGAGGAAGTATACGATTTAGACTGGGTCTGCATATCCATCCAGGACAAGCCAAACAGAGACACGCAGGAGAATTCCTTGAAAAATCGCATTCCAACCTGAAACCTAAACACGTAAATAGCAAGTGGAACATAACACCAGCACTTCACCAGAGGCTCACTGATCATGTTCCCTAGTACAGTGATGAACCATCTGAAACTGAACTCTCCAACTCAGCGAGCAAACTGACTTCCAGAAGAAGCACAATTTCTCTCATCCTCCCTTAAACTAAATACTTCATTCCACTTGTCATTCCGATTATTTTAAGGTTATTTGTATTCTTCTGCAAAGTAATATAGTGTGTTTCTGTCTGTGTTTGAATGTGTGTGTGTTAATGTGTGTGTGAGAGAGAGAGCGAGAGAGAGAAAGAATAATCCTCTGTAATCTCTGGATTACTCCCCGTGCCATGTGGAAAAGAGGGAAGGATGAGGAAGACAGTAGAGCTTAACATGTTAAAAATCTAGTTCAGGGGTGAGAGTTCCAGATTGTTGTATCATTGGGATCTTTTCCAGGACAGGTGGGGACCTGTACAAAAAAGACAGGCTGTATCTTAACTGTACAAGCACCAACATCCTTGTGGCGAGGTTTTCTAGTGCAAGTCAGATTGATTTGAATAAATCAGGAGAGTAAGAACCAAAGCATAAGATCAGGAACTGAGCAGAAGGTAGAGGTGAATAGGACATCGGGCACGGCCAGTCTCATGACCATGCCGAGAGAAGGAATAAAAACAGTGAGTTAGGAGTTGGAATAAATTATCGAGATGAGGCACAGTTTTTTCAGAGATTAACAAGTGAGGATGGAGAGTGTGGGGGATGTGAGGGAGTGAGGTGTGAGATCGGGGAGACAGTGCACAAGAAAATGTTGAAGGGGAAAAAAGTTGGGTTGGGGAATTGTGTGATAAACAACTGGCAGCAAAACACGGGAAAACTTGCTGTTGCCAAAGTGAATACCTGGGAAAGAATTGTTTATGCTTCAGGTAAATGACACCCTTATTGCTAGAGTTCTGTGTTATAATTGAGGAAAAGCTGTGTTCATATGCTGGCTGTAGCTTTAATAATGGTGGCAAACAGCTGGAATAGTGTCAGTGCTGTTGTTGGATAATGCTTGCACTGAGCATATTAATTACACTGGATGTTCCCAGAGATATTTCGGCTGCCTTTGGTTGAGTGAGTGCTGAAGTTGCATGAGATGATGCTGGTTTGTAATATAGCCACGTACTGAGTACAGTCAAAGGAACTGCCATTGTTAATTGTTTCAGAATATACCAGAGTGTTCATGGCTGCCACTGCAAATAATCATGAAATGAAAAACAGGCCTATCACGTCTGTGCCAGCAAGTGCATATCCAAAGACATTTAAACGTTTGTGAGGTTACCTGCCTCAACCACCCATCTAGACAACGCATTCCAGATTCATACCATCCTCTCAGTTCTAAACACATTCCATAAATCCTCTCTCAATCCCCTGACGTTCACTTTAAAAGTGTGTCCCTTTGTTTTTGATCCTTTGACTAAGGAAAATAGCCGCTGTCTGTTCATCCTCTCCATACCCCATTTTGCTCTTGTACACCTGTACCATATTCCCTCCTCAACCTTCCCTGCTGCAAAGAAAAAACGAGCAAATTTAGCCCTCCTCTTTCATACTCACATTTGAGGACACACTTGTCTTGTTACTTCTGACTTGCATCCTCCCAAATTATCGGTGGTAAATTTCGTCAGACCATTGATCTGGCTATCTGAATAATCTGTTTCTATCCTCCTATAGCCTAACACTTTCCTCCTGACTGTGATCCACCCAGCTCATCTTTGTGTCATCCATAACATTGGTAATCATTCCACTGCTCCCCACATTCCACCTTCTCACAATCGTCATTTCTGAATATCACAAACAAACTGTGATTTCCTTCCTGTTCTCCAGATGTTATTCAGAGGATGATTGGACAATTCCAGTCTCTTGCTTTTCCTATTTTGGTGAATTTATGATTGATGTAGTTAACACATTTTATAAGGGATCCACAAATAGCATTTTCGACACAGAGTTGAATTCAACTTTTACACTCTGCCCCTCTGCATGTTTTGTTTATAAACATTGTAAATAATTTAGGATAAACTACGGTTTGGCACCTTGCGGTGGAACATTAGCATTTTGTGTGGCACTGTTCGTTGTAACATTCCCTGCAATAGCCAGGGCTGAAGAAATTTTTCATCTGCAGGATGGACATGCACTCATTCAATGTTTGTTTAAATCAGCGAGTGTGATTAGGATAAATATTCAAATAAATTCTATATTATGGGCAAACTGCAGAAGATCAAATCATATTCTCATATCCACCTTGAATTGGAAGCAAATGTATACTGCAAATAAAATCAAAAACATTGAAACACCACGTAGGGGAGAAAGAAACATGTCGTCTGCACTTGATGGAGATTTAGAACTATATAGTACATGTCCAACCTGAACAAAAATCAAGTGATAGAAGAGAAAGTACAAGAAATCCTTTCTTAATTTTGAATGGAATCCAGATCCCGATTTTCTTGTACAGTGATGTTTTCTCATCCAATCTCACTTCCTCAAAAGCAAGCTTTTCCCTGTCACTAAAACTTCATCTGCCTTTCTTCCTCCTCCGTCCTACTCTTTTCTTACAGTCCTACTTCCCTTGCACTACCCATCCTGCTGCTACATACTCTTCCACTGATGATCTCCCTTCACACTCTTCTTCTGCCACTCCCACTGTTAAGTTACACCAATTCCCCAGTTACTCCCGCTTTCTCTGGCCATTCCTTCCCCTTTTTGCTTTCCAACTGGGATGATGGGAGCCGCTGGCTTCTGTGCTGATATTGATCATCAGTGAATGATGAGATTGAGATGATCAGTGTCCAATATGAACAGACAATAGTGCGTTTCTGTCACTGTCTGATGCACCGTGAACAGGGTGGTTTTGTTCTCCATGGTACAGAGTGGAGTGTCTTTCTGTCTCTCTGTCACAGCGCTTAACCAAACAGCCTCATCACAAATAGGACAAACCTCTCCTCACAGTCAGAAATCCATGCATCAGTTTTGCCTTAAACATTGTGAGTAGAGTGACCACATTGTTCAAACAGGCTGTGTACTGGCCTTTTGTTCTTTATTCATTTAACTGATCTTCCAATGTCAGTTGAGGTGAGATCCGAGTAACTTGCGTTGCATTAAAGTAGTATTTGACTCATGTGACATCAGAGATCCTGAGTAAACTGTGGTCACTGGAAATCGCAGGAAATTCTGCGCTGGTAATTTCCTCACTGAACAATGACACTTTCCCCAGAGCTATTGGGAATGGCAAATAAACTCTGCCCTTGCTAGTGCCTTCCAAAACCATAGATAATTTTTTCTTGTTAAATTTATGTCAAGACATATTATGTTTTCACAGTTTGGTCTAAACTCTCCGAAAAATGAAACTTGCTGCTTGAGTGTCACTCCAGTGAAATCAGGACGTTATAATAAGATTACCTTCCCAATTATTTTCAATCAGCAACTTTCTGAGGTCTGATCGTGCGATATCAGTACCACTGAGATCAACGTTTTCTCTGTCCAGCAGAATAGCATTATATTGTCTCAAGGCTGCACCACTCCACAATTCTAATATGTTCACCGGCTCATTCGTCGTGCTAAACAGATGTACAGGGCACACAATTTGCAACAAGGTAGAGATGCCCTTGACCCTCTGGAACCTTCCTCCCCTCCCATAGCTGCCCACTGACTCCAGGCCCTCCCCCAACTCCACCTCCTGTCATTTATTCACCATCTCTCCTTAACTTCCACTCTCTGATGCTGAATGTTCTGTACTAATCAAATGTCTGATCTTTACCTCTCTGTGCCCCCACTTTAATGAATTTTAGGCATGACATTTAGTTGAGCTCTTCCGCTGTCTTCGCCTCAGTGCCCATTTCTTTCGGTGAGATTCCTCTCCCTGTCCCATATACCCCGTTACCCAACTGCAACACTCTCCCTCCACCTGGATCCCTCCCTCTGGCCTTTACCTGAACCAAATCGGTTCATTGAGAAATCTCAACATGACATTGGTTGTCTTACTTTCTCTGCACTCCCCTCACCAAATCCATACTATCAATGCCCGAACAGCCTACACTCCATGTGCTTAGGTCCAACCCTGACTGTGTTATTCAGCCTGTGCCGACAAGGGTGATGCTGCTATAGTCTAATGGACTGTCCTCGACTTGCAAAGGTTGAACGCCCACTCTCAGGTACCTCCTCGAATCTCCCCCTGGACCATGACCCTACCATGGCACTTCAGGCCATTGTATCAACTACGATAACTGACCACATTTCATCTGGAGATTTCTTCCCCACTCGCCCCACCCCCCTAACTGCCCTCGAGCTGATGGTCCTCTGATAGCAGAGCTCACTTCTATCTCCTCCCAAAAATTCACAAACAGAACTGCCCGGGCAGACCCATTGCTTCAGCCTGCTCCTGCCACACAGAGGAAGTGCATGGATACACACTTGGGCCCCACTCATGCCTGTTTCTTCTTGGGGGACGTCGAACATTCCCTGTTCCAGTTCTACTCCAGCACCCATCCACATCTCTTTGACCGATACATAGATGATATCATCGCTGCTGCATCTCTCTCTTGTCCGGAATTGGAAAAGTTCACTGATTTCGCTTGTAATTTGAAACTCTCCATCACTTTCACCTGGTCGATCTCTGGCTCCTTCCTTCCTTTCCTCAACATTTCTGCTTCCATTTCTGGGGATAAACAGGCCACTGATATCCAGTATTAACCCACCGACTCTCACAGCTTCCTGGAGTATACATCCTCACACCTGGTTTCCTGCATAGACTCAATTCCATTCCCCCAGTTCCTCCATCTCCACCGCATTGCTTCTGATGATACAAAATGCAACAAGGAAGCCTTTGAAATGTCCACCTTGTTCCTCAATCAAGGGATTCCCCATCATTGTTGTCAATAGGGTCCTCAACTGAGTCTGACCCATCTCCTGCACTTCTAGACTACCCCTCCCCTTCCCTCTAGCAACAGAGTTTCCATTGTCCTTGCCTACTATCCCAGCAGCATTCACATGCAGAGGATCATCAGCCCACATTTCCCCCACCTCCAGCGAGATGTCCCCACCTGCACATATTCACCTCTCCTCCATTGTCCACCTTCTAGAGGGATTATTCCCTCCAGGTCTACTCTTTATTCACTCCCACTCCAGGTCCACTTCACTTTCCCCTGCCGGAGGTGTGACACATTCCCATTTACCTCCCTCCTCATCAGTATCCAAGGGTCCAACTATACCTTCGAGGTGAAGCAGCACCTTACCAACAATTCCCACAATCCGGTCTACTACATGCGCTGCTTACAATGTGGTCTCCTCTACATCGGGGAAATAAAGGGTAGACTGGGTGACCGCTTCACAGAACATCCAAGTTGGACCGCTGCAAATGACTCTGAGCTTTCAGTTGCCTGTCAGTTTAACAGCCCATCCTATTCCTTGACCAATATCTCTGTGTCAGGCTTGCTGCAGTGTTCCAGGTAAATTCAGCGCAAGCTGAAAGAACTACACCTCATTTTCCATGTGCGGACTCTGCAGCCCTTTAGACTCAAAATCAAGTTAAATAATTTTCGGGCCTGAACTCCCCAAAGGCCGAGACGCCTACCCATACACCAGGCCAAGTTGTCACATCGCCTTCCATTACTCACACCCTATTGTTAGCTACTATCAGTCTCCATTAAGAGCTATCCGGTCTCTTCTGCATATAAACCAACATTTTCCGTGTTACTATCAGTTCTGAGGAAGGGGCACTGGACCCGAAACGTTAATTCTGATATCTCTGTACAGATGCTGCCAGACCTGCTGAGCATTTGCAGCAAGTTCTGTTTTGTTGCAACATTGTCATGGCAAGTTCTCACAATGCAATACGTCATCGATATTTAGAGCCCTGTCAAACAGAGGAACTTTGTAATTTCTCATTTAATTTCCATAACAAATTACTCGAGATTCAACTGAGATAACAGCTTTGCTGCTATCATTCAGATCAGACACTTTGTCACAGATCAGAAAGAAGAAAGAAATAAAAAGAGCTGGAGCGAACCTCAGTCGATCCGGCAGCATCTGAGCAGAGATGCAAAACATTAACCTTTGATTCTAATAGGACTTTTCAGAACAGTGTCACATCATATGACATATGTTAATTCTGTTGCTCTCTGCAGATACTTCCTCATCTTTTTCGTTTCTCCAGCATTTTCTGTTTATATTTCATGTTCCATTATCTCTATATTTCATGTTTCTTGACAGGTCTACATGTTGACCTTGGTAATATTTGGACAATGTGGTACTTTCTTGTTTCTGTGAAACCTGAACTACAGCCGAAATCTGTTTCTTCTTTAAGATAGAAAGTAAAAAAAATCTGAACATTTTGTAAATCTCAGGAAATCTATTTTGTTTTAAAATACATTTTAGAGGCAGCTGAACTTCATGAAAAAATAGGGATAGATTTTTGATGATGGAACACTCCGTGTCCTTCATTGAACGAGCTTGTCTCCCCACTCTCCAAAAGCTTTCAATGCATAACATAGAATTATTGCAGCAAAGTTGGTGAAAACTCAGCCCATTGTCTCTTCCAGTTTGGAATGAGCGATATCTCTACTATTATTTTCCCGTATTGTCCCCATAGCCCTGTACATTTTGTTATTAGCATCTGCTTTTAATTGTAAGCATCCTACCTGATATGAATAATATGATCAATCTCAAACAAAAACAGACGTTGGAGGGAAAGCTCAGCAGGTCTGGTTGTATCTGTGAAGAGATATCAAAGTTAATGCTTCAGGTACGGTGACCCTATTAAATGGTGTGTATATAAAATATAGTTCACTTTATCACATTTAAAATTATCCTGTTCAGTTCACATTGTCATTCAGCATTGCATATCCCAAACGTCGTCTCGTTTCTTGTTGCGAACTATAATTAATTCTATCTGACGTTAAGAGTGATGATGACTGGGGAATATCATTGTACTCCCCATGCAGTCTCCACAGCCACTGCCCCCATTCCGCCCTATCTCCTAACTAAACCTGACTCATTAGTTCGTAAGTCATAATGAATAAGTTAACTTTTGGTTTTGGACTGAGGGGAAAAAAGGGTAAAAATTACTGCTTTGCAGCAAATAAAACTGCGTTAAGATGTTTGTCAATTTGTATAAATTGATTACTGATACATATTCTATATGGAAGATCCAACGTTTCTTTATTAGAGCAGTGCGAGCACCATTTAGAGAAGTGCACACTTCCTGTCTATGTTCAGGGCAATTGTGCCCAGTGACAGTGTGTTAGCTGGCGTTTGTTCCCGTGAAGGAGAGATCAGCACAGTAACAACATCCATATTGTGTTTCTTTTTTTGTGGAGGGCCAGAGATTCGGGGTAAGATGGTGACAGCATTGCAAACATACAATAGGGCAGAGTCATCTAGCCTGCGATAAGAAAGCCTCCATCATTCTCCCTCACAACTGACTTCACTGGAGGACCAATAGCCAGCGATGTGAACATCCAGTCCAGTCCAGATATATTGTGAACTGAATGTGCTGTATTGAAAGCTAGAACTGTTTTTCAGTAACTGAGACTGATGTCAGTCTCCATGCATTGTAACTGTGTCACTGGAGCGTTTCCCTCTCCTATTGGTGAGGGGCTTCACTCAGTGCGCTATCTCAGTGTAGGAGCAGATGCATGAGCTCCAACAGTAACAGAGATCAGCAGCTGCACAGACGTGGAGAGGACAGATATGAATCTGAGAACAATGGACTGGATAATTACACAAATGGAGAGGAGGCTTTCCTTGGGTCTTTTAAACATTTTCCTCTGTTGGAAGTTTCTACCATATCGGATATTAGTGGGGCTGATTATTATTTTGGGCGGGGTTTAGGGTGTGTTACTAACCTATGGTAGAGGAGCCGCGCTCCGAAATCTAGTGTGCTTCCAATTAAACCTGTTGTACTATAACCTGCTGTTGTGTGATTTTTAACTTTGTACACCCCGGTCCAACACCGGCATCTCCAAGTCATAACCTATTCTCGCTATTGTTGGTGTTCTCTACCTCTGTACATTCATTAATCCCACAAACAATTTTGAGCTTCATTGCAATTTCTGTTATCTGTATTTGCCAATGAAAGAAACTTTTATCTTCAATTTCATTTGCAGTTTCCATTCATCTGAATTGCAGACCACTCCCTTACAAACATCGAAGAACAAAACTGTGCACAACCTCGATATCCCTTTTTGCCTGAACTGATTTATGTCTCTTGTTCTCTCTGTCACCAATCCTGTCCACGACCAGCTCACAATATCCCCAGTCTCCATCTCTGCGTCAGTGCTGTGGCTGAACAAACCATTGTCTGCACGTTGGTAAGATTCAGACTTTATGTTTCAAGCTCTCTTCTGGCCACTTTTCCAGTTACAAGCATTTCAATCACAAAATTGTTCTTGTCTCGGACGTTCCTTAATGATTAGAACAATGTTTCATTGTAGGAATGTCGCTGGATGTAATTCAGGAGCAAAGCTGAAAAAAAGAAAGACATTGTTTGAAGCCATTTGTTTCAAGTCCAACCACAGCTGATGGCAAAAATTAAATAAAAATGATAAGAATTGGAAATAAAGTGAATTTCACGAAAAAAAAACCCATAAAACCCACATTTTGTCTGAAAACCTTCCTGTTTCACTGATGACCTTCGGCAAAGAAATCTAATGTTACTACCCGGTCTGGGTTATGTGTGACTTCAGACCCATATCAATGTGCTTGATGTTATATTGGCTTGTGGAATGGCGTCACAGTCAGGGAAATTAGTGATGATTAACAAATGCTGCCCTTGGCAGAGATGCCAACTTCCCATGGGAAAACAAATTTGAAGGTTAAACCAAATAAAGAAAAATGCTGGCGATCTGAAATTGCATTAAAAATGCAAAGAAAAGATTAGGAAGTGCTGGGAAGCTTTTATGAACTGAAAGCAGCTGGAAAATAGTGGGAATAATGCTGGTGATATGGAAGTCTGCTTTGAAGGGCAGGAGGAGTGAGTTGAACCGATAGACAAAGAGAGAGATAGAAGATAAAGAGCAAGCAAAGGGAATGATGATCAGCTGGGATGGAAATAAAATGTGAGGCAAACCTAATTTATTTTAACTTTTCCCATCTTCCTGAATATCATGCCCATATCGTTACATGTCTCCCCCGCTTTTCAAAAATTCGCTTTTTGCCACTTTCCTTTCCTAAAATGCTCCATTAGGTCCTGTGTTCGCGAACCAAAAGAAATCCGAAGACGATTTTCACTTTTAACAAGGAAGGTAAATTTTTCGCACATAAATTAATGCTACTTCACTTTACGCTGTATCAGCTTATGTCAGGCTTTGCAGGAACACTCTACTTTCAGATACCGAGCGAAACCTGTACATATCGAAGATCATGTTTAAAGCGATTTGATCCCACCTGTCTGTGCTCCCTGAGTGTCGTCATCTTCTTGTATTTATTAATGGGATATAGGTATCGCTGGCTGGGCCAGCATTAATTCACTTTTTTGTTTGCCCTTCAGAAGACCTTGAGCCTCACAGGGCACTTAGACAGAGTGAGGCTTACAAGGTGACAGCTGCACATGAGGTGTGCAAAGCAAGATCGACGTTAGCAAGATTAATATTATTTGAAAAGTTAGAGATGTCAATTCGTCAGTGTAATTACGGTATGGAAGAAGGTGTTCCTGAGCATGCTGGTCCATGTTTTCAAGCCTCTGTATCTCCTGCCTTTTGGAAGAGGTTGTAGGAGACCATTACGGTTTTGGAGAGATGTTTGATGTTGCCAGCCTTTCGCTGAAAATGAGAAGTATAAATGGATGGAAGGTTGTCTTCCATGATAATCTGGGCTGTGCACACAACCGTCTGTAGTTTTATATGGTCCTGGCAGAGCAGTTACTGCCACACTATTATGCACGTGAATAGAATGCTTTCAGTTGCCAGTATGCAGAGCACTAGGAGAAGACAGTTCTAAAATATTTAGATGTAACCATTGGCTGTTAAATGGATATCCAAGTTCTGGTTGCTGTTTTGACAACAATTGAAATTTAACCAATAAATTTAAATTATGTCCAAGATACCAAAACACAATTGAGTTTATTGTATTGCCAACATCTAACCAAAGAGCCATCACATGCTTCAAAAGAATAGAGAAGTCCTCACCATCACAACGAGGGAAAAAGAGACAGACACGTATAAGGAGAGAGAGAACACAGCGAGGGAAACAGAAGAACAGAGAGTAAAACTGAGAAAGGAAACAAAACAAGAATCAAACAGTCACATGGACAGGGAGAGGGGGAGATAGTAAGTTCAGGGAAAGAAACAGAAGACAGATAAAAAGAAAACACAGGGAAACAGACAGTGTGAGAGGAATAGTGAGATACAAAGCACGCAGGGAACTGGGGATGTGGTCACAGTGCGCTGGGGATGGGGAATGGGAGGTGCTGGGGTGAGGACCAGAGAGAGCTTTGAGTGAGCACTGAAGGGAGCTGGGGGGAGGGAGGTTAGAATTTGCTTTGGTATGTACCAAGATGTACAGGCAAATCATATTAAGCAAGGATGTACAGAACAATGGCTGTAAAACATGCCTGAGAAGCATGCAGGTTACGCTGCACAGTACGTGCGCGAGGCGAGATCAACATGAACAAGATCAGCATTATCTGAGATAAGAGAATACAATTATCAGTCTCATAACAGCCGGGAAGAAGCTGTTGCTGAACCGGCTGCTCTGTGTTTTCAAGCTTCTGTATCTGTTAGCCTGATCGAAGAGGTTGGAGGAAACCATTACTGGGGTGTGGTGGTTCTTTGATAATGTTAGAACAAAAAAAATTCCAGCACAGAAACAGGCCATTCGGCGGTCCAAGTCTGCGCCAATCGAAATCTTCTATCTAAACCTGTTGCCTATTTTCTAAGGGTCTGTATCCCTATGCTCCCTGACCATTCATGTATCTTTCCAGAAACATCTTAAATGAAACCACTGGTCACAGTTCTCCATTTTGAGAAACTCCCTACCCCTACTACTCTCTGCCTCCTGTTGCCCAGCCAGTTCTTTATCCACATAGCCAGCGCACCATGTGACTTCACTTTCTTCATAACCCGACTGTGGGGAAACATACCAAACGCTTTCCTGAAGTCCATGTACATGACACCTCCAGTCTCGCTCTCATCAATCAACTTTGTCACTTCATCAAAGAATTCTATTGAGTTGGTAAGACATGACCTTCCCTACACAAAACCATGTTGCCTATCACTGATAAGACTACTTTCATCCAAATGAGAATAGATCCTATCCCTCAGTATCTTCTCTAGCAGGTTCCCTACCCCTGACATCAGTCTCACCGGTCTATAATTGACTGGGTTATCCCTACTACCTTTCTTAAACAAGGGGATTAACAATTCTCCAGCCCTCCGGGACCTCAGCAGTGTTCAAGGATGCTACAAATATATCTGTTAATGCCCCAGCTCCTTCATGTCTCCCTGCCCTCAGTAATCTGGGATAGATGCCGGCAGCCTTCTGCGACAACGAGCCATGTAAATGGAATCAATGGCTGGGCTGTTAGAGTCCGTGTTGGTCAGAGCTGTGCACCCAACCTTCTGTAGTTTCTCACGGTCCTGAGTAGAGCAGTTGCCGTACCAGGCTGTAATGTATCGGGACAGTACATTGTCAATGGTGCATCTGTAGAAGTAGCACATGCGGAATTTCCTGTATCACCTCAGGAAGGAGAAGCTTTGTTGAATCTTCCCGACCGTCGGACCTATGTGAGAAGTTTAGGACAGCTTGTCAGTTATCATCACTCCGAGGGATTTGATGCTCTGCACTCCCTCAAACGGTTGATGTAGATGGAGTGTGTTCCCCTCCTTTCTTCCTAAAGTCAATGATCACTCCTTTACGTTAACAGGATTAGAGAGAGGTCATTATCAATATACCATGCTACCAAGCCCTATATCTCAGTTCTCCATTCTGACGTGTGGTCGTTTGATATCCGTACTGCTATAGCGATGTCATCAGCGAACCTTTAGCTGGCATTGTTTGGAATTTGGAAACTCAGCCGTGGGTGTACAGGGAGGACATTAGGGGGCTGAGGACACAGCCGTGGGAGTACAGGGAGAACAGTAGGTGGCTGCAGAAACAACCGTGTGTGTGCATGGAGGACAGTGGGAGACTGAGGACACAACTGTGAGTGTACAAGGAGTTCAGTAGTTGGCCTGGGCACAGTCTTGAGTGTATAGGGAGTACACTAAGGAGCTGAAGGCACAGCCGTCGGTGTTAAGGGAGGACATTAGGGGGCTGAGGAAACAACCGTGCGTGTACAGGGAGTATAGTAGGGGGCTGAGGACACAGCCATGGGTGTGCATGGAGGACAGTGGGGGGCTGAGGACACAACTGTGGGTGTACAGGGAGTTCAGTAGTTGGCCTGGGCACAGCATTGAGTATATAGGGAGTACACTAAGGGGCTGAGGGCACAGCCGTGGGTGGACAGGGAGGACAGTGGGGGGCTGAGGACACAACTGTGGGTGTACAGGGAGTTCAGTAGTTGGCCTGGGCACAGCATTGAGTGTATAGGGAGTACACTAAGGGGCTGAGGGCACAGCCGTGGGTGGACAGGGAGGACAGTGGGGGGCTGAGGACACAGCCGTGGGTGCACATGGAGTACAGTAAGGGGCTGAGGGCACAGGCCTGGGTTTGCATGGAGGACAGTGGGAGGTTGAGGACACAGCTGTGAAAGTATAGGGAGTACATTAAGTGACTGAGGGCACTGCCATGGGTGTATAGGGAGTACAATAGGGAGCTGAGGGTACTGCCGTGGGTGTACAAGGATTATTGTCGGATGTTGAGAACACATCCTTCAGCAGCTTGAGTGTTGAGCGTTATTGTGGAGGAGGTGATTTTACCGATCTTCACGATTGCGGTCTGTGGATCAGAAACCTGAGGATCCAGTTGCAGAGGGTCGAACCGAGACCAAGGTCGCGGAGTTTTGTGATTAGTCTGTAAAGGATACTGATTTTGAAGGTGGAGCTTTCGTCAATGAGCAGGAGTCTGGTTTAGGGTGTCATTGTTGTCCAGATGTTCCAGGGATGCGTGCAGGCTCGGGAATGGCATCTGTTGTGATCCCGTTACATCAGTCGGCAAATTATAGGAGACTGGAGTGGGTGTAGGCAATAACCAGCCTCTCAAAGTACTTCATGATTATTGAGGACGGAGCCACTGGGTGGTAGTCTATAAGGGCACGGTCCATGTGCTTTCTCACTGACCAGGATGATGTTGGCCTTTTTGAATCAGGTTGGGACTTCGGTTTCAGAGGGAGAGTTTTACTAGGTTTGCAGATGATACAATGATGATTGGATGGGCGGGTGATATTGAGGAAGTGGGGAGGCTGCAGAAAGACTTGGACAAGTTAGGACACTGGGAAAACACATGGCTGATGGAACACAACATGGGAACGTGTGAGATTAAGTACTTCAGTAGGCGTAATACAGCAGGCACTATGTTCTAAAAGTCTTCATGAAATCTGAAGCACAAACGAAGTTTGGAGTACTCGCCCTCTCTTACGGTTAATGTGCAGGTTTAGTTGGCAGTTCAGAAAACAAATATAATGTTAACATTCATTTCAAGAGAGTGAGAATACAAGAGCGGAGACATTCTGCTGAGAATGCAATGGGCTATGATCAGACGGCTTTTGGATTATTGTGAGCTGTTCTGGGAAAGGATCTACGGGTGTTGGACATGATCTATCCTGGGAATGGTGGCTTGTCATATGAGCGGCAGTTGAGCGCTCTGTGTCTGTACTCAATTGCATTTAGAAGAATGGGGGGGGGGGCGCATCTGATTGAAATTGATCGATTACCGCAAAGATTGATACAGTTAGAGTAGAGAAGATATTTCCACTAATCTTAGAGACTATGACAAAATGGCACAGTTTCAGAGTGAAGAGATAGGCTGAATGGTCTAAATCCACTGATATATATCATGCCCTTATGGTCATACAGTCTATTATTCAGTGCAGAATTGTAAGTCTCTGACCTGCTTTTGTAACCCTTGTATCTGTACGTTGATTTGACTTCTGGTCAATGGTAACCTCTGTAATATGGACCGTGGTAGGATACAGTGTTAGCCAGTAGCGCAGTAACATGTTGAATATAAGCTGCTATCTGTGCGTCTCATCTGGCGAGAGTACATTATCTCTACAATGATTGTTATTTTCAATCTGGTACTTTTGAAGGATTGATCCTGTTACGGTAATATTGTTGCATTTAACAGAACAGGTGCAATTTATCACAGCACTCAGCAACAACATGTCATTGAAGACTGAACACCTTTCTAATAACAGAAAGGTCGAAAATGTTAGTATCAGAAACACTACTTCCCTGTCCGTGTTCAAATCAGACAACCTATCCCGTCGAGGTGCTCAACTTGGAACTTTTTAAACTTATTTTTTGGTTATGAGAATCGCTGGATGGGCCCATAATTTCTTGTCCGTCCCTAGTTGCCCCCTTGAGCAGGTGGTGCTGAGTTGCCTTCTTGTACCGCTGCACTCCACCTGCTGTGCGTTGAACCATGATGCTATGAGGTATGGAATTCCAGGGTTTTGACCCAGCAACAGTGAAAAAAGTGGTGATATATTTTCAACTCAGAATGTTGACAGGTTTGGAGGGAAGCTTGAAGGTGGTGGTGTTCGCAAAAGCCTGCTGCATTGTCATTCTACATGGAAGTGCTCGTAGGATTGGAAGGTGTTTTCTGAGGATCTTTGGAGAATTTGTGCAGTGCATCTTGTCGATAGTATACACTGCTCCTACTGAACGTTGGTGGTGAATGGAGTGAATGTTTGTGGATGTGGTGCCAAGCAATTGGGCTGTTTTCTCCTTGATGGTGTCAAGCTTCTTCAGTGTCGTTGTGGCTGCACTCATTCAGGCAATTGGCGAGTATTCCATCTCGCTCCTGACTTGTGCCTTGCAGATGGTGAACATGCTTTGGGAAGACAGGAGGTGAGTTACTTGCGCTGTATTCCTAGCATCTGATCTGCTCTTATGTTTATGTGGCGAGTCCAGCTGAGTTTCTGGTCAATGGTAACCCCAAGTGTGTTGATAGGGTGGGTGGGTGGGGGGGGGGGGGGTGGAATTTAATGACAAATATGCTGCTGAATACCAAGTGGTTATATTGGCTTCTTACAGGTGATGGTAATTGTCTGGGCACCTGTGTGCTGCGAGTGTTACTTGTCACTTGTCAGCCCAAGCCTGGATATTGTCCAGATCTTGTTGCATTTTGGCAAGGACTGCTTCCATACCTGAGCAGTTGCGAATGGTGCTGAACATTGTGTAGTCATTGTCGGATATTCCCACTTCTGACCTTATGATGGAGAGAAAGCCATTCATGAGAAGCAGAAGATGTTTGGACCTAGGTTTCATCCGGAGGGCTACTGAAGATGTTACCTAGTATGGTGACGAAACGTCTGAAAATGAACATTCCAGCTCAAGGAGCAAACCTACATTCACATTATCCTGAGGGACTACTGCAGAGATATTCTGGAACTGAGATGACTGACCTCCAACAACAATGACCGTTTTCCTATCTGTCAGGTATAACTCCAATAATGAAGTACTTGCTCGCAATATCCTTTTTGCCTGGGATCCTTGATGCCAAATTTAAAAGAATGCAGCTTAGATTTCAAGTGCTGGAATTCAGTTCATTTTTCTATGTTTGAACAAAAGCTGTGTTGAGGTCAGGAGCTGAGTGGTCCTGGTTGAATCCAAGCTGGGCGTCACTGAGCAGGTTATTGCTGAGCAGGTGCTGCTTGACAGCACTGTTGATGAGTCCTTCCATCACTTTATTGATGATGGAGATTAGAATGATGAGGCGGTATTTCTGGGTTGACTTTGCCCTGCGTTTTATGTACAGAACATACTTGAGCAGTTTATTTTTCCCATTGTTGCATTCTCTTTTGCACTAGGGTTCATCATCTGGCTTGATGGGATTTTTGAGTGGTTTATATGTTGGGCCATGACATGACAGATTGTGCTGGAGTATAGTTCTTCTGCTATTGATGGATCACAGCGTCTTATGGATGCTCAGTCTTGAGTTGCTAGATCTGTGGGAAGGCTGTGCCATTTACCATGGTAATAGTGCCACACAACACAATAGAGTTTATTCTCAATGTGACCATGAGACTTTGCCTGCTCAACGACAGTGCAGTGGTCAGTTTTACAGATGCTGTCATGGACAGATGTACCTGCAGTTGGTAGGTCAGGTATGTTTTTTTTTCCCTCTCGTTCATTCCCTCACTACCTTCTGCAGACCCAATCTAGTAGCTATGTCCTTTAGGACCCGACCAGCGTGATCAGTAGTACTGCTGCAAAACCACTCTTGGTGGTCGACTTTGAAATTCCTCAGCCAGAATATACTTTATGCCCTTTTCACAGTCAATGCTTTCTCCAAGTGTTGTTCAACGTGGAAGAGTACTGATTCAACTGAGGAATGACATTACATGGTAATCAGTAAGGCTGCTTTGCCCACGTTTACTTTAAAGTCATGGGACTTCATAGGGTCCGGAGTTAATTTTGGGGACTCACAAAGCAACTACCTCCAGAATGTATCGCACTGAGCTGCCCTCTCTGCTGGATCGGTCCTGACCTTGGGCCAGAACATATCCAGTGATGGTGATGGTGGTGTCTGGGGTATTTCTGAAAGGTATAATTTCGTGAGCATGACTATGTCAGGCTGTTGCTTCACTAATCTGCAAGGCGGTTGTCCCAATATTGGCACTAAGCCCTCAGATGTAAGAACATAGAACATATGGGCGGCACGGTGGCACAGTGGTTAGCACTGCTGCCTCATAGCGCCAGAGACCCGGGTTCAATTCCTGCCTCAGGCGACTGACTGCGTGGAGTTTGCACATTCTCCCTGTGTCTGCGTGAGTTTCCTCCGGGTGCTCCCGTTTCCTCCCACAGTCACAAAGATGTGCAAGTCAGGTGAATTGGCTATGCTAAATTGCCCGTAGTGTTAGGTAAAGGGTAAATGTAGGGGTATGGGTGGGTTACGCTTTGGCGGGTCGGTGTGGACTTGTTGGGCCGAATGTACGAATCCTCAAATGTCTGTGACCACATGCATGTCCAGCAGTCTCTTAAATATCCCAATGACCTCGCTTCCACAACAACCGTTGGCAATCCATTCCGTGCTCTCACAACTCTCTGCGTAAAGAACTCGCCTCTGACATCCACTCTATAATTTCTGCCAAGCGGCTTTAAACTATGACCCCTCCTGTTAACAATTTCTGCCCTGGAAAAAATGTCTCTGGCTGCCAACCTTATCTATGCCTCTCATTATCTTGTTCACCTCAATTAGGTCCCCTCTCTTCCTTGTTTTTTTCCAAAGAAAAATGTCCGAGCTCAGTCAACCTCTCTTCGTTAGATAAGCCCTCCATTCCAGGCAGCATCCTGGTAAACCTCCTGTGAATCCTCTCCAAAACATCCACATTTTTCCTATAATAGGGCGACCGGAACTTGATACGGTATTCCAGGTGCGGTCTAACCAAAGTTTTATAGAGCTGCAACAAGATCTCACGACTCTTACACTCAATCCCCCTGTTAATGAAAGCCAAAACACCATATGCTTTCTTAACAACTCTGTCCACTTGGGCGGTAATTTTAAGGTATCTATGTACCTGCACACCAAGATCTCGCTGTTCTTCCACATTAACAAGAATCTGTCTTTAATCCTATAATCAACATTCATGTTCGACCTTCCAAAATGCATCACTTCGCACTTATCCAGGTTGAACTCCACCTGCCACCTCTCAGCCCATCTCTGCATCCTGTCAATGTTACTCTGCAGCCCACAACAGTCCTTTATACTGTCAACGACACCTCCAACTTTTGTGTCGTCTGCAAACTTGCTAACCCATCCTTTAATCTCCTCATTCAAGTTATTAATAAAAATTACAAAGGGTAGAGGCCCAAGAACAGAGTACTGTGGAACACCACTCACCACTGACTTCCAGGCAGAATACTTTCCTTCCACTGCCACTCGCTGTCTTCTGTCGACCAGCCAACTCTTGTATTCGGACAGCTAAGTTCCCCTTTATCCCATTCCTTCTGACTTTCTGAACGAGCCTACCATGGGGAACCTTTTCAAATGCCTTGCTGAAGTCTATATACATCACATCTACCGCTCGAGCCTCATCAATTTGTCTAGTAACATCCTCAAAGAACTCAATAAGATTTGTGAGGCATGACCTGCCCCTCACAGAGCCGAGCTGACTACATTTAATCAAGCCATGCTCTTCCAGATGGTCATAAATCCTATCCCTCAGAACCCTTTCTAACACCTTGCAGACGACAGGTGTGAGACTGACTGGTCTGTAATTGCCGGGGATTTCCCTATTTCCTTTCTTGAAGAGAGGAATTACATTTTCATGCCACCAGCCCTCAGGTTCGAATTCTGTGGAGACCAAGGGTGCAAGGATTTTCGCAAGCGGCGCAACAATCACATTTCTCGCTTTCCAAAGCAGCCGAGGACAAATCTGGTCTGGCCCTGGCGACTTGTCGATCTTAATGTTTGTCAAAATTTTCAGCACATCAGCTTCCTCAATCTCTATCCGTTCCAGCATGTTTACCTGCTCCTCAATGGTTTCATTCACTACAAGGTCCTTTTATTTAGTTACGACAGAAGCAAACAACTCATTTATGGCTTCCCCTACCTCCTCAGACTCGAGGAGTTCCCTATGCTATCCTTGATCGGCCCTACTATTTGTTTGATTATTCTCTTATTCCTCACAAACGTGTAAAAAGCTTTTGGATTCTACCTAATCCTTCCTGCCAAGCCTTTTTCGTGCCCTCTACTGGCTCTCCTCCGACCATTTTTGAGCTCCTTCCTCGCCTGCCTGTAATTCCCTAGAGCTGAGCAAGACCATTGCTTCCTCCACCTTACGGAAGCTGCCTTCTTTCTTTTGACGAGAAGCTCCTCCGCACTTGTCATCCAAGGTTCCTTTATCTTCCCCTTCTTGCCTGTCTCAGAGGAACACATTTATGCATCACTCTCAACACCTGTTCCTTAAACAGACTCCACATGTCTGTAGTGCCCTTTCCATAGAACAATTGCTCCCAGTCCATGTTTCCCAACCCACGTCTGAAAGCATCATGTTAGTAAGGAGGACTTTGCAGGTTCGACAGTAATGTTTCCAAATGACTTTTTCGGTGGTTAGATCGATACCTGTTGGTCCACACGGTTTTATTTCTTTGAGATTTTGTATAGATTGATATAACTGAATGACACGCTAGACCATTTCAGAGGGCGATTGAGAGTCATCACATTGCTTTGGGTCTGGAGTGAGGATAAACGATTACTTTATTGGAGGATATTAGTGAACCAAATGGATTTTTTTCTGACAATCGGGAATGATTTCATTCTCATCAGTGTATTCTTAATTCCAGCTTTTTAAAAAAATTATTGAATTGAATTTCCACCATCAGCATTGGTGGGATTCGAACCTGGGTCCACAGAACAAGAGCTGAATTTCAGGATTGATAATCTAGCGATTATACCATGAGGCCTACTTGGAACCACATGTTGTACTCAGCTGCTACTTCTTGTGTTGCCCTGTTTTTATTTCATTGCTTATGCTTATCTGGATCCTCATCCTTCATTAAATCCTGATTGAAATACACCGTCATGAATGTCTTCTGGATTGCTCGAATTTCATTCAGTCTGTTTTGTTTGCAAGACATTGCAAGGCAGCTGTACATCAGAGAAGAACAGGAAGAGATAATGGGTGATTGTGCACTGTATCTGTCACCGGACCAGCTTATCTGTCCAGCCACCTAAAGTATTTATTGTGGGTAAGAGAACCGCCGAATTATTATAACACCGATGGAGGTCTGTCAACCCATTGTAGTGTCACAAGCACTTCAACTGCACAATTGGAGATACAGTGCATGGAGATAGTTGGTGTGAGAGAGAAATAAACAGATGTTATGGTTCTGTTCGCCGAGCTGGGAATTTGTGTTGCAGACGTTCTGTCCCCTGTCTCGGCGACATCCTCAATGCTTGGGAGCCTCCTGTGAAGCGCTTCTGTGATATTTCCTCCGGCATTTATAGTGGTTTGTCTCTGCCGCTTCCTGTTGTCAGTTCCAGCTGTTCACTGCAGTGGTCGGTATATTGGGTCCAGGTCGACGTGCTTATTGATTGAATCTGTGGATGAGTGCCATGCCTCTAAGAAAAACCTGGCTGTTATCTCAAATCTTCTCACAAACTTTGAAGAACTAAACAGAGAAAAAGAAAGTGAAGTGAGATAAACTGAGAGAGAATTGAAAGGGGAGCAATTGACTGAGTGGGAGAAGAAGAGGTGTTAGATGAGGGTGAAGTCAGATAGATCAGAAGACAGCATGAGGGTAGATAAATACGGACAGAAAGAAGTTTGAAGTTTTATTTCGAAATTCCTCTGAACTGCAAGCCCTATGTCTGGGTGCCATACTCTGTGACCACTGGCAGTCATTCCAGATCATTTCTTTCCAATAATATCATAGAGCTGGGTTACTGACAGCCAAACAGAACCCAATAGATCAGTAGATTAGTTCCATGGCGAAGGTGGATTTTTTAAAATAAACTGTACCATGAGCAGCAGGAAATGATAACCCCATCCAACACTCCCACCCCATCTCCAGATACTGTGTGAGAGACTGGGCCAGAGACTCTCAGTGAGGGGTATCACTGACGGAGGGGAAATCAGCATCTCCGCTGTGGATCAAATAATGATTGATAAAGTTTGCACAGCACTTTCCTAGTTTTCTAATCACATTTCAATTCATATAGCTCCATATCAGGAGTGCATTTTAACAATCTTATCTCTTTGTACTTTGCATATTTTGTTCTGTATAGAAAATCATTTTTTCCCTATATTTTGTATTGCATAAATGCATTTCATTAATATTGTCTCTGCTAATTTCTCATTGTGGATGTTTCCTTGTATCTGTTCTTCATATGAGTTATAAAGAGTAACGTTCCAATACTTATAACTAGGGAACATCATTGTACCTCTTCCCAGTTTGAACAGCCATGTCCCACAGTACTCTCCATCTTCTGTCTTTTCCCCAATGTCATAATCACAATGTAATTGAAGTCAGTAAATTATACTTCATCACAGTTCCTTAACATTGTTAACATCAACACTCACGCTCGCCCTCTCTAATTCTGGAATAACAATCTGAATTGTATTTGTCACGTGCAATTCTCTGTCAACATATGCATGCCGTTTGATTGTTACAAACCCACATTGTCTTACACACATGTTGCCATCAGATTATGGAAAGAAGATTTTCTCTCAATGTTTTACTGATTTTGCAATGACTGATCAGTAATTATCGGATTTATTTTTCCATTTATGAGCAGAGAAGCATGTTTATGCTCCGTTAAACCTCTGGCATTACCTTTATATCCAAGGCAGACTTGAATGTTCACACACAATCAATTTGCCATCTCCAACATTCCTTCCTTCAGTCACACTCACATATCACATCCAGAATGCATAAATGTTCAAAGTTATTTTGAATTTTAGTAAAACAGTATTAAATTGAAAGGGGTTAGCGGGAGCTATTTGTTCAGCGATTGTGATTATGCGAGTCTCCATGAATCCTATGGGTCCCTAGAGAGTTCCCCTCTTCTATCAATAAGGGAATACGTTCAATATGTTATCCAATTGTATGAGCGGGAGCATCACCCACACCAGTAACAGGGATCAGCAGCTTCAGAGAGAGAAGGAGGAGAGATCAGAACCTGGGAACAGTACACTGGAGTGTTCCAACAATGGATCAGGATCTACAAAATTTTAATGAAAATTTCCAGCAATGGACAGGAGTTTATCCTGGGATCTTTTTTGGCTTTCCCAGCCTTGGATATCATTAGCACCGCGGTTTGAAGATGTACTGATGGTTATTCAAGCTGGTTACTATGCTATCCTTGCTATAGTTGGTGTTCCTGGTAAGTCACTCACTCTGTCTAGTGAAACGGTCTGAACTGAATTGGTGGTCATGATATGTAAACTTTGGAATTGTGCTAGTCAATGTTTTCATTTCAATTAAAGATTCCATTCCTTACAAATTATAACTAGCAACTGATTATTTACAAATTACACACCAATATGCGAGGATGAAAAAGAGTGTTCTCCTTGATTCATTTTCTCCTGCATAAATTTACATTTCCATACCCTCCCCACTCACTAATCCTGTCTAGTGCCACCATTGTGACATCCCAGTCTCCTCCTCAACTTCAGTACAAATCCTGAATAAACCATCGTTTGTGCCTTTGTTCATCTCCGCATACAGCTGTTTCAAATCCCTTTTTACCACGTGTCCATTGCAAAATAATTGCACTTGAGATGTTTACATTGTTCTCTGCACAGAAGTAGAAAGATGGGAAGACAGTGTAATCATAATCAAGAGACACAGAATAATAATCTGTTGATATCGGCTTGCCTCATGCCCATTAGAGAAGGCAATGGGCCATTGTTCCCTGGTCAGGTCTCTGTGTGACTGTAAACCCACAGCACTGTGTTTTACTCTTTACTATCCTGTGGAACAGCTGAACCAGCCACTCAGTTCAAGGTCGGCATAACATGCTGGTCTGATCAGGGCTGCACACATCCCGCGAGGGCAGATCAAAAGGAAAGATGACTCCCTTCCACTGCCTGTATCCCATATTCTTGCAGCTGATTTCTCTTCAGATATGTGACCATTCACTGCTTTAGATGGATTCTTTGTGATTGAGTCTCTCCCCAAGAGTGACGTCCATCTGAATAGGCACCTCTGCTGCTGGCTTTATTGATGCTAACCTATAGATGTAAGAATGTTTTAAATTCCACATCAGAGGCAGTGCATTTTAAATGAATGATTTACTATTTCGCACAAAAGAAACGGAGCCAGCTAAATGAGGGATATGAATTATTGCGATCAAACCAGAGAGTGTTGTTGAGGCAGTATTTGGGGCATTGTGGACAGATTTTCTCTCCTTTACAAGGTGTGAGCTCCTTACCTCAGAGAGAGTGAACATTGGTTCCACCAGATTAATCCCTGCGATGATGGCACCATGAGGAGTGAATGAAGTTTGATCGGGAGCACTGTGAGAGAATACGAGGTGATTGCATTGAGCACTGAGTGGGATGGACAATCACTCCTTATATTCTAAACAGACAATGAGATGGTGATAAACTCCATGTCTGCTGTTTCACTCAGGATGCATGATTCTGGAAAGTTTAAGTGCCTCCGAGGACGTTACACCCTCCCACCCAACCCCTACTCCCCACGGCGATTGACAAAGTAGGAGAGGTCCAGGTTTTGAATTAAAATCTCCCCAAATTAATACAGTGCAGTTGGTGTGTGATCCTGCACTGAATGTCATATTATCCAAAACCCTGACAGCAGCCACAATACCTTCATTCTAAAACAGTTAACTATTCCCATTAGCTTCTGACCTTCATGAAGAACATGAATCCATCTTCTCGGAGATGCAAGGTGCCTCCTTGAGGTTTAAACTATAAGACAATAAGACATAGGAGCAGAAATTAGGCCATTTAGCCCATCGAGTCTTCACCACCATTCAATCATCGCTGATAGGTTTCTCAATCCCATTCTCTGACCTTCTCCTTGTAACCCTTCATTCCCTGGATAATCAAAATCTTATCTATCTCTGTCTCAAATATACTTAATGACCTGGTCCCCACAGCCTTCTGTGGCAATAAATTTCAAAGATTCGCCATTCTCTGGGTAAAGACATTTCTCCTTATCACTGTTCTAAAAGGTGTTCCCTTTCATCTAAGGCTGTGCCCTCGGCTTCTAGTCCAATGGAAACATCTTACCAACATCCACTCTGTCCAGGTCATTCAGTATTATGCATGCTTCCATAACAATCCCTCTAATCCTTCTAAACTTTATCGAGTATAGACCCAGAGTCCTCAAACATACCTCATACGATAAGCTTTTCATTCCTACGAACATTCTCATGAAGATCTTGTCAACACACTCCAAGGCCAGTCCATCCTTCCTGAGATATGGGGCTCAAAATTACGCTCACTATTCCAAATGTGGTCTGATCAGAGCCGTATACAACCTGTTTTACATTCAATTCCTCTCATTATAAATGCCATCAATAATAAATGCAATTGCACTCCAAAGTACTGCCTCAACCTGCAAGCTTACCTTGAGAGAACACGACACTAGAACTCCCAAGTCCCTTTGCACTTCAGATTTCCGAATTTCCTCCACATTTAAAAAAAAATAGTGAGCATGCCCCTATTCTTCGTGCCAAAGTGCATGATCTCACTATTTGCGACATTGGAATACATCTGCCAATCTCTTTACCTTCGAAATCCTTCTTCAAGCTCTCCGTCTCCACAATACGACCTGTCTATTCGCCTATCTTTGTATCTTCGGAAAACTTAGCCAGAGTGCCCTCAATTCCCTTATCTAGATTGTTAACATAACGATTAAAAAGTTACGATTCCAACACTGAGCCTTGTGGAACGGCACTTGTCACTGGCTGCCAACCTGATAAGGACGATTTTATCCCCACTCTGCTTTCTGCCATACAGCCAAGCTTCTATCAAAGCCACTACGTTGCCTCTAGCACCACGGACCCATATCGAACTCAGTCATCTCTTGTGTGACACCTTGTCCAAGGCCTTCTTGAAGACCAGGTGGATAACATCCATTTGCTGTGCTTGATCGAGCCTGCTCATTTCGTCTTCAAAGAATTCCAACCGATTTGTCAAGCCTTACCTTCCCTTGATGAAACCATAGCGACTTTGCCCTATTTTACCAAACACTTCTAAGTATTTAGAAATCTCATCCTTTACAATGGATTTCAGGGTCTTACCCACAACCGAGGTTAAGCGATTCATTGTGGATTTTTGTCTCTTTCCTTACTCTCTTGTTAAAAATGGGTTTCATGTTAGTGGATTTCCAGTTTTCTGACATTATTCCTTAGTCTAGTGATTCCTGAAATATCACCACGATCGCCTCCATTCCCTCTTCAACTATCTCCCTTATAACACTGGGATGCAGTCCATCTGGTCAAGGTTATGTCACCACCTTCGGGCCATTAAATATTTTCTAGCTTGTTCTCCATGTTGGTGGCCATCACACTCAGCTCTGGTCCCTCAATCTCTTAAATGTTTAATGTATTACTCGTGTCTTCCACCGTCAAGGCTGATGCAAAGTAATTATTCAGTTCCTTGGACATTTTCTCATTCCCCACTACTATCTCTCCAGTTTCATCTTCCAGCAGTCCAATGTTCACTTTTGCCGCTCTTTTGTACTTTATATATCGGAAGAAACTGTTACCGTCGTTTTTCATATTACCCTCATACTAAATAATCTCCCTCCTTATTTTATTTTGTTTGTCCTCTGTTTTATCTTTGTAAACTTCCCAATCCTCAGGTTTCCACTGCACTTTGCCACATTATATCATTTCTCTTTTGCTTTTATGCTATACCTGGCTTCCCTAGTCAGCTATGGCTGCCTCATCATCCCTGCACTATGCCTCTTTTCCCTCTTGATAAATCTCTGCAGTACCCTGAATTGCTCCAAACATCTCCTGCCAATGCTGTTGCACTGTCTTTCCTGCTGGGCCCGTCTCCCAGTCAATTCTACCCAGCTCCCCCCTCATGTCTCTGTAATTGCCTTTATTCAGCGGTAATACCATAACTACTGATTCTAACTTCTCCATCTGAAATCGCAGAATAAGTGCAATCATATTATGATCACTGCTTCCTACGATTTCTTTCACGTTAAGCTCCCTCCTCTAGTTCGCCTGTGCAAACTGCTCCAAAAGGTCATCTCATAGACATGCCACAAACTCATTTTCTTGCGAACCACTACCATCTGAATTCCCAGTCCACTTGCATAATGAAATCCCACATGATCACTGTAATTTTGTCTTTCCTACAGATATTTCTTGCTCCTGGTGTATCACCCCACTCCCTGTATATGACTCCAATTGCATTCTTTCACCATTTTGATTCTTCAATTCTACCGACAGATTCTACACTATATGATATTACTTCATTTCTTATCATTGATTATTGATTCAACTCCATTCTTATTAATGATACAACTCTACCTCTCTGCCCACCTGCCTATCTTTTCGACAGGATGAATATCCTTGAATATTTAGCTCCTAATCCTGATCCTCTTGCAGCGGTATCACTGTAATGCCCACCATGTCGTACCTGCCAATTTGTGATTGAGTCACAAGCGTATTTACCTTATTCCTTATACTGCATGCATTCCAATGTAATAGTTCAGTCCTGTATTACCCGTCGCGCTTCTCGTTGTCATTTGTTTGTCCAGCCGTTGGTACGTACACAGACCCTGACTAGTGGATCAATCCCCGCCCACTCCAAGTTCTTGTGCAGCCCAGATGACATATCCCAAACCCAAGCACCAAGTAGGCAACACAACCTTCAGGGCTCTAAATCCCAGTCACAGAGAACAGTAACTATGTCTCTAACTATACTATCCCCTGTTTTATTGGGCGGCATGGTGACACAGCAATGCTGCTTCAAATTGCTAGGAACTCGGGTTCAACCTCTGGACCCTGTCTATGAGGACTTTGTAAATTCTTCCCATGTCTGCATTTGGAACATTAACTCTTTCGTCTCTCCACATTATGTCTCTGTGTTTGTTTCGGATTTCGACCATCTGCCGTATTTTTTGCTTTTGTTCGACGGAGAAATTCAGTAAATGTGACAGTTATCTGTACAAGCAGCTGTGGTTCGCGGGTTCACAGGAATCTTGCCCAGCCACTTGCGTGTGTGCAGTGTCCCTGGATACCCATTCCATCCCTTTTAGTCCCTCAGTCAATTGTCACTACACGCAACCTTTCCTTGTGCCACTCCTGGGACTCCCCAGACCCCATTGCATGGCACTGGATACTCTGCAAATATATGGTCCATATGTATACCTTGTCCAACAGGTTTAGTGGCAGGGATAGATATCAACTCCTCTGGTCATTGGACTGATTCAGTGGACTCCACTTTCCTGAGGTCACACTTAAGTTTTTTATTATCACGTCTATCCACTTTAAAGAAGAGGCCTTGCTGGAGTTCTGATGAAAGGATATTTGAATTTTGGAGACACTAGAATATGTCACGTGCGAATGAGATTAGAAATAGGAAGGTAGCACAGTGAAATACATGGCTAAACAGCTGGCGGGGGAAGGGGGTGCGGGGAGGGGGGTAGCACTTCTGATATGTGGATCATTGGGATTCCCGGGTAAGTAGGATATGCACAAGAATGACAAGATGGACCTGAACTGGCCGCAATCTCCTGGCAGGTAGGTTTGCTATTGTCTTTTAGGAGGGTTTAAACTAGTGTTTGGCGGCGATGGGTGGGGTCGGCGGGAGGGGTGTGGGAAACCACAGCAGGAGGTCCACATATACAGTGATGAGGAGGAGTTGGAGATTAAAACCAGCACAGCTAAGACCAAAAGCAAGCAAGCAGAGGGTAATGAACACTATGGACCTGGCAATCTGAAGTGTGCTGATTTTAATGTGAGGAGTGTGTTTGTTTGAAAAAATATTTCGATGCTGCTGCATATCAGAAAAAAGGAAGAGAAAATGGTTAATTGTCCACTGTGTCCTTCACTGGACCAGCTTGTCTCTACAGGCACCTAAAGTGCTTATTGTGGGTCAGAGAAATTCAGAATTCCGACGGCACAGAAGGAGGCCATTCAGTCCACCATGCGTCCACGAGATCTCCAACTTGACAACTTGAAAATAAAGAGAATGATCGGAGATAGACTGAGAGGAAGAGAGAGAAAGAAACAGAGAGAAAGCAAGTGAAGTGATATAAACAGAGTGGAGAGAAAACGGAGTGACAGAATGAGTGAGAGCAAGGGGTGTCATGAGTGTGAAGTTATATCAGGAGACAGCATGAGGAGAAATACACAGAAACTTTATTTAGAAGCTGCCAGATACTGTAAGCCCTTTGTCTGGTGCCATAACCTCTGAGCACCATGCTGATACTTGCTGTCATCCCAGATCATTTATTGCCAATGTCATCACAGAGCCGGGATTGCTGACAGCTAACCACAATCCAAAAGACCAATAGATTGGTTCCAGGGCGAAGGTGGATTAATTGAAATATTCTGGGCCATCATCAACTTGTATCCGTCTAGATACTGTGTGAGAAATAGGGCGAGAGAATCTCAGTGAGGGGAGTATTGACAGAGGAATCAGGGTCTCAGCTGTAGGTCAAATAATGATTGATAAAGTTTGCACATCACTTCCATGATTTTGTAATACACATTCAATTTATATAGGGTCACATAGGAAGTGTATTTTCACAATCTTGTCTCTTTTTCGTTTTCATAGATTTGTATGTACAGAAAAGATTACTGGCCCTGTATTTTGTATTGAAAAAATACTTTTATTACAGAGGAAGAAAGAACCTGTTCCGATGGGACAGCCTTCATCTGAACCGTGCTGGAACCAGAGTCCGAGTGAATCCTAACCAGGGCTGTAGACAGAGCTCTGAACTGATTTGGAGTGTGTGTGTGCGGGGCGGGGGTTCAGTTACAGGGTTTAATTAGAAAAGCCGAATTAAAAGAGGAGGTACGAGTACAGAACTCAGGAGATGTTATTAAAATCTCTAGCATAGACACAAATAGGATAAAACATCTGGAAATGTTTAACCATCAAACTTCAAGCACACTGGACAAACAAATGACAACGAGAAGCCGGACGGTTAATACAGGACTGAAGGGGTTATAACTGAATGCATGCAGCGGAAGGAATAGGGTAAGTGAGCTTGTGGCGCAGATTGAAATTAGCAGGTATGAGGTGATGGGCATTACGGAGAAGTGGCTGCAAGGGTATCAGGATATTTAAGGACATATATCCTATCGAAAAGATAGGCAGATAGAGGGAGTGGATTTGCATCATTAATACGAAATGAAATTAAATCAATAGAAAGAAAGGACGGAAGGTCAGATGGTGTAGAATCCGCGTGGGTAGAATTGAGGAACCACAAAGGTAAGACAGCCGCAGTTGGATTCTTTTACAGTGCTCCAAAGAGTCCTCAAGAGCTGGGGGACAAGACACAACAGGAGATAGAAAAGATGCATGGGAAAGGAAACTTACAGTGACTATAGGGGATTTCAATATGCAGGTGGAATGGGAAAATCAGATTGGCAGTGGTTTGCAAGAAAAGGAATTTGGGCAATGTCTATGAGATGTCTTGTTGGAACAGATTGTGGTGGAGCCCCCTCGGGAACAGATGATACTGGATTTAATGATGCAGGTTAGATAAGGAAGCTTCAGCTGAAAGAAAACCTCGGAAGCATTGATCAGAATATAATTGTAATTATTCTGCAATTTGAGAGCGAGAGAAGATAGAATTAGAGGAAAAAGTATTTCAACAACTACAGAGGCATAAGGGAGAAGTTGGGTAGGATTGACCGAGAGAGGGGTATAGCAGGAAAGACAGTGGAAGAGCAATGGCAGGTGATTCCAATATTAATTCAGAAGACTGCAGAGATTCATGATGAGGGATAGAGGCATGGTAGAGGGAGGATGATTCTGGATTAGTGTTGCTGGAAGAGCACAGCAGTTCAGGCAGCATCCGATGAGCAGTAAAATCGACGTTTCGGGCAAAAGCCCTTCATCAGGAATAAAGGATTGGATGAGGCAACCACGTTTGACGAAGGAAGTCAGGGATTACATACAAGCAAAAGACCAAGCATATAATGTGGTGAAGGCCAGTGGGAAACTAGAGAATTGGAAAACTTATAAATACCAACAGAGGGCAAAATAAGGAGGGAGGAGATTAAATATAGGGGTAAGCAAACTCGCTATATAAAGGAGACTGTAAGAGGTTCTTTCGATATATAAAGTTCAAAAGAAAGGTAAAAGTAATAATGGACACTGGAAAATGATGCTGGAGAGAGAGTAGTGGGAAACAAATAAATGGATGAGGAACTTTGCATCAGTCTTCATGATGGAAGACATGAATAATTTCACAAAAGTTGAAGAGAGTGAGAGGGCAGAGCTGAGTATGGTGGCCATCATCAAGAAAAACATGTTAGAAAACTTAATGGCCTGAATGTAGATAAATCACCTGGACCAGTTGGACTACACCCCAGCCTTGTAAGGGAGATAGCTGAAGAGGTAGTGCAAGTGTTAGTGGTAATCTTTCAGGAATGACTAAAATCAGGAAAGGGTCGAGAGGCTGGAAAATTGCTAACAAGACATCCCATTTAATAAGGGAGTTAAACAGAAAATGGAAAATTACAGACTGATTAGTTGTGGGTAACAACCTGGAATCCATCGTGAAGGATGGGATTTCTGAATACTTGGAGGTCTTTGGTAAAATAGGACAGAGTGAGCATGTTTCCATCAAGAGGAGGTCAGGCTTGACAAACCAGTTAAAATTCATTGAGGGAGTAACGAGCAGATTAGACCAAGAAGAACAATAGATGTTATCCGCTTGCTCATCAAGAATCCTTTGACAATGTGCCACACAGGAGGCTATTGAGAAAGATAAGGGCCCATGGTATTAGAGGCAAGGCTGTCTGACAAAAAGCAGAGAGTTGGGATAAAAGAGTCCTTCTCAGGATGGCAGTCAGGGACAAGTGGTGTTCCACAAGACTCAATGTTGGGGCCACAACTTTTCCCTTTATGCATTAAGGATTTACATGAAGGAACTGAGGGGATTCTGGCTAAGTTTTCAAACAGTGCAAAGATAGATAGAGGGGCAGGTAGCATTGAAGAGGTGGTTAGGCTGCAGGAGGGTGCTCTAGCGCATCTCTGCAACTTCCCGCACCTCCGCCCTTGATCTACACCCTTCCAACTACAACAAGGATAGAACCCTTCTGGTGCTCGCCTTCCTTCCCACCAACTACAGGATACAACGCATCAACCTCCGCCGTTCCGCCACCAACAGTCAGACCCCACCACGAGATGTATAATTCCCTCCCCATCCATATCAGCAGAGAGCATTCCCTTCACAACTCCCTCATGAGGTTCACGCCACCCCCCCCCCCCCCCCCCCCCACACCCACCCAGCCACCTTCCACTCTTGGCACCTTCTTTGCCACGACAAGAGGTATGAAATCTGTGTCCCCAAAGGATCCTTCCAACTAAGGTAAAGAACATCCTGTGCATCCAAACACCACATCTACTCTGTCCATTGCGCCTGGTCTCCTCTCCATTGGGGAGACAGGACATCAACTTGCAGAACGGTTCAGGTAACACTCTCGGACACACACACCCAACAACCCCACTTCCCTATCCTTGAATACTTCAACTCTCCCTCCCACTACAACAAGGACATGCACGTTTTTGGCTTCCTCCACTGCCAATTTCTAGCCAGCATTCGTCTGGAGGAAGAACGCATCATCTTCCACCGAGGAACGGTATCAAGGACAATTTCACCAATTTACTCATCTTCCCTCCCACCACCTTATCCCAGGTCTAACCCTCTAGTTCAGTACCGCCCTCTTGAAATGTCCTATCTGTCCATCTTCCTTCCCATTTATCCACTCCACCTTCCACTCTGAACTATCACTATCACCACCCACCTTCATCTAGCTATCGCTGTCCAAGCTACCTTCCTCCCAGCCCCAGCCCCAGCCCCTCCCATTTATCTCTCAGCCCACTTCCGCCCAACCACCTCGTTCCTGATGAAGACTTTATGCCTGAAACTTCGAATCTCCTGCTCTTCGGATGCCACCTGGCTGGCTGTTCTTTTCTCGCACCACACTCTTTGACTCTGCTCTCCAGCATCTGCGGTCCTCACTTTCTCCTACTGAAGGATTTGTACAGGTTAGGGGAGTGAGCAAAGATGTGGCAGATGGAGTATAACGTGGGCAAGTATGATATTATGCACTTTGACAATAAGAATACAGGCATGGACTATTTTCTAAATAGCGAGCACGTTCAGAAGTCAGAAGTGCAAAAAGCCGAGTGAGTTCCAGTCCAGGAGTCTCGAAAGGTAATCTTGCAGGTTGTCGATAGTTATGAAGGCAAATACAATGGTGACATTTATTTCAAGAGGGCTTGAATATAAATGCAGGGATGTACTTCTGAGCCTCTATAAGGCTTTGTTCAGGCCACATTTGGATTGTTGTACACAGTTTTGGGCCCCATATCTCAGGAAGGATGTACCGGCCCTGGAGCATTTTCCAAGGAGATTCACGAGAATGGTCCCAGGAATGGAAAGCTTAACATATGTAGAACATCTGAGGGTTCTATGATAGAGTTCAAAGGATGTTAGGAGGTCTACTTGAAACTTACAAGATACTGAATGGACTGGACAGAGAGGATTTTGATAAGATATTTCCAAGGGTAGGAGAGACTAGGTCCCGAGGAGACAGAGTAAAGAGAAAACCTTTTAGAACAGAGATTCAGACGGACCTCTTCAGCCAGAGATTGGTGAATCCATGGAATTCACTGCCACAGAAGGCTGTCGAGGCTAGGTAATTGAGTATATGTAAGAGTGAGGCAAATAGGTTCTTGATTGTAAAGGGGATCAAGGGTCACAAGTATAAAACGGGAGAATGGGGTTGAGAAGCTTAACAGCCATCATTGAATGGCAGTGAGGGACAATGGGCTGAATAGCGAAATATCTGCTCCAATGTCTTCTGGCCATATGGTTAATATTGTCTCTCCACATTCCTCATTGGAGATGCATCCTGGAATTTGATCTTCACATGATTGATGAAGAATAAAATTCCAATACTGATGGATGGGAAATATCATGTTCCCTCCCTCCAGTCTCAGCAGCCATGACCCCAATCTCATAAAAACACTGCAATTGAAATCCTGTGAAATTTACTTAATCACAGTTGATTGACATCCATAACATTAACAGCATGACCCTCACCTGCCCTCTCTGATCCTCGAATAGACATCTGAATTGTGTATTACGTCATATTCTCTGTGAACATATCCATGCCATTTGTCTGTTATAATTCATGTTGTCGTAGGCAGATGTTCCTGTCAGATTACGGACTAGAAAAGTTCTCTCCATATTTTACATACATTAAAATCACTGATCAGTAGCAAAAGACTGTATGTTTCCATTTATAAATAGAGAAACTTGTTTATGTTCCGACAATCCTTTGACATTACTCCCATATCTAAGGAAGATTGAATGATTACATACAATAAATCTACCATCTCACATATTTCGTCCCTCTATTCACCCCATACACACATATCCCATGCCAAATGTGTAAATTTTGAACGTTCGTTTGAACTTTAATAAAATCAATATTGAATTCACAGGGGTCAACTGGAGCAATTTGTTCAGAGACTGTGATTAATGTCAATCTCCGTGGATCCTAATTTTCCCAGTGGAGAGTTTCCATCGTTGAAAGATAAATGGACTCTGTTCTATGTCCCATAGTATGAGTAGGAGCTTCACTGAGAGCAGTAATAGAGATCAGCAGCTCGAGAGAGAGGGGGAGGAATGATCAGAATCTGAGAACATTAGACAGGAATGTTCCAGCAATGGATCTGAATCTGAGAACACTAGACTAGAATGTTCCAACAATGGACAGGAGTTTATCCTCGGGTCTTTACTGGCTTTCTCGGCCTTGGATATCATTAGGATATCGGATCCAGGATTTCCTTTGGATTATTCAAGGTGGTTACAATCCCATCCTCACGATAGTTGGTGTTCCTGGTAAGTCATTATATTTGTCATCTATACCGGGTTGATCTGAATTTCTGCTCATGATATATAAATTTTGGAAATTGCAAGTCAATGTCTTCAGTTCCAAATAAAAATTCCTTTCCTTATAAATTATAACTAACAAAGTACTATTTATAAATTAGTCACTGATATGCGAGAAGGAACCAGACTGTTCTCAAACTCCATGATCCATTTTGTCCTTCACAGATTTACATCTCCATGTCCTCCACACTCACCAATCCTGTCCAATACCACCATCGTGATATGCTAGTCTCTTCCGCAGTCTCAGTGCAACTCCTGAATGAACCATGATTTGTGCCTTTGTTTAATCCGCATGCAACAGTTTTAAGTTCCTTCTAACCACATGTCTGTCACTAAACAATTGCTCTTGAGAATGTTTAACTTGTTCTCTGCACATACAGGAAGACAGTTTATGATGGTCAAGCCATTGACACATAATCTAGAACCACAGAATTGGATCTGTTGGCATCTCATGAAGGAAATTGGGGGAACTTAAAAGCAACCTTTATCATTTGTTATACTAAAACATCTGCTTGCCTCAAGTACGTTAGGGAAGTCAATGTGTCATGTTTCCCTGGTCGGGTTTCACCGTGACTTCTGTGATGAACGTGTGGGTGTACTGTACCTTTAAGAGAATTAAAAGCCAGCAATAACTACCTGACGGCACCAAGTGTTCTGAAAAATAGATATAATGTAACCTTTGGTTGAACAACTCAAGTAGCTCATTGTCTCGAGCCAAAAAAAAATGCGGCAAAACAATTTAAATTATAACCCAAAATACCCACCTCCAATCAAGTTTGAATTTAGTATATTGACAATCTTAAAGGGCAATAACACAATCCAATAGTTTGGGGGTACAAAACCGTGGAAAATTGAACTGTTGAGAGGAGAACTATCAAGCTACGAGCATACAAAGACTGCCTGAAAAATGCTCTCTTAAAGGTACTTTTATTGATTAGTATTTGGTGAAGCAGAATCCCCAAGAAGAAAAGAAGACAGGAAAATGGAGAACAACCGAAAGCTTCCTGGTTTTGAGATTAGAAGTTTTGTTTTGTAAATCTTAATTAGCAGTCTTATCGGACTAGTATTGTGGAGGGCGAAGATAAAAGATAGGTTAGAGGAAGACGTTGTAAACAGTCATTCGTTTATTATTCTCTGTTATATTTTAAGAAATAAAGTTGTTAATTTTTACTTCAGCATTTGGACTCTAGAAGTATCACATATTACTGCATGGAATACATCTTTTCTCTGTTGCTGGTTTTAATTAAGCAGGAGAATGTATCCTGTGTTGTAACATTACAAACCACCAGCAATGTGTTTTACTCTGTACTGGTCTGTGGAACAACTGAACTAGCCACTCAGTTCAAGATCAGCATAACATGTTGGCCTGACCAGGGCTGCATCCATCCTGTGAGAGAAGAGTAAACGTAAAGATAGCTCCCTCTGCCTGTTTCCTGTATTCCTACAGCTCATTTCTCTTCAGATAGGTGATCATCCCCTAATTTAGGTGTATTCAATCTCATTGAAGTTCTCCCTAACAGTGATACGCATCTCCGTTGCTAGCTTTATTGATGCTGACGTACAGGGACTTGTAAATTCCATTTCAGACGTAGTGCATAGAGAAGGAATGGCTTTTTGTGGCACAGGAAAGTAATGGCGATATCTAAGTGAGAGAAAAGGATTATTGCGATCATCCCTGAGAGTGTTGTTGAGGCAGTATTTGGGGTAGTGTGGATAGACTTTCTCTCAAGTTTCAACAGACTAATCCCTGGGATGATGGCACCATTAGCAGTGAGTGAAGCTCAGTGAGAGAATAAGAGGTGATTGCATTGAACCTTAAGGGCGATGGACAATCTCTCATGATGTTCTAAACAGCCACTGATACGGAGTAAAAATCCATGTTTTTTGTCATCCAGGTTACAATGATTTTTCGATAGTTTAAGAGCCTCTGAGAACGTTCCACCCAACTGCACTCACTCCCTTTTTCGATTAAGACAGAGAGAAGGGGGGGGGGGGGGGGAGGGGAGGTTCGGGCGATTGAATGAACTCTCCCAAAATTAATAGAGTTCAATTGGTGTGTGATCCTGCAATGAACGTCATGTTATTCATAATCCCGACAGCAGCCACAATACCTTTATTATTAAAGAGTTAACTCTTCCCAACAATTTCTGACCTCCATCGAGAACATGGTTGTGTCTTCTCTGAGTTGGAAGATGCCTCCTTGAGACTTGACACAAAACATTTGCTAAATTCACTTGTCTGTCAAATGTCACCAAATACAACTTTAAATAAATGTAAACAACCAAGCACCACAAACTTCTGGGGAAGGGAATTTCCACTTGAACATCCATTTGAGAATTTTTCATTTGTGTTCCAGACAAAGTTGGAGGGTCACTGTTTCCTTTTTCACTCGCACTCCTCCACTGTTTACACCAACCTTAAATGCAACCAGTTTAGTGATGTGGCCAATGATATAGGTCTCAGAGTAGGTCATTTTCTAGAAAAATGTGAGACACAGAAAGTTGAACTCATAACAAATGTTAAAATGAAAGAGTTTGCCAAACGTTATTGTGCCTTTGAAGTTATTCTGCTCACACAATGTACTCGTAGCGGAATTTCTTTCTGAAACAGTTGGATTTGGCTGATTTTCCTTTGTTTCAGACAGTGGAGAGATTCCAATGAATCCTCACCAAGAATCCTTCACAAGTGGTAAAGATAACTCAGGGATTTTCTGGTCTCACACTTTGCTATCGGGCAGAACAAAGTAGGAGAGAGGGTTCAATTGGCTGCTGCTTCTCAGTTTATTGTTCCCAATAAACACTGACCCTTCTGTCCAGCAAAGATCAGTCGAGCTGAGCCTTGTAAATCTTCAATAACCGAGTCTGTACTGCTCCTGAGGATGAGGACACCACAGGTAGCACAGCACTAAAGTGAAAGGGACGTCCTTATTTCATTGTGGGACTGTTATTTTAAAACTATGTTAACTGAACATCAAATCACCACCTCTTCTCAGGCATAAGGACAGAATAATTAGGAATAAAGATAAACCAAACCTGTCCTATAGTCCCACTGACCCTTTCCAATCAAATATGTATCACATCCAGACTCTGCTGATGTCTCAGGAAGAGAATGCCTGATAGCATAATACTGCAGGAACATTAAGGAAATAAGCAGATTGAGGCCATTCAACCTATCGAGTCTGAAATTCTGTTCAATAATTTCTTATATGCACATCGACCTCATTCTTCTGCCTTCTCCCGAGAATCCTTGATCCACTTACAAATCAAAAACAAATCGATTTGTGTCTTAATGACACTAGTTTCTGTGCCTCTGTGTCTGTGTGTGTGTGTGTCTGTGCGTGTGTGTGTGTATGCGTCTGTATGTGTGCGTGTGTGTGTCTGGATGTGTGTGTATATATACGCGTGTGTGTGTGTCCATGTGCTTGCTATCTATGTGTTTGCGTGTCTACATCTGTCTGTCTGTGTCTCAGTCTCTGTTTCTACCTGTGTTTGTGTCTATTTGTTTGTGACATATATGTCGCTGTGTGTTTATACGTGTGTCTATGCCTATCTCCTTGTAAGTATTGTGTGTGTTCATATATTGGGTGTTTCGTAATACCTCTGTGTATTTTTGTGTCTGTGTTTCTGTGCAGTGAGGTGTCTGTGCTTTTTATTGGAAGTGAAAGGACTGCTGTTGGAACTGCCAGTGGGTTTAAAGTGAGAATTGTCTTTCACTGAACATTGCTCCTGAAACGGTCGGTGGGACATGGACGTTTCAGAATCTCCACACGAGACATCCTGGTCCTTTTTGGCTCTTTCAGAGTCCTCCCCACACGGCGGGGGAAGTGGATGAGGGAACGGATATCGGGCACTCCATTACCCGGATTGGGCCTTTCTGTCCTATTCCAGGCTGTTTCTCCTGGAATGGGAGAAAGGAAGGGAGGGAGGGAGAGTGGGAATGCGTGACCCTGCTGTTAGTGCTTGTGTAGTTGGGGGGAGTTGTGAGGTGTCTGGAATGAGTCAGTCGACAGTTTAGAATCCATATAATATTGTTCGTGTGGGAGGTATTGCGTAGGTGACAGAGAAATTGAGGAAGAAAGTCACTGAATTTAATAGTGAGAGTGGTAGTACCTGAGCATTATTTGGAGATAGAGTGTGAACCTTGTTCGGGGGTAGTTGCCATAACAGGTGTGCAGTGCGTGTGAGGGAGCAGAGAGTATCTGGTAACTCTTATCCTGACAGAGCGAGGAGGATATTGTTGCTTGTCCTGCAGTGTGGTACATTTCTTCAGATCATCTCAGCGTCGACGTGAGCCTCCCCGAATGTCTTGTCCAATTTTATCACTAATAACGACACAGACCTGTCCCTCAGCTTCCACGGAATCAGTTTAGGTAGAGCTTACAGATAGCAAGGAGAAGCAGATATTGGTGTGTTATATATCGAAACCAAAATGGTACCAGAAAATCTGAGCATCATATGCTCTGGAAATTAGATAGGCAAGTATTTTGGATACCGCAGTCTTAATGGATGTTCTCAAGTTGCATCTAATCTGCATTAACTAAGTGACTGCTCAGCCTGCGAAAAAGAAATTCAATAAGTGTACATGAGGTAGGTTGATGATTATGTTGTGAAACAAACTAGAGAGCAGGTTATTTCGGAATTGATGTTGTGTGATCAGAAGAACGAATTATTAACCTTGGTCTGAAGCAGCATTTAAGGAATAGTGACATTAATAAGGTGCATTTTACACGGTGTCTGCATACTGTGTTTGAACATTCTGGTCAAACATCATGGAAGACTGGAGGCTAGAGGTTCAAGTTCGCTCCAGTGAATTGGGAAAGTGCAATATAACATTCAGTGAGAGATAAGCGATGGTTGTTAGAGCCATAGTGTCCAACAGCACGGAGAGAGGCTCTTCGGTCCAAACTGGTTCATTCTGACCAAAGTGTCCATCCACGCGAACCCCATTTCCCTGCTATTGCCGGTATCTTTCTAATCCTTTGCTGTCATTGTATTTGTCGAAATGCCTTTTAAATGTTGTGAATGTCTCCAGCTCAACCTCTTCCGCTGCTATCTCATTCCATATGCGTACCAGCCCCTGTGTGTAAAATAGTTGCTCCTCAGGTTCCCTTTTATTCTTTCCTCTCTGACGTTAAACTGATGCCCTCTAGTCTGTGATTGCCCAAACCTGGGGAAAAAAGACTAAGTGCATTCACTCTGTCCATCCTTCCCATGGTCTTATACACTTCTACCAGATCCCCCCTCAGTTTCATACACGCAAAAGTAAAAACTCCTAGCTTGCACAACCTCTCCCCGTAACTCAGACCATTGAGTCGTTTGCAACAACCTTGTGAATTTCTTCCGCACTATTTCCCGTTTAATAACACCCTTCCTATAGCAAAGTGAACAAAATTGAACATAATGCTACCCCAGTGGCCTCACCAGCATCCTATATATCTGCAACACAACTCCCTAATTTTGATAATCAGTGAAATACACTGATTAAGGCCAATGTGCCAAAAGCTTTCTTCACTGCCTGTCTACCTCTGAATCAACTTTCAGAGAACCATGCACCTGAATTCCAAGGTCCCTCTGTTCCACTACACTCCTTATGACACACCATTCACCATGAAACTCCAACCTTGATTTAATTTTCTAAAATGCTAAAACTTACAATGATCTATATTAAACTCCATTTGCCATTTCTCAGCCCACTTCCCCAGCTGATCAAGGTACTGCTGTAATTTCTGAAATTTCTGATAACTTTCCTGACTCTCCATGATGTTGCCTATTTTAGTGTCATTTTCAAACTTACAAATCATGCCTGTACATTCTCATCTAAATCATAGATATATGTAATATGTAGTGGTCCCAGCACCAATCCGTGAGGCATTCCAATAGCCACAGGCCTCCAGTCTGACAAGCATTCTTCCAGTATTACACTCTCCTTCCCACCATCAACGCAAATTTGTATCTAATTTGCCACCCCCCACTCAATTCCAGTGATATAATCTTCCAGAATAGAGTACCTTGTGGAACCTTATTGAAGGTCTTACTGGAATCCGTCTAGACTACGTATACCACCCTGCCCTCCTCAACGTTGCTGGCCACTTCATCAAAGAACTCCAACAAATGTGTGAGTCATTCTCTGCCATGCACAAAACCGTGCTGGCTTTGATGAAGGGCTTTTGCCCGAAACATCGATTTTCCTGCTCCTTGGATGTTGCCCGACCTGCTCTGCTTTTCCAGCACCATTCTAATCTTTCTCCGAATCACACACTGTCATTCCAAATGCATGTATATTTTATCTATCAGAATCTTTTCGAGTAACTTACCTACTAGATTTTAGGTTTACCGGTCTTTAGTTCCCAGGTTTTTCTTTGTAGCCTTTCTTGAATACGGGCTGAGCATTCGCTGTCCTCAGTCGTCCCG